>NC_133192.1:3045000-3190000 GCF_049306965.1 Danio rerio
GAGAAGGAGCTGCTGATTTTCAATGTATGCGATTCCTTGTTGTTTATTTTTAAGCAGACATGTGCCTTCTCTCATCGGCTGGCCCTATTTTTCGAGTCTTGGCTTGGATGAATGAATTTGTTGGCTGTGAAAGATGAGCTGCCGTGATGCTTAATAATTCAGAGTTTGTAACAGACGGAGAAGCGGCGAAGCTGCACTTGACTGATATGGCCTGACAAAACAAAAGAGGAAAGAGGCGGCCATTGTTTTTATCGAAATCTGATCTTTGGAATAGCCGATGCTCTCCCTTTGTACACTTTGACATGGGAATACACCCCAGAATTCTGTGTGGACAGCCTGACGCAATGTTTGATGCGCTGCGGGGACCAGAAATGTGTTTCTGGGATGTCATGTTTTTGTGTGGTCTAAACATGGACATTTGCTGATAGTCAATAATTCAATATAAAGTTAAAGTCTTAATTATTAGCACCCAAGTATATCTCTCCCAAATTTCTGTTTGATGTAAATTTTTTTAAATTTTTGATTTATAAAATATAAATATTATATATATAATAAAATAAAAATATTTGATTTCTAAACAAAACATTTTTAATAACTGATTTCTTTTCTAATTAAGATGACAGCATATAATATTAGACTAGATATTCTTTAAGACACTAGTATTCAGCTTAAAGTGACATTTAAAGGCTTAACTAGGGTAATTAGGGTAAAGTTAGGGTAATTAGGCAAGTCATTGTTTAACCGGGGTTTGTTCTAGAGACAATCCAAAACAAATATTGCTTAAAAGGGCTAATATGTTGACCTTAAAATGGTGATTAAAAAAATAAAAAAACGCTTTTATTCTAGCCGAAATAAAACAAATAAGACTTTCTCCAGGAGAAAAAATATTATAGGAAATACTGTGAAAAACTCCTGAATCTGTTCAACATCATTTGGGAAATATGAAACAAAAGAATAAAATTCACAGGAGGGCGAGTAATTTTGATTTTGTGAAAAATGTTTGGTTCCACTCAAGGGATTTGTGTCGACACAACATAAAGAAATTAAGTTAACTTGTAAGTGTAATGAACATAAAACAATTAAGTTGTCCTAAAGAAAACCTCAGGAATTGTGGTTTCTGCTCTTTTCAAGTAAGAGCACACAAAAATATGATATATATACCCAGTTCAGCAGCTAATCAGCCGGAATCCCGAGACCAGCCAGTTCTAGCTGTCACTCAAGTGGCCACGCCCTTAATTATGCAGACTTAATATAACTCAATTAAAATGAAACGGATGAGTATTTAAAACATTCACCCTCTCACAGTTGTCATGAAGGGTAATATTAGCTATATGCACCAAAATCGTTCTTTGTACCAGGCTGTAAACATCTTTATTCTGCTGTAAAGTCGGTCATTTTGAAAGTGAGCTCAATAGAAATCTGCTCTATATGGAGCCAGGACTAGCGGAATTTCCATGAATTGCAGTTTAAGTTACTTCTGTATTTGCTCACTGAGGGAGAGTGGGAGGTTGCCGCTTGGTCTATCCAAACCATTACAGACGGCTGCATTGCTGCGCCTCGTCATTCATCATTTATTAAGCTGCGTCCATTTAGTTTCAGGCCTTATCAGTCACACGGCTGATAATGGCAGCTATAAATGACACGGTTGATGTCTAATGCATGTTTCTGACAGGTGAACATATATTTAATCTGCTCCGCTAGACACAGGTGACCACGCTTCTGTCATACTTGATTCAGACACAAGATAAAGACGAGACCTTACATGATCTCACTCATATATAGTTCAATCATGGATCACCAAATGCATCGAAATAAACACAGAATGCATCAAAATAAACACCAAATGCATCAAAATAAACACAGAATGCATCAAAATAAACACCAAATGCATCAAAATAAACACAGAATGCATCAAAATAAATACCAAATGCATCAAAATAAAAACAAAATGCATCAAAATAAATACCAAATGCATCAAAATAAATACCAAATGCATTAAAATAAACACAGAATGCATCAAAACAAACAGAATGCATCAAAATAAAACCAAATGCATCAAAATAAACACAGAATGCATCAAAATAAACACAGAATGCATCAAAATAAACACAAAATACATCAAAATGAACACAGAATGCATTAAAATAAACACAGAATGCATTAAAATAAATACAGAATGCATCAAAATAAACACAGAATGCATCAAAACAAACAGAATGCATCAAAATAAACACAAAATGCATAAAAATAAACACTAAATGAATCAAAATAAAACCAAATGCATCAAAATAAAAACAATGCATAAAAATAAAAATCAAATGCATCAGAATAAACACCAAATGCATCAAAATAAACACCAAATGCATCAAAATAAACACCGAATTGATCAAAATAAACACAGAATGCTTTAAAATGAAAACCAAATGCATAAAAATAAACACCAAATGCATCAAAATAAACACAGAATGCATGAAAATAAACACAAAATGCATTAAAATAAAAACAGAATGTATCAAAATAAACACAGAATGCATCAAAATAAACACAGAATTTATCAAAATAAACACCAAATGCATCAAAATAAACACAAAATGCATAAAAATAAACACCAAATGAATCAAAATAAACACCAAATGCATCAAAATAAACACCAAATGCATAAAAAAAACACAAAATGCATCAAATCAAACACAGAATGCATCAAAATAAACACAGAATGCATTAAAATAAAAACCTAATGCATCAACATAAACACAAAATGCATAAAATAAATAACAAAAATGTATTAAAATAAAAACTAAATGCATAAAAATAAACACCAAATGCATCAAAATAAACACCAAATGCGTCAAAATAAAAAACTGAATGCATCAAAATAAACACTAGTGTAGGGGAAAAGTCAGGGAATTTAACATTTGGCTTAAAGTGGGAAAACATTGTTAAATTCCTATTTTTCTTTTCCTTAATATCTGCAGCTTATCTGTTGATATGAGATTAATGAATGGATCATTGTATCAATATCTTGGAAATGTGTGATTGTAACCTGCACAACGTGTTTTTCTCTCTCAGCCTTACGGGAAAATGCGTTCGGTAGCAGTAAATGGAAACTTTATGATCTGTCCGGCAACTCTAAGTGACAACTGACGTATCAGAGGATGATTTTGACATATATGGCTCTTTGCTGATCCCTGTTGAATCGAAACAGGGCAAAGTCACATCCATTACTCTCCATTTCCTCCTGGCACAGGATACCACTGGTAATGAAAGCACCATTACCTCTGATAATGTGATAATGGGGCAAAGTGTCTGAGCAAAAGAGCTGTGCTTCAATAGATCCACTGTGCACTAGCCATGCAGTGGACACCTTGATATCAAAACGACATCGAAAACACATCAAAAACGAAAATCATTTTTGTGTCAAAACCTTGACCTCCATTGGACATCCACACATTGATGCCCCTTTGACCACCAGAATAACAGCAAAAAAAACTGACCAAAGTCTTGTGGCCTATCCAAGTTTTAGGAGCAACTAATAATTTGTCTTCTAGTTGATCATTTGGTATCAGAAGTGTCTTATATGAAAGGCAAAGGCCTCTAGATGATGCTTATTTGAGCACAATAAAATCTGATCATGTCTTGATGTTGACTGATTTGATTAGGACAGTAAGGTCTGACTCTGCTCAGACTAAAGTCTCATCACTGAACAGAAATAATGTCCAGTATAGAATATAAAGTCCTGCTGCAGTGGAGACAGAATGAATATTGTGTCTGACTCCATCATGAGCTTGGAGGACTGCATCCATACATCTCTGACATGACTCAAATCACTGATTAATAAAGTCATCTGGAATGGTGAAGAAAGCGTTCAGCAGGACTTCCAGAGTTCATCAAGATCCTTTGGATTCATCTTCAACGCCTCCTTCATCTTACACCAGACATGCTCAATAATGTTCATGTCTGGTGAGCAGCTTGACCTTCTCTGCTTTCAGGAGCTTTGATGTGGAGGCTGAAGTATGAGGAGCGCTATCCTGCTGGAGAATCGTCCCTCTCCTGTGGTTTGTAATGTAATGGGCAGCACAAATGTCTTGATACCTCAGGCTGTTGATGTTGATCATCCACTCTGCAGATCTCTCGCACGCCCCCATACTGAATGAACCCCAAACCATGATTTCTCCTTCACCAAACTTGACTGATTTCTGTCAGAATTTTGGCTCCATGCTGGTTCCAGTAGGTCTTCTGCAGTATTGGTGATGATTGATGCAGATCAACAGATGATTCAGCAGAGGAATCCACCTTCAGACACTTTTACACATCATCAACTAGAAGTCAAGTTATTATCTGCTGCTCTGTATAACTTCACAAAAACACATAAAAAAACAATGACAAATGACACCAAATTGATGTCTAATATTGGTGTAAAACACACATAAAAATTGACAACTGTTTTATTATAAATCTATGAACATTTTTATCTATGTACCTATATAATTTACAGCTTAGCAACCCGGCACAAAACCCAAGGATAACAATAACAACAGTAACCTCAAAGAATCCACATAGCAACATATCTTAAAGACCACACAACAACACCTTAGCAATCACAATGTCTTAGTAACTTTCACCCACACCTATATATAATAATATATATATATATATATATATATATATATATATATATATATATATATATATATGTATATATATATATATATATATATATATATATATATATATATATATATATATATATATATATATATATAGTTTATATATATATATGTATTCATATTATATCCGTGTACTGTGTATAATTATTTATTAATGTAAAATACACACACATACTATACATGCAATACTAAAATATACAAAAGAAATATACTAACACATATTTTGATTATAATTTCTAATTTGTATTTTACATATACACTCACCGGCCACTTTATTAGGTACACCTTACTAGTAGCGGGTTGGACCCCTTTTGACTTCAGAACTGCTTTAATCCTTCATGGCAGAGATTCAACAAGCTACTGGAAATATTCCTCAGAGATTTTGCTCTATATTGACATAATAGCATCACACAGTTGCTGCAGATTTGTCAGCTTCACATCCATGATGCCAATCTCCCGTTCCACCACATCCCAAAGGTGCTCTATTGGATTAAGATCTGCTGACTGTGGAGGCCATTTGAGTACAGTGAACTCATTGTCATGTCCAAGAAACCAGTCTGAGATGATTGAGCTTTATGACATGGTGCGTTATCCTGCTGGAAGTAGTGTTGGTACTAATGGGCCTAAAGTGTGCCAAGAAAATCTCCCCCACACCATTACACCACCACCACCAGCCTGAACTGTTGATACAAGGCAGGATGGATCCATGCTTTCATGCTGTTGATGTCAAATTGTGAGCCTAGCATCTGAATGTGTCAGCAGAAATGGAGACTCATCAGAGCAGCAACGTTTCTCCAATCTTCTATTGTCCAGTTTTGGTGAGTCTGTGTGAATTGTAGCCTCAGTTTCCTGTTCTTAGCTGACAGGAGCCGCACCCGGTGTGCTCTTCTGCTGCTGTAGCCTATCCGCCTCAAGGTTGGACGTGTTGTGTGTTCAGAGATGCTCTTCTGCAGACCTCGGCTGTAACGAGTGCTTATTTGAGTTACTGTTGCCTCTCTTTCAGCTGGAACCAGTCTGGCCATTCTCCTCTGGCATCAACAAGGCATTTGAGCCCACAGAACTGCCGCTCACTGGATATTTCCTCTTTTTCAAACCATTCTCTGTAAACCCTAGAGATGGTTGTGCGTGAAAATACCAGTAGATCAGCAGTTTCTGAAATACAGAGCAGCCCATCTGGCACTAACAACCATGCCACGTTAAAAGTCACTTAAATTCCCTTTCTTCCCCATTCTGATTCTCGTTTTATACTGCAGCAGATCGTCTTGACCATGTCTACAAGCCTAAATGCATTGAGTTGCTGCCATGTGATTGGCTGATTAGAAATGTGCGTTAACGAGCAGTTGAACAGGTGTACCTAATAAAGTGGCCGGTGAGTGTAACTATTTGTATAAAAATATGAACAAGAATTTTATACAATTTAGTCATGCATATATTTATTTGCACAAAAATATACACAGTACGGATATTACATGTTCATATATTATGGGAACAGAACGTGTGAATTGGGTTTGTCCTTATGTGACCCGAATTTGTGCTGAAATGATTACAGCATTTTTTTTGTAAATAAACATATTTGTGCCTAATTTAGAAATGTCTGCCACTGCACATTACAGCAATAGTGTTTTGTCCTCTGACACTGATCTTACCGCATGTTATCAGTCTTGAGTTGAACTATGTTCCTCCTGAGGACACACATAAACACAGAGCACACACTCCGACAACATGTCTTTATTACTGCCCTATAAACAAAGCAGACACACACACACACACACACACACACACACACACACACACACACACACACACACACACACACACACACTCTCTCTCACACACACACACACACACACACACACACACACACACACACACACACACACACACACACACACACACAGAGAAAGAGTTTCTCACTTTAAAAAGCTATTCATATAAGAAGATGCTTGTATGTTCTATATTTATTAACTTATTTAACTTATTTTTAAAACATTATATTAGTTATTTTCCTAACTGTGCATGCATTTATTTAATTTCTGATTGTTTTATTTTATATATATATATATAATATATACATACATAATGAATATATACGTACACAATATGACAACTTGACAACAATATGGATCTACGTCATGCCAGTAAAATAAATTAAACTGAGAGAATCGAAAGAGATATGTAATTATGTATTACTTTATTTTATTTTATTTATTAATTTAAAAATATGCGACTAGCATTGTTATATATTTTAAATATTATTGTTATTTATTATAATTATTAATTATTATGATTAATATTGCCGTTTTTATTCAGATGTACAACATTTTGACAATATGCATCTATGTCATGTCAATAAAGTGAATTATTCTGAGAGAATTAAGAACTTTTTTTCTTTATTATTATTTTATTTTATAAAAAATATATCAGTTATGATTTTTTATTAACATTATTTATTATTATTATTATTATTATTATTGCTATTTTCTTATTCTATGTACAACATTTTGACAATATGCACCCAAGTCATGCCATAATAATTAATAGCATTGTTAATAGCAATAATTAATAGCATTGTTATAATTTTTTATAAAATAATTTTTATTTATTTATTTATTTATTATTATTGCATTTTTTCTGCTATGTACAACATTTTGACAATATGCATTTATATCATGCCAATAAAATGAATTAATCTGAGACAATTTTTTTTTCAATCTGAGAGATTTTTAATTATTTATTATTTTATTTTATATATATCATTGTTATAATTTTTATGATATATATTATATATATAATCATTATTTGTTTTCATTATTGCTATTTTTTATTTTACTATATACACCAATTTGACATGCCATTAGAATGAATTAAGCTCAAAGAATTGAGAGCGTCAGAGAGAGAGAGAGTGCAAGAGAAAGAGAGAGATAGAGCAAGAGCGAGCGAGGAAGGGAGGGAGAGAGGGAGAGAGTCAATGTTCATTTGGAGCGCAGACAGAAGACAGGCACTACAGGAGGCTGCGAGACACAAACAAGACGATCATGATTTAAAACACACTGCAGTAAAGAGAGAGAGGAGCAATCGCAGCAGGACTCCAGCTGAAGGACCCTGTGTGTGTGTGTGAGAGTGTGTGTGAGACAGACAGAGAGAAAGACAGACTGTTGTGGCAGGCATGGCGTCGGAGCCGGAGCTGGAGCCGGGCACTCAGTCCAGAGTGATGTTTCAGACCAAAGAGGAGGAGCCTGCCCAACGCAAACTGGGCAAACTCACGGTCAAATACAACCGTAAGGACCTGCAGAGGAGACTGGACATCGAGGAGTGGATCGACGACCAGCTGCACCTGCTGTACGACTGCCAGGTAGGAGACAAACACACGCAGTACACGACCAAACGCATCCAAATAAATACATTTTGAGTCAAGAGAAAGACAGCACTAAATGCACCATGCACAATAAACACCAAATACATCCGAATAAACACTGAATGCATCAAAATAAATACCTCGCAAAGAAAAAAAGAGACAGACAGCATTAAATACATCCAAATAAACACCAAATGCATCAAAATAATCACTGCAAGGTAAGAGACAAACAAATGCACCAAAATAAACACTTTGCAAAGTAGAGACAGACAAATGCATCTAAATAAACACCAAATACATCAAAATAAACACTGCAAAGAGACATACAAACGCACCAAAATCAACACCTTGCTAGGTGACAAGACAGATAGCACCAAATGCATCAAAATAAACACAGAATGCATCAAAATAAACAGCAAATGCATCAAACTAAAAACCAAATGCATCAAAATAAACACAGAATGCATCAAAATAAACAGCTAATGCATTATTATAAACACCAAATGCACCAAAATAAACACCAAATGCATCAAACTAAAAACCAAATGCATCAAAATAAACACAGAATGCATCAAAATAAACAGCAAATGCATCAAACTAAAAACCAAATGCATCAAAATAAACACAGAATGCATCAAAATAAACAGCTAATGCATTATTATAAACACCAAATGCACCAAAATAAACACCAAATGCATCAAACTAAAAACCAAATGCATCAAAATAAACACAGAATGCACCAAAATAAACACCAAATGCATCAAACTAAAAACCAAATGCATCAAAATAAACACAGAATGCATCAAAATAAACAGCAAATGCATCAAACTAAAAACCAAATGCATCAAAATAAACACAGAATGCATCAAAATAAACAGCTAATGCATTATTATAAACACCAAATGCACCAAAATAAACACCAAATGCATCAAACTAAAAACCAAATGCATCAAAATAAACACAGAATGCATCAAAATAAACAGCAAATGTATCAAACTAAAAACCAAATGCATCAAAATAAACACAGAATGCATCAAAATAAACAGCTAATGCATTATTATAAACACCAAATGCACCAAAATAAACACCAAATGCATCAAACTAAAAACCAAATGCATCAAACTAAAAACCAAATGCATAAAAATAAACACCAAATGCATTATAATAAACACCAAATACATCAAAACAAACATGTTGCCAAGTAAGAGACAAAACCATCAAAACAAACCTCTTGTGAGGTAAGAGACAGACAAATGCACCAAAATAAGCACATTGCAAGGTAAGACAAAGACAAATGCATCTAAATAAAACCAAATGCAACAAAATAAACAATGCAAAATAAGAGACATACAAACACACCAAAATAAACACCTTGTGAGGTAAGAGACAGATAACACCAAATGCATCAAAATAAATACCAAATGCATCAAAACAAAAACCAAATGTACAAAAATGAACCCCAAATGCACCAAAATAAACACCAAATGCATCAAAATAAACACCAAAAGCACCAAAAATAAACACCAAATGCATCAAAAAAACACCAAATGCATCCAAATAAACATCAAATGCATCCAAATAAACACCAAATGCATCCAAATAAACACCAAATGCATTGAAATAAACAAACACCAAATGTATCAAAATAAACACCAAATGCATTATAACGAATCCCTTTGCGAGGTACGAGACAGACAAATGCATCAAAATAAACACCTTACAAGGTAAGAGAGACAAATCTATCAAAACAAATCCCTTTGCGAGGTAAGAGACAGACAAATGCATCAAAGTAAACACCTTGCGAGATAGCAGACAGACAGCCCCAAAAGCACCGAAATAAATACCAAATGCTTTAATTTCCTCCGGGTGCTCCGGTTTCCCCCACAAGTCCTATAGACATGTGCTATAGGTGAATTGGGTAAGCTAAATTTGGCTGTAGTGTATGTGTGTGATTGAATGTGTATGGGTGTTTCCCAGTGATGGGTTGTAGGTGGAAGGGCATCCCCTGCATGAAACAAATGCTGGATAAGTTGGCGGTTCATTATGCTGTGGCGACCACTGATAAATAAAGGGACTAAGCCGAAAAGAAATGAATGAATGAATCTAAATAAACTGCAATGCATCAAAGTAAACTGGAAGGTGCAGTCTACATTTTTGCTATTTGTACAATATGTTGCTCCATTTTTGTTATGTTACGTTTCGGATGATAAACCCACTAGAGGGCACTGTCCTAAATATTTGCAAATTGAAATGTTACTTAGGGTGTGCTTTGTTGTAGGTTTTATATATCAAATACGCTAGAAGGCTCAGTTTACAATTTTGACGAATCTGAAATATTTTACTTGGGTATGTTTTGTATGCTTTAGATGACAAATCCACCGGAGGGCGCTGTTTAAATTTAGCTAATAATAAATATGTAACTTAGGGTATGTTTTGTTGTATGTTTCAGACGATAAATCCACTAGAGGGCGCTGTTAACTTTTGGCTAATTTGAAATGTTACTGAGAATGTGCTTTGTTGAAGGTTTCAGATGACACCTCCACTAGAGGGTCCTGTTTACATTTTTGTGACTCTAAAATGAGTAACTTAAGATGTGTTTTGTTGTACGTTTCAGATGACAAATCCACTAGAGGGTGCTGTCTGCATTTTTTAAAAGTCTGAAATATTTTATTAGTGTATGTTTTGTTGTATGTTTCCAACGATAAATCCACTAGAGGGCGCTGTGTTCATTTTTCGCAAATTGAAATGTTACCTAGGGTGTGTTTTGTTGTAGGTTTTAAATGAAAAATCCCCATAAAGATGCTGTCTAGTCTGCATTACATTACCTAGGTTTCAGATGACAAATCTACTAGAGGGTGCTGTTTATATTTTGCAACTAAGAAATATAATAATAACAGTAATAATTCCTTACATTTATATAGCGCTTCTCTGGGCACTTAAAGCGCTTTACACAATATGTCACTTAAGGTATGTTTTGTTGTACGTTTCAGATGAGAAATCCACTAGAGGGTGCTGTCTACATTTTGTTGCAAATTGAAATGTTTCTTAAGGTGTGTTTTTTGTTAAAAGCTTCAGATGACAAATTCACTAGAGGGACTTGTGAGTCTGATATATGTTATTTAGTGTACATTTCGTTTAATGCTTCAGATCCACAAGAGAGCACTGTCTACATCTTTGTGAATCTGAAATACGTTTATTAGGTTAAGTTTTATTGTACATTTCAGATGACAAATTCACTAAAGGGTGCTAAAACAAAATCTTGGAATCTTTTTTTTTTTGACGCTTCAGGTGACAAATAAACTAGAGAGAGCTGTCTACATTTTTGGGAATTGTAAAATATGATGCTCATTTATGTTTTGTTGTACGTTTCAGATTACTAGGGCACTGTCTATGTTTGTTGCAAATCGAAATGTTTCTCAGGGTGTGTTTTGTTGACAGTTTTAGATGACAAATCCACCAGAGGGTGCTGTTTACAATGTTGGCAAATCTGAAATATGTTATTTGGGGTACGTTTTGTATGCTTTAGATGACAAATCCACTGATTTAATTTTACTAATAATAAATATGTAAGTTAGGGAATGTTTTGTTGTATGTTTCAGAATCCACTAGGAGGCGCTGTCTACATTCTTGCGAGTCTAAAATAAATATTACGTTTCACTATGTGTTTCAGATGGCAAATCCACTAGAGGGTGAAATATGTTACTTAGGGTATGCTTTGTTGTAGGTTTTAGATGACAATCTTCTAGAAGTCACTGTCTATATTTTTGCAAATCTTATATACATTACTTATGTTGTTTCACTTTATTTTTCAGATAAAAAAATCCACTAGAGGGCACTGTTTATATCTTGCAAATAGGAAATTTGTTATTTAGAGTGTTGTGTCGAATGTTTTAAATGACAAATGCTTTAGAGGACACTGTTTACATTTTTGTAAGTCTGAAATACGTTACTTAATGTAGATTATGCTGTACGTTTCAAATGACAAACTCATAAAAAGGCACTGTCTACATTTTGAGAAACATCTGGGAATGTTTTGTGTACCCTTCAGGTGACAAATAAACTAGAGAGGTGCGGTCTACGTTTTTGCCAATTGTAAAATACTTTGCTCGATTTTTGTTTGGTTGTACTTTTCAGATGACTAATCCACTAGAGGCTGCTGTTTACATTTTTGTGATTCTGAAATGTGTTACTTAGGTTATGTTTTATTGTACATTTCAGATGACAAATTCACTAAAGGGTGCTGAAACAAAATACGATGCCCTTGGAATGTGCTTTTTGGACGCTTCAGGTGACAAATAAACTAGAGAGTGCAGTCTACATTTTTGAGAATTGTAAAATATGATGCTCTATGTTTTGTTGTACGTTTCAAATGAATAATCTACTAGAGGGCACTGTCTATGTTTGTTGCAAATCGAAATGTTTCTCAGGGTGTTTTGTTGACGGTTTTAGATGACAAATCCACAAGAGGGTGCTGCTTACTATTTTGGCAAATCTGAAATATGTTATTTGGGGTACGTTTTGTATGTTTTAGATGACAAATCCACTGGAGGGCGCTGTTTAAATTTTGCTTATAGTTGTATAATTGTGTTGCATGTTTCAGATGACATCTACTAGAGGATGCTGTTAACATTTTAGTGAGTCTGAAAAGCGTTACTTAGGGTATGTTTTGTGGTAGGTTTTGGATGAAAAATCCACTAGAGGGCGCTGTCTACATTTTTGCGCATCTGAAATAAATATTACGTTTCACTGTATGTTTCAGATGGCAACTAAAAAAAATGTTACTTAAGGTATGTTTTGTTGTATGTTTCAGTCTAGTCCACTAGAGGGTGCTGTCTACATTGGTGCAAATTGAAATGTATCTCAGCGTGTGGTTTGTTGTAGGTTTTAGATGACAAAACCACAAGAGGGCACTGTTTACATTTTTGTGAGTGTAAAATATGTTACTTAGGGTATGCTTTGTTGCACGTTTTAGATCTCCGAGAAGGCGCAGTCTACATTTTTGCAAATCTGATATTCATTATACCTAGGTTATGTTTTACTTTATCGTTTAGATGAAAAATCCATTAGAGGGCGCTGTTTATATCTTGCAAATAAGAAATATGTTATTTAGAGTGTTGTGTTAAATGTTTTCGATGACAAACGCTGTAGAGGACACTGTTTACATTTTTGTAAGTCTGAAATACGTTACTTAATGTAGATTATGCTGTACGTTTCAGATGACAAACTCAGAAAAGGCACTGTCTATTTTTTTAGAAACATCCATCAATGTAAATTTAGCTATCAGAAACCTGTTTTAGGAGGTACTTAAATAACTAAATATTTATAAAAATACCATTAAGGAGAGTTCAGACAAAGAAGCTGTTAAAACCGTGTATTTGTTTGACACTTTTAAGTTATTGTGAGTTGGCCTAGCATTATTTATTTGTATTATTATTATTATTAATATTATTATTATTATTATTATTATTATTATCTTTTTCTGTTGTTTTATTTTGTTTTACCTATTGAGTTTTTGTATCTATATAATTTTTAAATAATTTTCATTTTCTGTATACCTTTGGCATTGTTTTGTATGTATCATTCTTGCATTAACAATAAAAAACAAATGAGTATTACAAAAAAAAAAATTTTTTTAGAAACATCTGGGTTTTGTGAACGCTTCAGGTGACAAACAAACTAGAGAGGTGCGGTCTACATTTTTGCTAATTATAAAATACTTTGCTTGGTTTTTGTTTTGTTGTACGTTTTAGATGAATAATCCACTAGAGGGGGCTGTTTAATTTTGGTGATTCTGAAATGTGTAACTGAATCTTATTGAAAATTAAACAAAACACTGCAATTTTTTAGAGTGAATATGTTCGATTATGTAGATGGTTGTTACGTTATAGAACGTATTAATTATTTGTTTGCTAATTTTATATATATAAATATTATATATATACAGATTTGTGTTTTGTTATGCATTTGGAGCTGATGTTGTGTTGTGCGCTGTGGAGCATGCGCAGCTTTCTCTCTCTCTCTCCCCCTCCCTCTAGAGCTGCGCTTGATTGCGGTCCAGCCGTGTTGCGTGTGGGAGAGTATATAAGCTGGAGGAGAGGAACAATGGGGAGATCTTTCTGCTCGGTGCAGGTCGCAAATCTCCGTCGTCGTCGTCGCTGCTGTTGTTCCGAGCGTCTCCTATCTCCTGCCCCAAATTGTTGGTTGACTTGGTGTGAATAGATTGATTTCTGTTACTAATTATTTTCTTAAACGACTCTCTGTTAAATGTGAATCTATTGGCTTTTCTGATTAAATACCTATTTATATATATTAGTTTTGGAGAAACAGAAGCGGTAGGTTGGGAATCGCCATTTACTTTAAAACGTTTTCTCCTGGTTTGTGGTAGCAAGGGAGAAAGGGAAGTTTGTTGTAATTTTATTTGGGGTACTTTTATTTGAGCAGGTAAGTTAGAATTATTTCCCCGCAAGTTAGCTGTCTTTTTGTTTATTATTTTGGCCTGGATTCCCTTCCGAAGTGATGCTTCTATCTTTGTTTTCTAAGTAAATAAATATTGTTACTACTTGATCAGCGTTGTGATTATTGTGAGTTGGGACAGGAGAAGGGGAAAACCCTAAATTGAGTATTTGAGTTTCTCTTTATTTATTTTTTTTTTCACACTTGTTATTGTTCCCACCACCCTAGACTGGTCGGGACGTAACAATTGGGGGCTCGTCCGCTCGTTGATACGATATATTTATTCTTTCAAATTTGCTTGGCTGTTTTTGAACTTTTTGGTAGGGGAGGAGTTTAAGTCAACTTAAAATGGATTTTGATCTAATTAAGTTTTCTCTCTTGCCTACGCTAGAGGAATTTGATAGGTGTAGAAAAAAAGATTTAATTCTAATAGCGGAGTTTTTCAACTTAACAGTGTCAAAAGAACAAAAAAAACAGGTTATAAAAGATGAGTTGTACGTCAAGTTGGTGGAGGCCGGCGTTTTGCCTAGTCGCGCTGTAGAGGGTTCCGAGCAAGAGCAGGATTTAGCATCTGATGGCGAGGCGGCATCTGGTTCAGAGTCAGGGAGTATAACGGTTCAGAAGATCGATCCGATGGTCACTATTCGTTTAAAAGAATTAGAATTAGAATTAAAAAAGCAAGAAAATGAGACTCAACTCCTGCGAATAAAAGAACTTGAAATAACCGCTGACCGTGATATCAAATTAAGAAAACTTGAGCTGGAAGCGCAAAAGATTCAGAGTACTAAACCAACACCATTACCACGCAGCAGCCGCCCTCCTTCCAGTAGCTCTGAGGCTGGGCAGCAACCCGACTTCGACGTTGGTAAGTACATCAAACTTGTACCTCCATTTCGTGAAACCGAAGTAGATTCGTACTTTGTGGCTTTTGAACGAGTAGCGGCTAAATTAAAATGGCCCAAGGAAATGTGGGCATTGTTGTTACAGTGCAATCTTATTGGTAAAGCCCAGGAGATTTGTGCGGCTTTACCAATCGAAGATTCGCTGGATTATGATAAAGTGAAATTGGCTGTTTTACGAGCTTATGAATTAGTACCAGAGGCGTATCGACAGAAATTCAGGGCTTGTTCAAAGACAGCCAAGCAAACGTTTGTGGAGTTTGCGCGTGAAAAGAGAGCGTTATTCGAGAAATGGTGCGTCTCTAACAAAACCGTAACACTCGAGGATTTGCAGGAACTGATACTGGTTGAAGAATTTAAAAACTGCTTACCAGATAATGTTGTAGTGTACCTGAACGAGCAGAAGGTCTCTAAATTGTCCGAAGCTGCAATTTTAGCAGATGAATTCGTGCTCACGCACAAAACGGTTTTTCCTGCCGTGCGCCCTCCAAGAATCGTTCAATCAGATGTGAGGGAAAAAGGAAATTATTCTTTCCGACCGGCGGCTGAAATTAATACTCCGAAACCGTCTGATAAAAAAAGGGTTTGCTTTTACTGCCTGGATCCTACCCATTTGATCTCAAATTGTAAAGCGTGGAAGCAAAAAGCTAGTAATAAACCCAAGGGGGTGGCGTTCACTTCTCTTACCTCTAGTTCGGTACAGTCAACTCCGCGATCTGATCCCTCTGTGTTTAAATCATTTTTACAAACCGGTACCGTGGCACTGCCAAATAGCCATGATATTAAATCTGTGGTAATGTTAAGAGATACTGGCAGCGCTCAGTCGTTAATACGGGAAAATACCTTACCATTTTCGTCTAAATCTTATACGGGTACTAATGTTCTCATTCGAGGAATCGAGATGGGCTGTACATCTGTCCCACTGCACAATATTCATTTACAATCTGACCTTATTACTGGTCCTGTGAGTATTGGTGTCTATTCACAACTACCAGTGGAAGGCGTAGACGTAATTTTGGGTAATGATTTGGCTGGAACAAAAGTATTTCCCTTTCCAATTGTGTCGGCAGAGCCAAATAATAGCAGTTCAGATGATGCGCTCGCGCTGTCGCACTTCAACTCTCTTTTTCCGTCTTGCGCAGTGACCCGTGCACAGAAAAAAAAATTTGAAGACGTACTTGATTTGTCTGAGTCGTTTTTATCTTTATCGCCAGAAAGCACTGAACATAAATTGTTGATTCAGCCGGAACCAGTGCAAGCTGATGCAGGCGTTAACGAAGGCGATGCTCCCTTAAAAGTAGGTAGGGAACAATTAATCGCTTTGCAGAAGTCTGATGTAACGTTGAATAAATGCGTCAGTGCTGCTGCAGACAGAACGAAAATATCAGACGCGCCAGTTGGTTATTTTTGGGATGATGGTGTACTGATGCGTTGGTGGCAGCCCTCTGATAGAGAGCGGGACGGAGCTTATCAGATCGTTCTTCCTGTCGGCTACCGAACTCAAATAATGAAGTTAGCCCACGATCACATCTGCTCTGGACACCTTGGTGTTACAAAAACGTATGATCGCATTGCTCGGCATTTCTTTTGGCCGAATATGAAGTCATCCGTGTCTGCATTCGTTCGGTCTTGTCACATCTGTCAACTAGTGGGTAAACCCAACCAGACAGTTCCGCTAGCCCCTCTCCAACCCATTCCTGCGGTAGGAGAGCCTTTCGAGAGACTGATCCTTGATGTTGTTGGTCCTTTACCTCGAGCGAAGTCTGGTCACCAGTACATTCTTACCATAATGTGTACAGCCACACGCTACCCAGAAGCCGTGCCACTGCGCTCAATAACATCCAAATCGGTGATTCGAGAGCTGGTTAAATTTTGTTCAATGTTCGGGTTACCGAAAATAATTCAAACAGACAGAGGAACAAACTTTACATCGCATTTATTTAAGCAGTTGGTAAAAGAGTTGCAGGTGGAGCACGAACTGTCAAGCGCATATCACCCCGAGTCGCAAGGTGCGCTCGAGCGGTTTCATCAGACGCTCAAGACAATGCTGCGCGCGTATTGCGTCGAAACGGGCAAAGATTGGGTAGATGGATTACCTCTGTTAATGTTGGCCATCAGGAGTACTGTACAAGAGTCGTTAGGATTTAGCCCTGCTGACCTTGTATTTGGGCATGTGCCTAGAACACCAATAAAGTTGATTAGTGAGCAATTCCTTTCTAAAAGTCCCTCTCATGTGCCAATCCTGGATTATGTGAGTACATTTCGTGAGCATCTCCATAAGGTTTGGGAGGTTGCTAGAAAACATCTATCTGCTACGCAAGCTAAAATGAAGTCCAGATACGACAAGAAAAGTGTTGCTCGTAGTTTTCAGCCAGGCGATTCTGTCCTTGTATTGTTGCCCGTGCCTAGTTCTCCAATGCATGCCCGCTTTTCTGGTCCTTACGTCATTGAAAAGAAATTGAGTGATACCAACTATGCTGTACTGACTCCCGATCGGCGGCGCAAAAGCCGGGTCTGCCACATTAACATGCTAAAAGCATATGTGGATAGAGATCGTTTTGATGCGCACCCTGCCACTAAAGTGCCTGTAGTAAAGATTGCTTTAGCTACAGATTATGTTCCCCAAACAGATGGTCTAAGTGACAAAAACATGCAAACGGGTGTAACACTTACCAATTCAACTATTCTGACCACTTTAGAGAAAAATCTCTCGTACCTGAATGATGATCACCGCAGTGATGTTATCAGACTGATTAAAATGTATCCCACTCTGTTTAACGATGTACCATCTCAGACCAACGTGCTAACCCATGACATCGATGTTGGTCAAAGCATGCCCATAAAGCAGCATGCTTACAGAGTAAACCCGAACAAGCGTCAAGTGATGAGGGAGGAGGTTAATTATTTAGTGCGTAATGGTTTTGCCGTCGCCAGTCAGAGTCCGTGGAGTTCGCCCTGCATCTTGGTGCCCAAATCTGACGGCTCGCTACGGTTTTGCACCGATTACCGTAAGGTGAATAATGTAACCAAAGGCAATTCCTTCCCTCTTCCACGCTTGGAAGATTGTGTTGATCGAGTCGGCTCCTCACGTTTTGTAACCAAGCTTGACCTCCTGAAAGGTTACTGGCAAATTAAATTGACGGAGCGCGCATCTGAGATCTCCGCGTTTGTCACTCCGGACGCATTCATGCAGTATACCGTAATGGCTTTCGGGATGCGCAACGCACCTGCCACATTCCAGCGGTTGATGCAGAAAGTTTTATCGGGTGTACAGAATTGTGAAGTCTATCTCGATGACGTAGTGGTTTATTCCATGACCTGGGAAGAACATATGGTCACACTTAATTCAGTTCTAGAGCGCTTGGCAAAAGCTTCATTGACACTAAATCTCAGCAAATGTGAATTCGCCAAAGCTGTTGTTACGTACCTTGGGAAAGTAGTTGGCCAAGGCCAAGTTAAACCTGTGAACGCTAAAGTGGAAAGTATTGTTGAATTTCCAGCACCCTCTAATAAGCGAGAGTTGAGACGCTTTTTGGGGATGACCGGATATTACCGGGGATTCTGTAAGAATTTTGCCACAGTGGTTGCGCCGCTTACTGATCTCCTGAGTACCGAACGAAAATTTGTGTGGGATGATAAATGTGAGTCCGCATTTTGCTCAGCAAAAGATTTGCTTTGTAATGCCCCAGTCTTATCAGCGCCAAATTTCACACTGCCTTTCTCTCTTCAAGTGGATGCGAGCGCTCGTGGCGCGGGTGCAGTATTAATGCAAGCTGATGACGCTGGCATTGAACACCCTGTCAGTTATTTTTCAAAGAAATTTACAAGGTGTCAGCAAAACTATAGCGTCATCGAAAAGGAAGCATTAGCCTTACTTCTAGCTCTCCAACATTTTGAAGTGTACCTAAGCTCTGGGAATACGATCGTGGTGTACACCGACCACAACCCTTTGACATTTCTCGCCCGTATGTCAAACTCAAACCAGCGCTTGATGAGATGGGCGCTTATTGTTCAAGAATTTGATTTGGACATTCGTTATAAGAAGGGTGCGGAAAATGTCATCGCTGATGCATTGTCTCGAATTTATATTGGTGACTGAATGAATTCAAATTTTCAAAATTGTTTGAGTATTTGAATTAATGTTGTAACTTTGTTTTTTTTTTTACAAAAGCAATTTTTTATTACAAAAGTGAATTTTGTAACTAATGGTAGGGGTGTTACGTTATAGAACGTATTAATTATTTGTTTGCTAATTTTATATATATAAATATTATATATATACAGATTTGTGTTTTGTTATGCATTTGGAGCTGATGTTGTGTTGTGCGCTGTGGAGCATGCGCAGCTTTCTCTCTCTCTCTCCCCCTCCCTCTAGAGCTGCGCTTGATTGCGGTCCAGCCGTGTTGCGTGTGGGAGAGTATATAAGCTGGAGGAGAGGAACAATGGGGAGATCTTTCTGCTCGGTGCAGGTCGCAAATCTCCGTCGTCGTCGTCGCTGCTGTTGTTCCGAGCGTCTCCTATCTCCTGCCCCAAATTGTTGGTTGACTTGGTGTGAATAGATTGATTTCTGTTACTAATTATTTTCTTAAACGACTCTCTGTTAAATGTGAATCTATTGGCTTTTCTGATTAAATACCTATTTATATATATTAGTTTTGGAGAAACAGAAGCGGTAGGTTGGGAATCGCCATTTACTTTAAAACGTTTTCTCCTGGTTTGTGGTAGCAAGGGAGAAAGGGAAGTTTGTTGTAATTTTATTTGGGGTACTTTTATTTGAGCAGGTAAGTTAGAATTATTTCCCCGCAAGTTAGCTGTCTTTTTGTTTATTATTTTGGCCTGGATTCCCTTCCGAAGTGATGCTTCTATCTTTGTTTTCTAAGTAAATAAATATTGTTACTACTTGATCAGCGTTGTGATTATTGTGAGTTGGGACAGGAGAAGGGGAAAACCCTTAATTGAGTATTTGAGTTTCTCTTTATTTGTTTTTTTTTTTTTACACTTGTTATTGTTCCCACCAACCCTAGACTGGTCGGGACGTAACAATGGTGAATATGTTTTTTTAGACTTCTCATAGTTAAGGTCATGTCATTTTCCAGTGTTGGGTTGCAGCTGGAGGGGCATCTGCTGCGTAAAACACTGGCTGGATAATATGGCATATCATTCTGCTGTGGCAACCTGTCTTTTAATAAAGAGACTAAGCCGAAAAGAAAATGAATGAATGAATGAAGATCATATAAATGGACCTTGATCTATATGTAGCTGAAAAATTATGATCATAGTAGACTAACATTGGAAATATCTGATCATTTACACCATGCTCAATCCCATCAATTATTCAATTAGAGTTCAATTATTCCATTTATAAATTCAAGACTTTCACAATAAGATAGTTCACTGCTTTAAATCTTCAGAAAAGTGCTTTGAAGGCATTCGTTAGATGCTTCAATTCAAAGCGGCTCACAAAAGAGCATCATCTCAAGCACACGCTTGCTTTACTGGATCTATATAGTGCACTTATATAAACCACCAACACTTAAATCAGTGACATGATGTCAGTTACCACAGAAAATCATTTTAGCTCCTTCCTCAGAGTACAGTACTGCACTTAACACCAGAATATGAAATAAATGAACCCAGGCCTGTAGCCAGGGGGGGTTTGGGTGGTTCAAAAGATCCACCCCTTCAGGCCTGGCACTGCGGGAGGACAAAAGGGGGTATTGCCCCCTCAGGAAGAATTTGTGCTCCCTCAGTTTTCATAAAGGATTGTTCATTCAAAACTGCAAATTCTTTCTGTCAATAATTACTAACACTCCTGTTATTCCAACCTGCAGAACACACATTAAGATATTGTATAATATTAAATATTAATTAGTTAGTCCAAATTAGTTGGTTTTAACTTCTCACCACAAACTTTAAAATGGATGGAATCTTACTTGTCTGGTCGCACACAGTGTGTTAATATACAGAATTACAAATCTGCCCCTCTAGGTATATCCACAGGTGTTCCACAAGGATCTATTTTGGGCCAGTGGCGTAGCGGACGGGCCCGCAGGGCACGCACTGCGGGAGGGCCCCGCATTAGAGATCTGCGTGGGACTAAATTTTGAATCCTGCTCCCGCCCGCATCCGCCAGGTTTTAGCCCGAACCCGACCGCTCCCGCTTATATTAAGAAGTTGTTGTCCTGCTGCCCGACCCGCCCTGTTTTCTACCCGCCGCGCCCGATCCCGCTAAAGAGCGGGGAAGAACAAAACCGAAAATCACCCAGCTATATAGTCCAGACAGCCAAGCTGTCTGTATAAACACACACACACACACACAGCACCAAGCACACACACACTGACAAAGCTCTCTCTCTCTCATACACGCGCGCGCACTAACACACACATAAGCACCAAGCAGACACACAGGCAAAGCTCTCTCTCTCTCTCTCATACACGCGCGCGCACACTAACATACACACACACACACAAGCACCAAGCACACACACAGGCAAAGCTCTCTCTCTCTCTCATTCGCATAGCAATATCCGCGATATTGCTAGACAGCCTGCTCCCGTCCCAAATTAAACCCGTTACCGACCGCTCCCGCAATTTATTCGGAAATTTATTCCCGCGCCGCAGAAATCTGGTCGGGTCCTGCAGACCTCTACCCCGCGGGATTAGGGGGCCCCGCGTCGTCGCGATTTTCAATAATTGAAAATCCGGCAACCGCAATAATCAAACACTTGGGAACAACTGTGGTCGGAACCAAAGTTCACACGTCTGTTCTCTGAACTCCTCTCAAGCGGTGGACTACTTCATTCTGATTGCTTGCCGCCAATGTTGCCAACTTAGCGACTTTGTCACTAGATTTAGCGACTTTTCAGACCCCCCTAGCGACAAACCTAGCGACTTTTTTTTGTGTTATTGGAGATTTTTTTAGACTGTCTTTTGTCCATACTGTACCGTCCCTACTCTTCTCAACGAGCTGCGTGTGATGCCGCCGGCCCCTCCCCTGCCTCACAGCACTGACAGGCGGCCCAGTCAGTCCTCTACAGCAGCCTCTCCCACCTGCAGCCCGAGAGCAGATCACCCCTCTGCGTACCGACGACAAATGATTTAGCACAGGCAGTGTGAAGGTATTTCCCTTGTACAGTCAAACCGATCTGCTTCTCCTTTATTTTAACAATTTAATTGGGCCGTTTATTCTTTTCTTGTTCACAATCACAGATATTTTAGTGACAGTTTCTGAACTTGTCTGAGTTTATTACATATGAGAGATTACTGCACATTCACTACACATCTATAATGACATACTGTACATTTAGTTAAATAAACATGCTTATATAAAGTGTAGTGCAATTATAAATACCCCTTTATTAACCATAGGCTGTGAAACAAACAAATGAACGTGATGACGTCAGTGATATGCAAATTGACGTATGATGTACCCCCCCCCCACTCATCAGGGGGCCCCGTTAGCGAGCCCTGCAGGGGGGCCTCCGCATTTTGCGCTACGCCACTGCTTTGGGCCCCTTACTTTTTACTTTATACATCAATAATCTTCCATCTATGTGTCCTAACAATAACATACAAATGTATGCGGATGACACTGTTATATTTATTCATGGTAGTAGTGTGTTACAAGTTACAGACAAACTCACAGAATCATTGGTTCATCTTTCAGCCTGGTTAGATCAATGCTGCTTACAGTTGAACATCTCTAAAACCGTGTGTATGTACTTTTCTAAGAATGGTAGGGTAAGTGTAGTACCAGATGTATTTGTATCAGGGGAAAGATTACGAGTTGTGTCGGAGTACAAGTACCTTGGAGTTTTAATAGATTCAAAACTATCATTTCAGTCTCAGGTTAAAAAGGTTTGTAACCGGGTCAGATTCAGTTTAGCAAATTTTAGATTCATTTTAGAGTCATGTGAGGCTGCCCTAATCTATTATCACTCCATGATCATTTCTCACATCACTTATTGTTTAACCACTTGGTCCCAAGCCAGTTTAATGTTTAATGTTGTGCTTCTATTTTAGGTGTGACTTTTTAACATTCTGTAAGGGGTCTACGGATTAAAAATAGCCATTCTTGGCTAATTCTGGCACATTTTACAGTAATGTTTATTAATGTGTTTATTAATGTTTATTAATTGACCCTGTAAACAAACTAAACTAAACAAAAATAAATAAATACAAAAAAAAAAAAAAATTAAATCAAGAAAATTGTGAGATTAAAGCTAGGCATATAGTCCAGAGAGAGTCAGCGAAGTTTGTACATTCTTCAAAGTATTTCTGTGAAATGATCTGTATCATTTGTAATAGTTTGTAGGCCTATGTTCTGACGCTATATTGAATGTGATGTCAATATTCAATTATAAAAACAAACAAACAAACAAACAAACAAACAAACAACAAATGGACATCTCAGGACACACTCCATCTGCTGCATTACATCACACGCCGTATTCTCGTTACCATGGCAACAGGAGGACATTAGCATTCGTGATGAGGCCGTGACATTTCCTGAAACACTCGAGCAGAGAAGCAGATGATATTCGAACAGACCACAGACACACGAGAGGCAGGTTTTTCCCTGTATGCGGATTATAATCCAGCTGACTGACAGACAGAAAACAAACACTGAGCACTGAGACTACACGCGCATTCACTAGGTCAAGCCTAGAAGGGATACAGTTGCGGATACTCACATCCGTATAGCATCAATTTTTTCCCAAATGACTTTTTCACAGAATTTCTTATAATATTTTTTCTTCTTGAGAAAGTCTTTTTTGCTTTATTTCGGCTAAAATAAAAGCAGTTTTAAATAGTTTTAAAGCCATTTTAAGGTCGATATTATTAGCCCCCTTAAGCAATATTAATTTTGGATTGACTACAGAACAAACCACTGTTATACAATGACTTGCCTAATTACCCTAACTTTACCCTAAATACCCTAGTTAAGCCTTTAAATGTCACTTTAAGCTGAATACTAGTGTCTTGAAGAAGATCTAGTCTAATATTATGTGCTGTCATCATGGCAAAGAGAAAACAAATCAGTTATCAGAAATGAGTTATTAAAACTATTTTCTAGGACCAGTCATCCAGAAACATGGATTCTCCTACCACTGCTATGCTGATGATACCCAGCTATACCTCTCTTTTTACCCTGATGATCCCTCGGTTCCGGCTCGCATCTCAGCCTGCCTGTTGGACATTTCTGTAGCGTACAGTCCACAGATAAAATTTCTTATTGATTTTATCACGGTCCGACAGAACGGTTTTACGACTCCTGGCTCCAAGAAGTCTGGATTTTCGTGACAGCTTAAGTTGTTCAGGGGGCCTGGATAGATAAGCAGGAAAACTTCAAAGACATTCCTTTCGAAATACCCTCACACACACACATACACCCCCACGAGGCTGTTCCGACAGAAAGAAAATGAACTCATCAAATCCAGAACCAGCACAAAACCAATGTGTTATGTTTTGTAAACTTTGTATCTCATTTCTGACTTTTCTTACCGGTGTAACCTCTCTTTATTCTGTATGCATGTTCCATTCAGGCCTTTTTAAAAGCATCAAGGATGTAAAGATATGGGAATTATGTTAATGTACCTTTAATGTGATGTACTTGTAGAGTGTTTGGTGTCAATAGAATGCCCTCGACATTTTATAACACATGATGCATAGATCGAGACCATAACTCGCATTGCTTTATTCTTTAAAGCCCTGTATTAAATGCCTGTCTGCATGCTTTAGGCGGGCGCTCAAATTTGCATACGCGCAGCCCAGAGACAAAGGAAGGTTCGCGCGCAAACTTTCCCCTGAAATCATTGGTCTTAATGCTGTACGGGTCGTCACGTGACCCGCAGGTATAACTCATTCTGCCCTCCCAAACATCTGGGCAGAAAGAGAACTTCCCAAAAAGGAACATCATTGACGGTGGCCCTCGGGCCACACGTGGCTTTCTAAGCCGCATGGACTTTTTCCCGCCACGCTTTCTTTATTTTCCGGCAAAGTAAATTCAGTTTAAAGTTTGCGATCGTGTTCGTCCGAACTGCATTACAAACTCCACGCATCAAAGGACATCAAGAGTAGTTTCATCACGACGGAAGAGAGACGCATAAGAGAGACCTCCAGACGTGAAAAACCAGGTGATTTTAGTTATGCGATTAAGCTGTGCCCCTTTTTATCAAAAAGGTGTTTTTTATAACCTTGGTGGTCCTTAATGGTGCGGGTGGAACTGAAAGTTTTGTCACTCTTTTATCTGAAATCTCTATCTCCTCGCTTTACTATTTCTCTTTGTTGTTACACGTTCTATAGACCCGATATCTCCGCGTGGTTTACCTTTGTTCTGTGTTAAATGTATGTTTGTGCGTTTGTTTGTTCGTTACGTCTGACTAGTCAATAAATTCCATTATAATCAAATGAATTGTATTGTTTGCCTCACGAGAAAATGTCACTGAAATACAGATTCCCCTGCCTAGCTATTATAAGTTGTTTAAAACTTTTGAATGATTAATCTACTTCACAAGAAGTAGCAATTAAATTCCCTTTTTCTAAATGAATAGATTACAGTGTCCGCTCGGAAGAGCGGCGGCTCTGCTTGCGTTCGTTTGGTCAAATTGACAATAAATTGATCCGGAATATTAATGATTAATAATAATTCGTTATTGTTGATAATTAATATTCATAATCTGGGAATCCGCTCGGTCGCGCGAGCATGATCATTTACAATCATATGTTTGTTTGACCAAACTGACTGAAGCTTAAGCCGGAATATTAATAATTAAGAATAAACCGTTATTGTTGATTATTAATATTCATAAAATGAGCTAATTTCATGCTACATATATTGGTGGAGAATGCGGGCAGTTTTCCAAACATTTTCTGTGAAACAAACTTTTCAATTCATGGTGATTTATTAAGCGCGCTATAGAAGAAAAAAAAAGGACCGCGAGAAGCATTTCCTTTTCTTAGAAACTGGGAGGACGAAAATCCTCCTCTAGCCCTTCTGTTCACTAAACACAGCAGAGAGCTGCCCGTGTAGAGTGTAACAATTTAAACTGCAGTTCATATATATTTTGAATCGATTTTGCTGAGACGCACGTTCTGCAAATCATTTAAATATATTAGTGTGCCTGTCGGAGGAAAAGACACCTCTCTCAGCGCTTGTAAGACAGTTTGGAAACCCCAAACCTGTCCGTTTAAAAGGCCTTTATAGCTAGAAAACCTCTAGACTATTTTCTCCCGTGGTTTCAAACTGTTAGATTAGCTGCCTAACGTTTAACCTCTTTGCTTCGCCGCCGTGCGAAATTAATTTCAGAACTGCTGGACGGTTCTAAATTAATGTATTTCGGGAGCTGCAAGCTTGCCTGTTAACCGCTTTCTGACGAAAGGAATTCTCAGAACCATAAGCGTGTTTTTAAATGGTACCAAAATCTGATATGGATGTGAATTCCCATATTTCAGTTATGCTCGTCCGGACCAAATCTGTGTACAAACGTGCACCGCCTCGAGAGACGTCTCGCATTTTATGTTTGTTTGTCTAATTGTAATGGTCGAATATTATTATCAATGTTACGGCAACATGATATATAATGACCGCTTGTGCGAATCTTAGTGGTTCGCGCTTTGCCTTTGTGAAGTCAGCCGCATACCAAGTTATGAATGAGAACTCCTCCCATTCATAAATCGGCTCTTCGAGCGCTCATTGACTCCTCGTCCACGTAACTCGTGCGCGCGCACGCATGCGTGAATGACGTAGTCACCACCCCAAAGCATAAGATCCGCCTTTCAGGAGGCAGAGTTGGTGACGCGGTTTACTTCACAGGGCAAAACCACTCGCTAGCTTCTAACGACTAGCCTTAAAGTAAACTAACCCTTCGCGTCTTAATATTACCAAACTGTTAGCACAAGGCTAACCGGATGCGAAGCGTAAAGCGTAACAACTTACTAGCGGCTAACGCCAGCCAATGCTTAAGCAAACCAACCCTTCACATTTTGTGACATTAACAAACTTTAGCACAAGGCTAACCGAATGTGAAGTGCAACTCGGAAACATCTCCCCCTGTCTCCTCCTGCTCTTCTCACATCAGTTCCGCCCACCATTGTGTCTCAAGTGGTCTGAAATGGTCAAACAGTTTGGAGTTAATTTGTTTTAATTTCGATTAAGCATTTTATTTTCCCTGTTATTATTTTATCCAAACAATAGTTTAGTTACCTAAGTATAGATTATTGGTCTGTTTTTATTTCTTTTGGTATTATGAATTATTTTGTTACTTTCAATTTTTTTATTAATTTTCTGCCTTCTGTCTTTTTCATTTTAATACCGTTGTCCAGTTTATTTTGTTATTACTTGATTTTTAATCAAGTTCCCAATAATCTATTCTAAACTTAGGTCATGTTTAATTTTGATTTTGTTGGTTTTGCTATTTGGGGAATAGCCTTTAAACTCTCTATTATTATCATTAATAGGCATAATTTTTCTTCCCTTTTGATTTTTTTTTTTCTCCATCTTTTCCTCATGCCTTATTTATTCCCTCACCTCTTAGGTTATAGGGAAAGTATAACTATATTAGGGCAAGTATTAGTCTGAAGCTAAATTCAGAGCTATCAATCTATAGATCCCACATCTGATCAAAACATGTTGGGCTAACCCATTAATGTTTGTAGATGCCCCTGAATACTAAGGCACTCTTTCTACATTTTCTAAGCCGTCTTGTACTGCTTTTACCTATAGGGGATTATTATGATTATTCTTTTAGATTCTTTTATGCCGATTTAATTTTCCTTTAGCCTCCCTCCATCACAGGGTGATAACCTTCTCTATCCATCAGATACTACAGCATACTAAGATCCCTACTCCAACTGGCTCGCCCAGAATAGTAGATCCATAGTACTGCCCGTATCCGGACCCGAGTCCTCTGTGCTTGTGTGGTTAAGCGTACAGGTTATTCAGGTTGCAGATCAAAAGATTGGGTTCATCTGTCTGACATAACTGACGCCTGCTGAAGGAGGCGTTAGATACCTTGGCGTTTTGTCTCTCCGGCTTGTGTGGATCACAGTGGCATCAGCAATCGTACTCCAAGAAGCACCGTCCGTGTCAACTGGCATACGATCAATCTTGGTTAATTACCCTGTCATGATTCCACACACGTGCCCGCCTGAGTGAGATTGGCCACCTCATTCTACAGGCCTAGTGCGGCACCGGAATCATCAGGCAAAACCCAATTTTGAATCATGCCAGGCGGTCAGTGACTTTCTTGAGTGCTACGTATTGTGCTAAAAGCGTACGCTGTGTGAGTTCACAACCGAGTTACATTATAGGCAAGTGATCTGATAGCGACTGCAGTAGGAGTTGGGGAAAGTCTAGTCAGATAGCACGCTCTTGCGACCTTCATCTGATTGCCTTTCACTCATCCACCAAGTGTAAATAGCATGTAAAACCTAGTCTAAACCTAGCCCACTACAGGACTATAAAACGAACATTTTAGACATGCCCATAGGTTTTGCTATTCTCTCTCTCTCTCTCCCTCGTTTCTCATCCTTGTCTGTCTTTCAGTTTTATTTTTATTCATATTTACTGATATCCATATTAGTATTTTCTTTCATTTTACTTTCCCTGTACACTCGTTCATCCGAGCGAGGTGCCTTTTTGTCTTATACTAACTTATCGTTAGTATTATTCATTTTTGTTCTTGGGTTACTGTTATTTTTATTTACTTAATTATTTTTAGTTATTTTGACCTGCTCAGAGACCACGCCATTGAGAACCACCAGGGTGATTTAAATAATTGATTGATAATTTGCACAGCCTGGCGCATGACTAAAAGCCTTGAGGCCAGTACGTAGATATCAACTGTTATCTAGCCACCCAAATTCGACATCTGAATTGTCCGGCCCCCAGTGGATCCTTAGAAGGACCAACGTCTAGCCGGCACATACCCCCTTAGCTGACAACCCTGTCAAACTAATAATATAGCACAATGCTAACATCCACTCGATTTGGCCATGTGGGTCTCTCTCTCTCTCCCTTGTGATCTCTGTCTCACCCAACAGACCAGCATGTCAAGTGCGCCCAGCCCGCTGCTCACTGGGACCAACTGGAGGCCTGGTTAAGTGCTTAACCCACAACCTCCTGCCCAACGACGCCATGGAGCTGCAGCGGCCAAGCAGAGAACAGCTGGACGTCTGCATTAATCCGCTGAGGGCGAACGACCTAGCCCGGAGCCATGACAGCCAAGCCCAGACTCAACTCTCCAGGGCCCTGACACACCTCATCCTTGCACCGGCCAGACCCATAGGAAAGGGTCTCAACCAGCTGGAGCATCGAGCCCAGGACGCCTGCAAGACGACGAGGGAAAAGGACGCCGAACTTCTGGAGCAAATGGACGGACTACACGCGCCCCGATGGAGCTACAAGCGGACAACGCACACAAGGAGTGACGAGAGGAGAAAGCCAAAGATGAACTGAGTGAAAAGCTACAAGCTGAAACACTATTGTAAAGAGCAGAGCTAAAGACAGTGAAGCTCGGGTCAAAGCCTCTAAAGTCAACGGCTGAGGGCCCGAGCAAAATTCCAACACGGAACCCAACAAAGAGACTTTTAAGCATGAACCTACCAGAGTTCACCCAGAACTGTCACATTCATACAAGCCATGTGACTACCAGAAAGGGGAAGTGCCACAGTCAGCCCCAAAAGCCAAGACTAGATAGACCAGCAGAGGGGGGTGAATCCAACTCATACCGCCCCGCCAGCCAGCATTCCAGCAACGCCCATCAGCAACACAGGGCCAGGACTCCCTCCAAAGGGGTCCCCCATGACAGACACCATCTGTCAGCCAAAGACTTGAACCAGCTGGCCAGGGAAATGCCAACTTTCACCCCAAACCTTGCTGAAGGTGACGACACGCACTCCTAATTTTAAGACATTGACTTTTACACAGAGGCCAAGTGCCACTCTCTGTGACAAACTGTATCTGCTAAGAATTACTTCGAGCCGTGAGGCAAGAAGTTTCCTGAATCAACAGCGCCGTGCCATCAAAGCAGATTACGAGCCGATGCAAAAGCTCTTACTAGAGTGTTTTACCTGACCCTGTGTCAGAGTAAGGACTGATTGTCACCATGGGTCTCAGAACAGCCACGAGACCTCAAAAGCATACTGCAGTCGACTACACCAAACCTACTTCAAGACAGGAAATGAGCCACGGACGGAGGAGGAGTTCACCTTCCAGATCCTCTCTCTCCCAAAAAATCTGCTTTCTGTGGTGAGGCCGCACACGGGCAATGCCCTTCCCCCACGCCCTGACCACCCAACAGCGGCAGAGTTTAGCTCATAAAATCTGTTCAAAACAAAGACTGCTTTGAAAGACTGTCAAACACCTACAAGCTACCCTGTCTCAGAGTCTCATCCGGAGCTGACTTTAAAAGGCACGCTACTGTTTCCCAGCAGCAAGACTTCCAACAGTGAGTTAAAGCCTTTCTCCGCCAGCAGAGGACAGCACCGCGAGGAAGGCGCATGTCCCAACACCAGACAGGATGCTCAGAGACACACTAGGACAAGCCACTCACCACAAGCAGCCCAAAAGGAGCCTAACAGCAACCAAGGAACGACCAACCTGCAGTAGCTAGGAGCTCAAGCAACCAGCGTCCAGCTAGTTACACGCCAGAGAAAGCCAAAGGTGAAAACCTGACACCAAACAACGGCACGGTGGCGTCATGAGCAGCAGAACTGCTAAAAAGCTTGAAGGGGCCCTACAGGAAGGCAAGCCAGACTCCTTATGACTAGAGGGGGGTCCAAAACCATTTACCCCCCTGAACACCTGCTTTCTGCTCCATCCCCGCAGAGTACTGCGAGTCCAACACAAGCTAAAGACTGTGCATCTAACTGCAGCATCACGCTTCCCCCAAGAAGCAGCCAGTGCCACCATGCTTGAAACCTCAGGTACCAGGAAACACTGGTCTGGTTGTCTGTTTACCTCCCGAGCCACGGCCCACCAACCAGCCACACCTGCGTACAAACAACTGCTCAGGCCCCTGCACTTTAACTCTTGGGGAACCTGACCAAAATGGCGTGGCAACAACGCGCTACTTGGCTGTAACCGTGGAGATGAAAGAAAGATGAAAAACGCACGGGAGCAGACCTCACATTAATGTCATCTCTCCTGTTTGAGTAACTCAAAGCAAGAACTCAAGAGACTAAAACGAACATTTAAATGCCAACCAGGCAGGCTGATGGTGCAAATCATACAGCCAAACTGAGGTTCAACTCACATACATCGCTCCCATTCAAGTAACGACTGTCCCCATGACTGCAGTGCACCCCGTGTACCCGTCGCCAATGGGCACATACCTGCTGCTGAATGGTAAAAATCCACTGCGTACGTGTGAACCTCTTCCGAACTTTGAACCCCTTTAAAATCTGGGCCCAAGTGCGAGAACTCTCACAGCCATCAGGTCAACCCCAACAGACTGTCAGGTCACCGAGGTCGCGGGAAACTGCTGGAACCCGCGAGAACCCAAACTCAACAACATAGAGGGGGTCAAGGTCGCTACTCTGCAGCCTTCAAACCAGCTAGCAACCCCAACGCTTGCTGCCCCAGGCCTCAAAGGGCTTAATGTTGAATAACCAACTGTGAATGACATTGTACTTGCACTGTGAGCAGACAACCCAGCAGCCATCAGCCTCGCACGGTGCGACACTCCGCCTGAACACACCCCCAGACCTGTGTTCAACTCACAAGCATACACACTACTGTCCAAATGCTGAACTCTCACACATGACAACTGCCAACAGCATTTGCACATTGACCTTGAATCGGAACGGCGGATGGTTGACCCATCCCGTCTTAACTCTCACGGCCCCGCCGCACGATGTTTACATCAGAGCTAATAGCCTGATACACCTTCAGGCATATATATAGACACCTTTAATGACCGGTGATAGGCACCCACACTTCTCACAGCCAACAACGATGGCTGTCACCCTCAAGAAGCCCCACTCAGGCCAGACCATGCCAGAGGCCTGCTCTGTCATCATCAAACAAGACTCTGTGGTGCCAGCCTACACAAACAGGTGCTCTATATGGCTCTCCATACGAAAGGCCGAACTCTAAACCATACATTGGGTTTCTTCCAACCAACGACAGAAGGCATAAAACTGGGCCTCAACCTGGAAGCCGTACCCTAAATTGAACTGTCCTCATGAACAGTATGTGTCTTGTGTAATAGCTGCATGGCAACTGACATAAAAATCCCCAAAGACTACCTACTGGGACGATTGGTCAGCTACGAGTTCCATGACTTTGAACTCTTGGGCCAATTAGTGGCCTCACCCTACATGCAACGACACCAGAGGGGAGCTTAGAAAACACAGACTATACTGTTCCATTCAAGCCCGTCACACTCACGTCTGTCTTACCAATAAACAAAGAACAGGTAGACAGAAGTGAGCTCACAGAGGACTAACTCCTTGCCGTGTGCCCAGCCACTCGTCACCCCATCACTAACATGGATGAAGACAGGGCATTTTCCTCAACAGGACGGATATGCTGAGGCCACGCAGGATGATGTCAACCGACAAACGTCAGCACATCCTGTATGACTACAACGGTGTCCTCGCTAAAGACTCTCTAGACTGCAAGTCCCACTGACCTTCTGATGGAAATAACCAACTCCATGCTGGGAAAAGGACATCGGGCTATGCAACAAAACCTGCTCGGCACCCATCTGGCCCGTCCTCAAGCCCAGGGTCAAAGGGTGCCTGACTATAGAAAGCTAAATCAGCAAATGCATTGTCACGAGGGCCAATGACACCACTGGAACAGGAAGTGCCCAGAACTCAAGGACCAACCATCTACTCAATGCTTGATGTGGTCCCCGCCTTCGGGACAATACCTGTGCATCCAAATGACCAGCATAAGCTAGCTTTCACCTTGAACAACAGACACTAAACGATCATGAGGTGCCCCGTCGGCTAGGCCAACTCACCAGCTGAAAGCAACACCCTCCTGAACAAAGCATATCCCGATGCTTATGTTAGAGGCAACCTCATCTACGTTGAAGACATCCTTAATGAAAGTACCACCGTGTCTGGCCACTCAAAGGAGATAGACCATGGCCTACAACAGTTGACTGCGGCTAGCGCAAAGACTACCGCCTAGCAAGGTCTCTGAACTGAGCGGCTCCCTAAGGGGGTGCAACTACTCCAGACACGTCATTAAGAACTGTTCAAAGACTTCTCGACCCGTGACCACCCTGTCAAAAAGGGCTGTCCTTCTGTTTGACGGAAGGTCAACAGCTGGCCACGATTGAAGTGAGACAACGTCTGGGCATATGCAAGTAAGACACTCCTTGCGCCAGAAGGCAAATACTAAGACTGTGTAACAACATCGCTCTGCACGGTGGGTGCCATTTCAACAGCTATTCTCCAACTTCTTTGGAGCACAGAAGCCATAATAGACACCTGCCACCAACCTGTCATGTTACTGAACAGTCAGCACATCCGGGATGGCATAAAGACTAACGCCAGTACGGCCATGCGGCCGATAGCCCCCTAGGGCCACTGTATTGACACTTGTTACACCTTAAGCCACAAATCCACGCTGGGTAACAGCATAGCTGTTTACCAAGACTGTACAACTGACACAATTGGCAACGCTGTAGAGAAGGAACCCCAGCCACCTCTGCCAACCTGTCATTCTAGTACTCCCAAGTACTGGGATGAGAATGCGTGCCAAGGTATGCCCACAACCTGTGTCGATGGATGCTCCCACAACCACCGCAGTATGCAGAAATGGCAGCCACCATTGTAACCCTTCAAAGCACAGCAGCCCATGACATCAGAGTGCACTTAGCTGCAGACTCCAACTTGCTAGACTCTGTTTCACGTTCCACCTCCCAGGGGGAAACAAAAGGCTTCAGAACTGCCCACCACAAGCCCGTGAAACGTCAACACTTTTTCTTCTTCCCAAGTAGGCGACCACAACACTGACAACCACATCATGGTCGTCTACAGAAGAAGATAAGAACAGTTCAAACTTTCAGGCACTGACAAGGACCTGAATGACTGGACCGATGCCCTTACCAAGAAGGTGCATCACACGGTGGACCATGGTCACCACCCAACCAAAACCCCGAGATCTGGCAGCTGTAACTGGCAGCCAACAACCCTGCCTAGCCTAGCTGCCACATCAAATCTCACCAGCCCGACAAATGTCGCAAACGACATTGCGACCACGTAGGCATCTGACTCCTCACGTCAGACCAGTTTTATTTTTTACTTTTACTTTGTCTCTTGTTTTGTTGGTTTTCCACCACTCACCCCACCTACCACCCGATCCTTCTGTCTGACCTCAGCCTCAACACAGATGTCACTCAACACCTCCTACATCTTAAAAAAAAAAAACAGGTGCGTGTGAATCCTTTTTGGGTTGTCCCTGAAGACCCCACGACACCACAGTTCGTGCTGCCTCAGAGCCAGAGGGGGGTAATGCTAATGTACTGACCCTGCACACAGCAAAACATGCCCAGGGCGCTGATTCACCGAGCACCACAGCAACAGAGAAACCATCCTCTCATGATCAGACACCCAGATGGATCGGGCGGGACACTTCCATGGGCTCACAAGGAGCAACAATTTTTTTTTTTGTGTGTTTTTCTCTCCTTCGCTTTCTCTTCCCTTTGAACTCATATGCCAGTACACCAAATGGGTAGAGTGTCTCTCAGCACCGACGACACAGCCCAGACCATGGCATATCTTCTGATGATGTAAACAACTTGGACAGAGGCACCCACCCTGCACTACCAACATCACACAGGAAGGGCAAAGACTCCTGGTTGTATACGCTCAGCTACACAGCAGCCAACCCTCAAACCTACGTATCACAACCAGAGTAACAAACACTGGGTCACAAGCCAGGAAAGGGGGTAGAGACCCTGCAACCGGTGTCACAGTGGAATGCCCAGCCAAGCACAGTCATCACAGACTCCACCTACTCTCTCCCCTGTTCCCTCTCTCTCTCTCTCTCTTCCTTCTCTACACAGGATACAGCCACGATCCTGTACCTCAGTCTCACCAGAAGACCACTGCAACCTCACAACTATACTCCTCTATCACTCATCTCTGGAAAACTGCGGAACAACTACCACTCCGTGCCTCCTGACAACAGGGAAGCACACCTTAACAAGGGCCTCGCCATTCAATAAGATGCAAGCACCAGTGGACAAGTGCACCCCTGACCTCCCCCTCAAAGCTTTCCTGCGTGAAACCAGGAAAGGGGGGAAAGAGCATGAAGAAGCTAAGTCAAAACTGCTTGAGTCTAAGCCACGACTCGTCGACCCAGCAACGGAGGTCGAAGGAAACTCACCTCCAACCCATCCTGTACGTCAAGTTAGATTTCAACCAACAAGGTTTTCTCCGAACCTTCTTCGTTGCAAAGGGGGGATATATGTAGCGTACAGTCCACAGATAAAATTTCTTATTGATTTTATCACGGTCCGACAGAACGGTTTTACGACTCCTGGCTCCAAGAAGTCTGGATTTTCGTGACAGCTTAAGTTGTTCAGGGGGCCTGGATAGATAAGCAGGAAAACTTCAAAGACATTCCTTTCGAAATACCCTCACACACACACATACACCCCCACGAGGCTGTTCCGACAGAAAGAAAATGAACTCATCAAATCCAGAACCAGCACAAAACCAATGTGTTATGTTTTGTAAACTTTGTATCTCATTTCTGACTTTTCTTACCGGTGTAACCTCTCTTTATTCTGTATGCATGTTCCATTCAGGCCTTTTTAAAAGCATCAAGGATGTAAAGATATGGGAATTATGTTAATGTACCTTTAATGTGATGTACTTGTAGAGTGTTTGGTGTCAATAGAATGCCCTCGACATTTTATAACACATGATGCATAGATCGAGACCATAACTCGCATTGCTTTATTCTTTAAAGCCCTGTATTAAATGCCTGTCTGCATGCTTTAGGCGGGCGCTCAAATTTGCATACGCGCAGCCCAGAGACAAAGGAAGGTTCGCGCGCAAACTTTCCCCTGAAATCATTGGTCTTAATGCTGTACGGGTCGTCACGTGACCCGCAGGTATAACTCATTCTGCCCTCCCAAACATCTGGGCAGAAAGAGAACTTCCCAAAAAGGAACATCATTGACGGTGGCCCTCGGGCCACACGTGGCTTTCTAAGCCGCATGGACTTTTTCCCGCCACGCTTTCTTTATTTTCCGGCAAAGTAAATTCAGTTTAAAGTTTGCGATCGTGTTCGTCCGAACTGCATTACAAACTCCACGCATCAAAGGACATCAAGAGTAGTTTCATCACGACGGAAGAGAGACGCATAAGAGAGACCTCCAGACGTGAAAAACCAGGTGATTTTAGTTATGCGATTAAGCTGTGCCCCTTTTTATCAAAAAGGTGTTTTTTATAACCTTGGTGGTCCTTAATGGTGCGGGTGGAACTGAAAGTTTTGTCACTCTTTTATCTGAAATCTCTATCTCCTCGCTTTACTATTTCTCTTTGTTGTTACACGTTCTATAGACCCGATATCTCCGCGTGGTTTACCTTTGTTCTGTGTTAAATGTATGTTTGTGCGTTTGTTTGTTCGTTACGTCTGACTAGTCAATAAATTCCATTATAATCAAATGAATTGTATTGTTTGCCTCACGAGAAAATGTCACTGAAATACAGATTCCCCTGCCTAGCTATTATAAGTTGTTTAAAACTTTTGAATGATTAATCTACTTCACAAGAAGTAGCAATTAAATTCCCTTTTTCTAAATGAATAGATTACAGTGTCCGCTCGGAAGAGCGGCGGCTCTGCTTGCGTTCGTTTGGTCAAATTGACAATAAATTGATCCGGAATATTAATGATTAATAATAATTCGTTATTGTTGATAATTAATATTCATAATCTGGGAATCCGCTCGGTCGCGCGAGCATGATCATTTACAATCATATGTTTGTTTGACCAAACTGACTGAAGCTTAAGCCGGAATATTAATAATTAAGAATAAACCGTTATTGTTGATTATTAATATTCATAAAATGAGCTAATTTCATGCTACATTTCACACTGGATGAAAGATCATCATCTTCAGCTGAACCTCGCAAAAACTGAAATGCTTGAAGTTTCTACCAACCCGACTCTACACCATAACTTTTCAATCCAGATGGATGGGGCAACCATTACTGCATCCAAAATGGTGAAAAGCCTTGGAGTAATGATTGACGACCAGCTAAACTTCTCTGACCACATTTCTAGAATTGCTCGATCGTGCAGATTCACACTCTATAACATCAGAAAGGTCCGACCCTTCCTATCTGAACATGCAGCTTAACTCCTTGTTCAAGCTCTTGTTCTCTCCAGACTGGATTACTGCAACTCTCTACTAGCCGGGCTTCCAGCTAACTCTATCAAGCCTCTTCAGCTGCTTCAGAACGCATCAGCATGGGTGGTCTTTAATGAACCCAAAAGAGCACATGTCACTCCGCTGCTCATCCGTTTGCACTGGCTGCCAGTTGCTGCTCGCATCAAATTCAAAGCAACTTCTGGCTTTGCTCCTCCTTATCTGCTCTCACTTCTGCAGATGTATGTGCCCTCCAGAAACTTGCGTTCTGTGAATGAACGTCGCCTCGTTATTCCATCCCAAAGAGGGAAGAAATCACTTTCCCGAACTCTCGCGTTCAATCTGCCCAGTTGGTGGAATGAACTCCCTAACTGCATCAGAACAGCAGAGTCACTCGCTGTCTTCAAGAAACAACTAAAAACTCAACTATTTACTCTCCACTTTCCTTCCTAATCTGCAATTGCCTCTCTGGTTCTACCACTAACTGTACTCAAAAAAAAAACTTTACACACCTGAAGCTTGCCTACAGCACTTATTCATTGTTGCTCTTAGTTGTGTAAATTGCTTCCTTGTCCTCATTTGTAAGTTGCTTTGGATAAAAGTGTCTGCTAAATGACTAAATGTAAATGTAAATCTATTATGATTAGAAATGTGTTGGAAAAAATCTTTCTCTGTGAAACAGAAATTGGGGAATAAAATATACGGGAGGGCTAATAATTCTGACTTCACTGTATGTATACTCTAAGAATTGTTTCTGTAATTATTTTCACATGCAGGTCATTTGTAGGTGAGGTTTATTTCAAGTTACAAAACATGTTTTAGTTATGTTCTAGTCTTAGTCATCCATGAGGATAATTATAGATTTTTATTGCTGTCATTCTGCTTTCCTCTTGGTGTTATACTGTTTAGATTAGATGGAGATTTAGATTTAGACTAAAGGTCAAAGCAGAGTTCAGTCAGGCGCAATATTGAAAGCAAATTAATCACTTTGCATTTATACAATTGTCAGCCTATATAAATCACATCTAAGTCCCATTGAAGGAATACATATGATAAGTTAAAGGTGCAGTAGGTGATCTTCCACAATGCTAACAGCTCAGCATAACTCTCTGAATCCCAGTCCCTCCCCTGCTGTCCTGAACCAAGCCCCCTGAACAGGAGCACGCGCACCTTAAAGCTGACAGCAAATGAACCCTCTCTCATGTGTTAAAAGTGACTAGTGCTTGTCCGGCGGCGTTCAGGAATGACACTCATTACTAAGCCAAACTGACATGCTATTTCAGAGTCAATATTTAGAGTTGCATGGTAAACAATATAGAGAGAGACTAGGCAGAATAGTCCTATTTACTTGTGTTTTGTAGTTAAACTAATTAAAATCTACATTATCGATGCTGTAAAAGGTCCCTTATGAAACTGAAAATAGTCTTTTTTACTGGAAGATTTTAGTGGGTGAACAACACTTCTGTGAAGATATAATCCATTTGTAACAACAACATCTAACATTACATCAGCTTTGCGTGAAGCTAAAACAGAACATGACCTGTCTGAGAGAAATCATTCAGGCATGGTGTCATCCTTTCTCCAGCGTGCAAAGGTAACTCCAATATTGATTCAGTTTTATAAAGTTTTGATTCAGCATGCTTTTGCTGATCACACACGCTCTCTTTCTCTCTCTTGAACGTGCAGCACGTCTATGCACAAACAGCGGTCGGCGGAGCTGCGAACAAAAGGCTGCGCAGTCGTTCAAATCTGCATTTGCTGACAGACAGTTTGAGCTACTTATCAGAATTATGGGAGATGTGGGTCCGACTCTATTTAATTGGATGAACATTTTTTAGTTTTATGGCTTACACAAAATATAAAAATACATATAAACACATTTAGATCTTTTACTTTAATCATTACTATTAGACTGTGAAGAGACTTTCAACCAGCACAACAACACATGCTTCTGAAGACAATCACCTACTGCAGCTTTAAGATGTAATTCTTGGGAATCAAACCCATCATCTTTTTGTTAGTAATATAAGTAGGTAATGTGTATTTATATAGTGCATTTATTGTATATGGCCATACACACAAAGTGCTTCACAATCAAAAGGGGGTCTCTCAGGGCCAGAGTGGGACTCCTTTTCAGCCCTGGGGTTTCAAGCCTTAGACTGGTCCATCTCAGTTCACGACTGACTATTAAAATAAGGTCATTTCCAAATCAGTTTCTAAGAACACTGTAACGTCTTTTTTCAAGAAAACAGCTGCTTTAGAACTTAAAATTTTCAACAATCCTAAAAATATATGTCTTAACAATAAAAAATGGAAAAAAAGTAATAATAATTTATCAGATGAGGTTCGAACACGGGTCGGCCGTGTCATAATTATATGTGCTAACCACTGGACCACAGTGGCGCTATTAATCAGGCAAGGATGAAATGAAAAACAAATATTGCACTATGACCTGCAAGACTTTTATTGATGGCTTAATCTTTTTCTCTCCTTTTTAGATTTCTGATCAAGTTATGTCAGATTTATTAATGTAGTGAATCACCTGATTTTCATTTAGCAGGTGTATTATTAATCAATATTAATTATTCGAATTCTTACATAAGGTGTCGCTGTTTAGAGTCGAATGATGATAGTTACATCATTAATAATCTGCAGGCTGCATTTTGTTTAGGGGGCTACGAGAAAAAAAAATAAAAAGAGCGGATCTGCGGCAAAATAATGAATAAAAAGAGTGAGGCTATGGTCAAATAAATAAATAAATAAATGAAAAAAAGTGCAACTGCTGGGAGTGCAAGCAGCTAGGGACACCGGCCCTCGTGGCCAAAAAATGGACCGGCCCATCGGGAATTCTCCCGGTTCTCCCGATTAGCCAATCCAGGCCTGGGGTCTCTCCACACCACCACCAGTGTGCAGGTCTACTTGGATGATGTGGGAACAGGACAAAAGTGCCAGTGCGCTCATCTCACCACACACCAGCTATTAGTGTAGTGAAGAGACAGTGATAGAGCCAACTCAGCAGATTTGGATGATTGCGAGGCCATGAGGGAAAGGGCCAATGGAGGGAAGTTACACCACTACTCTTTATGAGAAGTGCCATGGGATTTTTAATGAGCACAGAGAGTTGTTTCATTTGAAAGACAGCTCTCACTGACAGTATAGTGTTTCCTTTACTTTACTGGGGCATTAGGACTCACACAGACAGCAGGTTGAGCGCCCCCTGCTGGCCCCAACTCCACTTTCAACAGCAACCTAGTTTTTCTATGTGGTCTCCCATCCACTGATCGGGCACAGCCCTGCTTTGCTGTAGTGAGTTGCTCTCTTGGGCAGCAGGGTGATATGGCTGTGGCAATGTCACGGAGTTACAGGAATAATCATTTATAGTCACTTAGCTGATAACGCATTCCTGTGACAATTCCCCTGGAGTAACAGTGTTATGACCAGGACAACCGAGGTAAAACTGTCAGAAAAAAATACTGCATCGTGTTGAGATGCGAAATGCACATCTTTAATCCGATAGAAAAATCAATATTAATACAAGTTAAAGTATCAGGAAATATACAGAAAAGTAAATATGATCAAATACAAAACTCATAGTAGTTCAGAGCTGTAGCATTTTTAACTGAATTTCATACAATCATATAAAATGCCTGAAACTACACAAAGGGCTGTAACTAAAATAATAATAAAAAATTGATATAATGCTAAAATACGCAGTGTGAAACTGTTAGTTATTGATAACTGAAAAACCCAGAAAAAAAGTGTTATTTGAAATAAAAGTTGCCTGAAATATTACCTTTCTTTTTTCAAAAATATGCCAAATAAATCATTTGTTAAACACATATTTCATTCATTCATTTTCTTTTCGGCTTAGTCCAACCCGGGCTCATTGTGGAAACGTAGCCCCGCGGACGTTTCTGCGGACCGCGATTTACGTCCCGGGAGGTACGTATTCGAGCGACCGCGTTTTCGGATCCCGCCGTGTTCTCGCCCTTATTTTTCGGATTCCGTTTTTCGTCTTACCTGATTTCCGGAACCGCTGTTCCCCGGACTCGATCCCGGTCGTCGTCCACCGTGGCCGGCTCCTCCTCCTCCTCCGGGGCCTCCGCTCCGCCGACGCAACGCTGTGAGCTAAGCTGACAAACTGGTTGCATCGGGAAAGCCCTCCACTCGGAGGCGAGCCGTCGGCTGGCGAGCGCGAAGAGGAGGGGCGGAGCGGCGCCACACCGCCCCGCAGCGTTCGCTCGAAAAAAACTAAACGCGGCCTTACGTACCTCCGGCCACGTCCGTGGGGCTACGTTTCCAGAATGAGCTCGGGTTGGCCTAGTCACTTTACTAATCTGGGGTCACCACAGCGGAATGAACCGCCAACTTATCCGGCATATGTTTTACACAGCGGATGTCCTTCCAGCAGCAACCCATCACTGGGAAACATTCCCACACAAACTTATTTCCAATTCCCCTATAGTGCATGTTTTTGGACTGTGGGGGAAACCGGAGCACCTGGAGGAAACCCACGCCAACACGGGGAGAACATGCAAACTACAAAGAAATGCCAACTTACCCAGCCGGGACTAGAACCAGTGACCTTCATGCTGTGAAGTTATTGTGCTACCCACTATGCTACCGTGACGCCAAAACGTATATTTATAATATAATTATATTTTTAAAAACAACACAATTAAATAAATAAATAAATAAATATATATATATACACTCACACACACTCACACACACACACACACACACAAACACACACTGTCACGATTACCAGCGATCGTATTCCACTAGATCGCTGGTTCTCACTCACAACAGACCATGGACTACACCTCCGCCTTTTCCTGGACTACATATTCATACATGCACTTCGCCTACACCCATGCTCACTCATCTACAGTGATTACACTCGCAAAACCTGTGGACTATCAGAGACTGATTGCATTCACTACATAAGCCACTCATTCACCCTTTCAGTTTGCAGAGTCTTGTAAGGTGTATAATGACATTACAAAGCGTATTTCTTGTCTTGTTTACCTGTGTTTAGACATTAGCCTTGTTAGCCGTTTGTCCTAGTCTGCCGCCTGCCTCACGACCTCTTGCCTGCTACTATTTATGATTCTGGACTACCTGTATATACCTGTTTGCCCCTATTTTGACCATTGCTTGCCTGACAAAGAATAAACCTGCATTGTGGATCTTACCTCCAGTTGTGTGTGTCATCCCCCGTCATAACACACACACACACACACACACACACACACACACACACACACACACACACACACACACATTTTTATTCATGTATTTATTTTTAATTGTAACATAATTGCCGCTTAAGGTTTGAGGGTTATCATGGTGTTTTATTATTATTTTATGTTGTGTTTTTATCAATCTAATTAACAGTAGCTCAGCTACATACAGTGGGGAAATTTAGTATTGAACACGTCAACATTTTTCTCAGAAAACGAAATATTTCTAAAGGAGCTGTCGACTTAAAATGTTCCCTGGATGTTGGTAACAACCAAAGACATCCATATATGCAAATAATTTGCATACGTGTAGTAAAATGTGTAAGTTATGTGTAATAAAATGAAATTACACAGGGAAATGGTATTGAACACATGAAGAAAGGGAGGTGTAGTTCGACAGTGAAAACCCAGACAGCAGCTGAAATCTCTCAGCAGTTCTTCAGCATCCCTCTGCCCTTCCTCAGTGTAAATTAATAACCAACGCAATCTCATGGCAATTTGTAACTTTTTGATTCAGTAGCTAATTTGTATGAATTCGTGTGATCTAATTCGTACATTTTAGTATGATTTGCTCATCTCCCAATGCAGTTGGGGTTAGGGGTGGGGTTTGTTGATCTGACAAAACGTGAAATACTTACGTCGTCATGACTGTGTTTGTCCACCAGATGCCACTGTAGTTCGCCAGCAACCCCCAGCGGACTACAGTGGCGTTAGAACTACATTTCCATACATTCTTTTGCACACACACCCGGCCTGTCATCTACACTGATTTACAACCACAGCTGTCTCCCTTCTCCGCTGATTACCTGGACTATATATTCAGTCATTCATCCTCTGTTTGAGTTGGTCGTTGTTGTCCTTGGTATGTTGTTCCTGATCTTGTTCTTGTCATAGTCTAGTTCGAGTTAATCTGTCTTAGTTTCTTGTTTTGTTTGTTTGTTTTCCATTTTGTTACTTTGCACTTTGGATTTTTGGATTTTTTTGTCACTCCTCTGCACTATACATCAATTAAAACTCCACTTGGATTCTACACCCGGTTTTGTTCCTGTTTTGATCACTCTAACGTGACATACGTTTCCTCGTGAGATCAGGCTGGAATATCGGCTGCTTCAGTCCACCATCTACATTAGCACGAGGATAAAGATGAAAGCAGAGTGAACATTTCAGCAAGACAATGACCCAAAACACAGCCAAGGAGACTCTCCGATGCTTTCAGAGAAAGATAATCAAGCTGTAGAATGGCCCAGCCAATCACCTGATCCGAATCCAATAGAGAATACTGAATGAAGCTCAGATTTGATAGACGAGACCCACAGAACCATCAAGACATTGACACTCTGTTGAAGATAAACTTACACCTGAGCAATGCATGAGGCTTCATTCTCCCATATGAGAGGCGTCTTTTTTTAAAAATTTATTTTATTTTTTATTTATTTTTGATAATTATTTTTTCGGGGTTTTCAGCTTTATTTCTGATAGGACAATAGAGAGAATTGACAGGAAAGCATGGGGAGCAGAGAGAGGGGAAGGACCGGCACAGGACCGCTAGGCGGAATCGAACCCGAGTCGCTGCGAGCACCGGAGTGCATGCGCCAACGCACCAACCACTACACCACTGGCGCCGACATGAGAGGCGTCGTTAAGCTGCAGCACCAATATAGCCTTTTATATAAAGTATTAAATATGTTTCAGTAGTTCAGCACTCTCCTTGTGTCATTTCATTCTTATTACACACAACTCAATTTTTCAGATTTTTTTTTCTGTTTTGTATATTTTTGTGTGTGTATTGTTTGGGTTTTTACCAAAATCTGCTTCAACTCCACATTAACAGCTCCTTTAGGAATATTATTCCCAGGAAAAAACCATGACAATGTGTTCAATACTTATTTCCCCCGCTGTAAATGCCAGCCTCACTAAACTCATCAGCAGACGGGACTCCAATAGAAGAAAACAAACCAAATGTTAACAGAATACAATGAGAGAGGTAATCATTTCCTGCTCTGTGTAATAAATATCCAGGTCACTGAGCGGTGCTGGTTAATGTCTGACCCGGTACCTTACTATAGTAAACTCAAGGACATTCATGAGGAATATTCAGATCTTCCAGCATATGTGTGTGTGTATGCACGTGCATTATCAGAGCGCAAATATAATACAATAAATATACATTTGTATATATATATTTGTGTATATATATATATATATATATATATATATATATATATATATATATATATATTTGTGTATGTAATACAGTGCACACGTATAATGACATGGGTATGACAAGGATATTACAAGAAGGTGGTAAAATATGAGGACACTGCTGATGTTTTCATTCATTCATTTTCTTGTCGGCTCAGTCCTTTTATTAATCCGGGGTCGCCACAGCGGAATGAACCGCCAACTTATCCAGCAAGTCCCATTTCGCCTACCCGATTCACCTGTACTGCATGTCTTTGGACTGTTTGGGAAACCGGAGCACCCGGAGAAAACCCGCACGGAGGCAGGGAGAACATGCAAACTCCACACAGAAACGCCAACTGAGCCGAGGTTCGATCCAGCGACCTTCTTGCTGTGAGGCGAAAGCACTACCTACTGCTCCACTGCCTCGCCTTGCTGATGTTTTCATTTCTCCAAAAGCTTATAAATCACACAGAATGAGTTTTTTCAGAAAAGTTGAACTGCACACACTTTCTTGTGAGGGTCGGGTTTAGCGATTGGGTGGGGTTAGGGCAGGGGTGTCCAAACTCAGTCCTGGAGAGCTAAAAGTCCTGTTCAGTTTAGCTCCAACTTGCTTCAACACACCTGCCAGGAAGTTTCTAGTATTGCTGCGTCCCAATCCGCATGCTATCCATCCTAAATAGTATTTGAAAATAGAATTAGTATGTCCCAAATCATAGTATGTTGAAAAGAGTATGCCCGAGGTTACCGGATGGTTTGCTATTTCCGGTGAAACATTTAAGTGTAGAAGCGTCCATACTCTAACCGCTGATATTGCCCACAATGCATTGCGCATTGAACACGAATTCGATTAGAACTACAAATGCGTGTGAATAAACTACAAACATGATGGACACGCAAGACCAACCGTCAAGCAGAGAGGCTTTGGTAAAGATGTTTGTATGACTGTTAGTCAATATCTAGCCCACTGAAAAATATTTAAATCACATTATCTGTGTTATATTTCATCTGCAACAACAATACTGAACTTATATAAAGATGCGTTTGGACGCCTGAACGTCTGATTGCAAAATTATCCAAAGTCCTGAGGAGATTTCTCTGCATGAAAGACTCGTGAATGGGAGATTAACCTGCTCTCCAATAATGTAGGAAACTAAATACGACAGAAATGTGGATGGTGTGTGGATGATTGACAGGGGGCATAACTAAGCAACACAACGATCTGTTAAAGAGGAAGTAGCATGTCCCAAAGCTTGCATACACTTCTGTTGCACACCCAAAAGTATAAACTTTTTCATTCACAAAAACAGTGCATACTTTTAGGGCGAAGAATAAGTATGCGAATTGGGATGCAGCATATATCTAGTAAGAGCTTGATTGGCTGGCTCAGGTGTGTTTGATTAGGGGTGGAGCTAAACTCTCCAGGACAACGGCTCTCCAGGATCGAGTTTGGACACCCCTGGGTTAGTGCGATCGAAAATACAGTTTGGACAGTTTAAAGACGATGAAAACCTATGGAATGTCCCCACAATTCACAAAAACAAACATCTCTGTGTGTGTGTGAAAGTGTATTTATGTGTGTGTGAGAATGTGCTGAATGAACTAACAGATGTCCAGTGGTTGTGTTTGTGTGTGTGTGTTTGATTTCTGTGAAAAATCAATGTGAGCAGGAACGAGTCCTGGCTGGGTCAGCTGGCATTTCTCTGTGGAGTTTGCATGTTCTCCCCGTGTTGGCGTGGGTTTCCTCCGGGTGCTCCGGTTTCCCCTACAGCCCAAACACATGCACTATAGGGAATTGATTAACTAAATTGGCTGTAGTGTATGAGTGTGTGTGTGTGTGTGTGTGTGAATGAGTGTGTATGGATGTTTACCAGTACTGGGTTGCAGTATGCTGCTTAAAATATATGCTAGATAAGTTGGTGGTTTATTCCACAGTGGCAACCCCTGATGAATAAGAGACTAAGTTTCACTATTTTGCTTTTACTTTTGTCTTTTTTCATGGCGAGTTTGATATTTGCATGGAATTGCTTAGAAATGCTGCTTTATCTGTGTTTTATCTCACACACACACACTTGTCTTTTCTATCAGTATGAGAGGATTAAAGTGGAGCAGCTTTGAGGCGTCTGTTGTGTCCTAAATACATGCTAGAACAGCTTAAAGAGGACGCTTTCATCTTTACTGGGGCTACATCTCACTGATACAATGCTTTTCAGCTGTTTTAGTTTCTGTTGTGTTTTTGACTGTTTGTCTTTATCTAGTGTCTGAATAATGCGCAGGTTAGTGTATACTCCATCAGCTGTTTTAGTTTCTGTTGTGTTTTTGACTGTTTGTCTCCATCTTGTGTCTGAATAATGTGCAGGTTAGTGTATACTCCATCAGCTGTTTTAGTTTCTGTTGTGTTTTTGACTGTTTGTCTTTATCTAGTGTCTGAATAATGTGCAGGTTAGTGTATACTCCATCAGCTGTTTTAGTTTCTGTCAGCTTTGTGTTTTTGACTGTTTGTCTCCATCTTGTGTCTGAATAATGCGCAGGTTAGTGTATACTCCATCAGCTGTTTTAGTTTCTGTTGTGTTTTTGTCTGTTTGTCTTCATCTTGTGTCTGAATAATGTGCAGGTTAGTGTATACTCCATCAGCTGTTTTAGTTTCTGTTGTGTTTTGACTGTCTCCATCTTGTGTCTGAATAATGTGCAGGTTAGTGTATACTCCATCAGCTGTTTTAGTTTCTGTTGTGTTTTGACTGTCTCTATCTTGTGTCTGAATAATGTGCAGGTTAGTGTATATTCCATCAGCTGTTTTAGTTTCTGTTGTGTTTTGACTGTTTGTCTCCATCTTGTGTCTGAATAATGCGCAGGTTAGTGTATACTCCATCAGCTGTTTTAGTTTCTGTTGTGTTTTGACTGTTTGTCTCCATCTTGTGTCTGAATAATGTGCAGGTTAGTGTATATTCCATCAGCTGTTTTAGTTTTTGTCAGCTTTGTGTTTTTGTCTGTTTGTCTCCATCTAGTGTCTGAATAATGTGCAGGTTAGTGTATACTCCATCAGCTGTTTTAGTTTCTGTTGTGTTTTTGACTGTTTGGTGCCATCTAGTGTCTGATTAATGTGTAGGTTATTGTATACTCCATCAGCTGTTTTAGTTTCTGTTGTGTTTTTGACTGTTTGGCGCCATCTTGAGTCTGAATAATGTGCAGGATAGTGTATACTCCATCAGCTGTTTTAGTTTCTGTTGTGTTTTTGACTGTTTGTCTCCATCTTGTGTCTGAATAATGTGCAGGTTAGTGTATACTTCATCAGCTGTTTTAGTTTCTGTTGTGTTTTTGACTGTTTGTCTCCATCTTGTGTCTGAATAATGTGCAGGTTAGTGTATACTCCATCAGCTGTTTTAGTTTCTGTTGTGTTTTTGACTGTTTGTCTCCATCTTGTGTCTGAATAATGTGCAGGTTAGTGTATACTCCATCAGCTGTTTTAGTTTCTGTCAGCTTTGTGTTTTTGTCTGTTTGTCTCCATCTTGTGTCTGAATAATGTGCAGGTTAGTGTATACTCCATCAGCTGTTTTAGTTTCTGTTGTGTTTTTGACTGTTTGTCTCCATCTTGTGTCTGAATAATGTGCAGGTTAGTGTATACTCCATCAGCTGTTTTAGTTTCTGTTGTGTTTTGACTGTTTGTCTCCATCTTGTGTCTGAATAATGTGCAGGTTAGTGTATACTCCATCAGCTGTTTTAGTTTCTGTTGTGTTTTTGACTGTTTGTCTTTATCTAGTGTCTGAATAATGCGCAGGTTAGTGTATACTCCATCAGCTGTTTTAGTTTCTGTTGTGTTTTTGACTGTTTGTCTTTATCTAGTGTCTGAATAATGCGCAGGTTAGTGTATACTCCATCAGCTGTTTTAGTTTCTGTTGTGTTTTTGACTGTTTGTCTCCATCTTGTGTCTGAATAATGTGCAGGTTAGTGTATACTCCATCAGCTGTTTTAGTTTCTGTTGTGTTTTTGACTGTTTGTCTTTATCTAGTGTCTGAATAATGTGCAGGTTAGTGTATACTCCATCAGCTGTTTTAGTTTCTGTCAGCTTTGTGTTTTTGACTGTTTGTCTCCATCTTGTGTCTGAATAATGCGCAGGTTAGTGTATACTCCATCAGCTGTTTTAGTTTCTGTTGTGTTTTTGTCTGTTTGTCTTCATCTTGTGTCTGAATAATGTGCAGGTTAGTGTATACTCCATCAGCTGTTTTAGTTTCTGTTGTGTTTTGACTGTCTCCATCTTGTGTCTGAATAATGTGCAGGTTAGTGTATACTCCATCAGCTGTTTTAGTTTCTGTTGTGTTTTGACTGTCTCCATCTTGTGTCTGAATAATGTGCAGGTTAGTGTATATTCCATCAGCTGTTTTAGTTTCTGTTGTGTTTTGACTGTTTGTCTCCATCTTGTGTCTGAATAATGCGCAGGTTAGTGTATACTCCATCAGCTGTTTTAGTTTCTGTTGTGTTTTGACTGTTTGTCTCCATCTTGTGTCTGAATAATGTGCAGGTTAGTGTATATTCCATCAGCTGTTTTAGTTTTTGTCAGCTTTGTGTTTTTGTCTGTTTGTCTCCATCTTGTGTCTGAATAATGCGCAGGTTAGTGTATACTCCATCAGCTGTTTTAGTTTCTGTTGTGTTTTTGACTGTTTGTCTCCATCTTGTGTCTGAATAATGTGCAGGTTAGTGTATACTCCATCAGCTGTTTTAGTTTCTGTTGTGTTTTTGACTGTTTGGCGCCATCTTGAGTCTGAATAATGTGCAGGATAGTGTATACTCCATCAGCTGTTTTAGTTTCTGTTGTGTTTTTGACTGTTTGTCTCCATCTTGTGTCTGAATAATGTGCAGGTTAGTGTATACTTCATCAGCTGTTTTAGTTTCTGTTGTGTTTTTGACTGTTTGTCTCCATCTTGTGTCTGAATAATGTGCAGGTTAGTGTATACTCCATCAGCTGTTTTAGTTTCTGTTGTGTTTTTGACTGTTTGTCTCCATCTTGTGTCTGAATAATGTGCAGGTTAGTGTATACTCCATCAGCTGTTTTAGTTTCTGTCAGCTTTGTGTTTTTGTCTGTTTGTCTCCATCTTGTGTCTGAATAATGTGCAGGTTAGTGTATACTCCATCAGCTGTTTTAGTTTCTGTTGTGTTTTTGACTGTTTGTCTCCATCTTGTGTCTGAATAATGTGCAGGTTAGTGTATACTCCATCAGCTGTTTTAGTTTCTGTTGTGTTTTGACTGTTTGTCTCCATCTTGTGTCTGAATAATGTGCAGGTTAGTGTATACTCCATCAGCTGTTTTAGTTTCTGTTGTGTTTTTGACTGTTTGTCTCCATCTTGTGTCTGAATAATGTGCAGGTTAGTGTATACTCCATCAGCTGTTTTAGTTTCTGTTGTGTTTTGACTGTTTGTCTCCATCTTGTGTCTGAATAATGTGCAGGTTAGTGTATACTCCATCAGCTGTTTTAGTTTCTGTTGTGTTTTTGACTGTTTGTCTCCATCTTGTGTCTGAATAATGTGCAGGTTAGTGTATACTCCATCAGCTGTTTTAGTTTCTGTTGTGTTTTGACTGTTTGTCTCCATCTTGTGTCTGTATAATGTGCAGGTTAGTGTATACTCCATCAGCTGTTTTAGTTTCTGTCAGCTTTGTGTTGAATTAAAATAATAATAAAGCATTACTACTCTATTTACGACGTGTCTAATTTTAAAACTAGTTTTTGGTGTAAGTGATTGGATACTAGATTGGAATAAACCAATATTGGTTGGTGTAATACATCACAATACTGTTTGGAATAAGCCAGTAAATTTGGGCAAACATCAACGCAGTATAGATAAGAATAAACCAGTAAAGTTTGATACAAGTCATTGGAATACACTGGTCATGTTAATTTGTTAATGAAATTACACAGTATTTAACTGTTATGAATTTTACTGTTAGATAGTTATGCAGTATGTTATTTTAAAGGGCACCTATGGGGAAAAATCTACATTTGAAGCTGTTTGGACAGACATGTGTGTAAGTATAGTGTATAAATTGTCATATTGGGCTGATATAAACACACACAGTCCTTTTTTTCAATTTAACAACATAAAAACGGTGAACCAAATGCAGCGGTTTTCAGACCGACTGCAACTTGACGTAGGAGTGCGATCCCCCCGCCACCAATATTGATTGACAGGCACCATTAACAGGTCTCCGTAGTAACGCACATAATCATATCAATAAGACAGGACGGATCTGTTCAGTTCGCTAGGATCATCATTAATCATCAAATGTGATCAAGAGTGAGTTTTACAAGTTTAAAATGTTTTAAATCAGTGCACGTGTGTAATGAAGTACAACCAGTTACTTCAGCTTTACGTTATCGCCACAGTCGCGTGTCAGAACAATTATAAAAGAAGACGCTTCAATCCCGGTTTGTGGACGCTAAATCAAGTTTAGTTTGTACATTAACATAACAGATATTCACACAGCAGTGGAGGTTAACCAGATCCTGTCACGTTTGGGTGCAAAAAAAAGTGCAAAGCTAAACGTGCGCGCCGTCTCTGTGTTTGTCTGCGCTGTGTGGGTGTCACACCTGTTGCAGTGCCCTAGTTTGGACACTTGAGGGCACTAGTTTGTTTTGTAGTTTCACTTCATTTCCCATAATCCTTTGTATTACTGATTGTGTTATGTTACAGCTGTTTCGTGTTTGTTAATTTAGTGCTGTCTTTATAAACCCTCTTGTTCTCTGTTTTAGTTGCCTTAGGATTTAGTTGGTTCCTCACGTCTGGTATGTTAGTCTGGTTATCTAGCTTTTTGTATTACGATTATTCTTGGATTCCTGTTTGTGTTCGTTTTTGTTAGCACTTGTTAGCACTCCTACCCTGTCCTTGTATTTACCCGTTTTTGGATTTTTGCCAGTTGCTTCGTCTGGTCATCTAGTTTTTGTATCTTGCTTCTAGTTCTGTGCAAGATTTAGAAACCTTTGTCTCTTGGAAATCTCTGTCTTTTTGGATACCTTTGTCTTTTTGTTAATAAATTGCTGCACTTGGATTTTTGTGTGATTCTTCCCCCATTCGTGACAGTGGGTGTGTGTCTGCGGTGTGTGTGTGTGACCTTTGTTACGACATTGTGTGTGACTCATGGTTGCAACTACACAAAAACAAACGCATCAAATACTTATTGGTAAAGTTCTTACTGTAGTATTTCTCACAAACGATGCAAGAGATAGTGAGGCAGCCGAGGGCGGCGTTTGCAGCACGCTGACAGGCACATGGGAACGGTGGGCGGGGAGGACTAGCCTTAAAGGCGCAGAACAAAAAAAAGAGCGACAAGCTTTTACCATCTATAAAACAGACACTTCAGACAGCTAATATAAATAATCTGATGGGTGTTTTGAGCTGAAACTTTACAGACACATTCTGGGGACACAAAAGACTTAAATTAAATCTGAAAAAGGGGTAACCTAAGTGCCCTTTAAAGTTGCACTAAGAAGTAAAACATATAAAAATTCAATACTTTAAATACATATACAGAAAATAAATGGGGCTGTATATGTAAATACAGTATTTTGCTGTAAATGATTTACGATAACTCACTGGTGATCCGCTGCCAGTAAGTAACTGTAGATTCTACAGGAAATTGTTAACATTGTATAGACAGGGATAAACCAATTTATTTAAAGTGGGCCTACTGTGCCCATTTTAACAAGATGTAAAAAAAAAATAAGCCCCCGACGTCTCTAAAGTGTGTGTATGTAAAGTTTCAGCTCAAAATAGCACACAAATAATGTTTTATAACTCTCTGAAACTGACCCTTTATTGACCCGTTTTGGTGACTGTCACTTTAAATTCAAATAAGATTGGGATGTTTTCTAAAGAGGGCGGAGCTACAAATGCCTGTGCGTCAGCATAGTTTCAGACTCAAAACAGGACTAACATCCTAAGCTAATGAGGGAGAGACGGTCACTAGTGGGCGGGGCTTTCCCCCTCTGATGACACGTACAAAGGGAGAATGTCAATCAAAGTGTTTCTGCACACTGTTTGCCATTAGAGGCTGGAAATATTGACACACTGCCAACACGACTGTTTAAATCCGCTATAGCAGTGATCTTTGCATAATAGATGCCCTTTAATTCATCAGAATAAAGACATTGTAATGGAATAAACACATAAATTGTGCTTTAATAATGTGCTTTACTGTAGTTTTCTGTGGTTTACCGTGGTGTGTTTGGGTGTGCCGCTGTGTTCCTCCTGGTTTTGGTGATGCTGTGAATATTTCATGGCCTGACGGAAGGGTTTCACTCAGGTTCTCTTCCGTGTGGAAGCCTGAAACGGTCCGCCCACTCTGCATAATTCATGAGCGCCTGTAATTTATGCGTGACCTCACAGGCTCCTGTAGTCTTTCTGGGCAGCTTGACACACACACACACACACACACACACACACACACACACACACTAGACATTTATTAACATTATAGCTGTTGAGTAACTGAAGTTAAAAAACTGATTGGTGAGTGTGTGTTGGTGTGTTTGTGCAGTTGCTGGAGTGCTGCAGTGGGGTTTACTTTTAAGTGTGCAAAACAACATGCACATTTAGAAGGATAAATCATGCTAATATTAAATCCAGTCATTTATTTATTGAGATGCACTGAATTTATTCCCTTTCACAATGTAAAATGTGTCTTGCATTGGACTATTTTATACAATTGTAAATAATAGATGTCAGTTTTATATATTATATTATGTGAAAACAACAACAACAGTGTTCTGAAAGTCAAATTTATCAAATGTTGGGTGCAACAATGACCAATTTTAAATGTTTAGACCTAAAATACCCCCCTATAGATCCTAAAGATATGATTGCAGTATTTATTCATTCATTTTTCTTTCGACTTAGTCACTTTATTAATCCAGAGTCGCAACAGCGGAATGAACCGCCAACTGTTCTAGCATATGTTTCACACAGCGGATGGCCTTCCAGCTTTAACCCAGTACTGGGAAACACCCATACACACTCATTCACACACACACACACACTTATACACTATGGCCAATTTAGTTGCAAACTCCACACAGAAATGCCAGCTAATCCAGCCGGGACTTAAACCAGCAACCTTCTTGCTGTGAGGCGATAGTGCTAACCACTGAGTTAGTGTCGCCATTGCCTTATTACAATTGCAAAGGGCTCTATTTTAACAATCTAGGCGCAAAGTCTAAAGCGCATGGTGCAAAAGCATTAGGAGCATGCCTGAATACACTTTAGCTATTTTAAAGATGGAAAAGTACGCTCTGCGCCCCGGCGCATGGTCTAACAGGGTTGTGCTTATTCTCTTAATGAGTTATGGCTGTGTTTCGAGAATAAACCAATCAGAGTGTCATCTCACATTCCCTTTAGGACATCCCCTTTAGAGTTGTGTCGCATTACCTGTTTAATTAGAGAATAAAGAACGAGCCTCCTCCACTCAGCCTCTTTACTTTCTTTTTACTTTTACTCTACTACTTTTTACTTTACTTTTACTCTTTACTTTTACTCTTTACTTTACTCCTTTACTTTTACTCCTTACTTTACTCCTTTACTTTTACTCTTTACTTTACTCCTTTACTTCACTTTTACTCTTCACTTTTATTCTTTACTTTACTCCTTTACTTTACTTTTACTCTTTACTTTTACTCTTTCCTTTACTCCTTTACTTTACTTTTACTCTTTAGTTACTCCTTTAATTTACTTTTACTCTTTCCTTTACTCCTTTACTTTACTTTTACTCTTTAGTTACTCCTTTAATTTACTTTTACTCTTCACTTTACTCCTTTACTTTACTTTTACTCTTTAGTTACTCCTTTAATTTACTTTTACTCTTTACTTTTACTCTTTACTTTACTTTTACTCTTTACTTTTACTCTTTACTTTACTCCTTTACTTTTACTCTTTATTTTTACTCTTCACTTTACTCCTTTACTTTACTTTTACTCTTTACTTTACTTTTACTCTTTATTTACTCCTTTAATTTACTTTTACTCTTTACTTTACTCCTTTACTTTACTTTTACTCTTTAGTTACTCCTTTAATTTAGTTTTACTCTTTACTTTTACTCTTCACTTTACTCCTTTACTTTACTTTTACTCTTTACTTTACTCCTTTACTTTACTTTTACTCTTTACTTTTACTCTTTAGTTACTCCTTTAATTTACTTTTACTCTTTACTTTTACTCTTTACTTTACTCCTTTACTTTACTTTTACTCTTTACTTTTACTCTTTCCTTTACTCCTTTACTTTACTTTTACTCTTTAGTTACTCCTTTAATTTACTTTTACTCTTTCCTTTACTCCTTTACTTTACTTTTACTCTTTAGTTACTCCTTTAATTTACTTTTACTCTTCACTTTACTCCTTTACTTTACTTTTACTCTTTAGTTACTCCTTTAATTTACTTTTACTCTTTACTTTTACTCTTTACTTTACTTTTACTCTTTACTTTTACTCTTTACTTTACTCCTTTACTTTTACTCTTTATTTTTACTCTTCACTTTACTCCTTTACTTTACTTTTACTCTTTACTTTACTTTTACTCTTTATTTACTCCTTTAATTTACTTTTACTCTTTACTTTACTCCTTTACTTTACTTTTACTCTTTAGTTACTCCTTTAATTTAGTTTTACTCTTTACTTTTACTCTTCACTTTACTCCTTTACTTTACTTTTACTCTTTACTTTACTCCTTTACTTTACTTTTACTCTTTACTTTTACTCTTTAGTTACTCCTTTAATTTACTTTTACTCTTTACTTTTACTCTTCACTTTACTCCTTTACTTTACTTTTACTCTTTACTTTTACTCTTTACTTTACTTTTACTCTTTACTTTTACTCTTTACTCCTTTACTTTACTTTTACTCTTTACTTTTACTCTTCACTTTACTCCTTTACTTTACGTTTACCCTTTACTTTACTTTTACTCTTTATTTACTCCTTTAATTTACTTTTACTCTTTACTTTTACTCTTCACTTTACTCCTTTACTTTACTCCTTTACTTTACTTTTACTCTTTACTTTACTTTTACTCTTTACTTTTACTCTTTACTTTACTCCTTTACTTTTACTCTTTACTTTTACTCTTTACTTTACTCCTTTACTTTTACTCTTTAATTTTACTCTTTACTTTACTCCTTTACTTTACTTTTACTCTTTACTTTTACTCTTTTTGTTTTACTCTTTACTTTACTTCTTTACTTTACTTTTACTCTTTACTTTACTCCTTTACTTTACTTTTACTCTTTACTTTACTCCTTTACTTTACTTTTACTCTTTACTTTACTCCTTTACTTTTACTCTTTACTTTTACTCTTTACTTTACTCCTTTACTTTACTTTTACTCTTTACTTTTACTCTTTACTTTACTTCTTTACTTTACTTTTACTCTTTACTTTACTCCTTTACTTTACTTTTACTCTTTACTTTACTCCTTTACGTTACTTTTACTCTTTACTTTACTCCTTTACTTTTACTCTTTACTTTACTCTTTACTTTACTCCTTTACTTTACTTTTACTCTTTACTTTTACTCTTTACTATCTCCTTTACTTTACTTTTACTCTTTACTTTTACTCTTCACTTTACTCCTTTACTTTACTTTTACTCTTTACTTTTACTCTTTACTTTACTCCTTTACTTTTACTCTTTAGTTACTCCTTTAATTTAGTTTTACTCTTTACTTTTACTCTTTACTTTACTCCTTTACTTTACTTTTACTCTTTACTCTTTTACTTTACTTTACTCCTTTACTTTACTTTTACTCTTTGCGTTACTCCGTTACTTTACTTTTACTCTTTACTTTACTCCTTTACTTTACCTCTTTACTTTTACTCTTTACTTTACTCCTTTACTTTACTTTTACTCCTTTTCTTTACTTTTACTCTTTAGTTACTCCTTTAATTTACTTTTACTCTTCACTTTACTCCTTTACTTTACTTTTACTCTTTACTTTACTTCTTTACTTTACTTTTACTCTTTACTTCACTCCTTTACTTTACTTTTACTCTTTAGTTACTCTTTTAATTTACTTTTACTCTTTACTTTTACTCTTTACTTCACTCCTTTACTTTACTTTTACTCTTTAGTTACTCCTTTAATTTAGTTTTACTCTTTACTTTTACTCTTCACTTTACTCCTTTACTTTACTTTTACTCTTTACTTTTACTCATTACTCCTTTACTTTACTTTTACTCTTTACTTTACTCCTTTACTTTACTTTTACTCTTTACTTTACTCCTTTACTTTACTTTACTTTTACTCTTTACTTTTACTCATTACTCCTTTAATTTACTTTTACTCTTCACTTTACTCCTTTACTTTACTTTTACTCTTTACTTTACTTTTACTCTTTACTTCACTCCTTTACTTTACTTTTACTCTTTAGTTACTCTTTTAATTTACTTTTACTCTTTACTTTTACTCTTTACTTCACTCCTTTACTTTACTTTTACTCTTTACTTTTACTCATTACTCCTTTAATTTACTTTTACTCTTCACTTTACTCCTTTACTTTACTTTTACTCTTTACTTTACTTCTTTACTTTACTTTTACTCTTTACTTCACTCCTTTACTTTACTTTTACTCTTTAGTTACTCTTTTAATTTACTTTTACTCTTTACTTTTACTCTTTACTTCACTCCTTTACTTTACTTTACTTTTACTCTTTAGTTACTCCTTTAATTTACTTTTACTCTTTACTTTTACTCTTCACTTTACTCCTTTACTTTACTTTTACTCTTTACTTTTACTCATTACTCCTTTAATTTACTTTTACTCTTCACTTTACTCCTTTACTTTACTTTTACTCTTTACTTTACTTCTTTACTTTACTTTTACTCTTTACTTCACTCCTTTGCTTTACTTTTACTCTTTAGTTACTCTTTTAATTTACTTTTACTCTTTACTTCACTCCTTTACTTTACTTTTACTCTTTAGTTACTCCTTTAATTTACTTTTACTCTTTACTTTTACTCTTCACTTTACTCCTTTACTTTACTTTTACTCTTTACTTTACTTTTACTCTTTATTTACTCCTTTACTTTACTTTTACCCTTTACTTTTACTCTTTACTTTTCTCCTTTACTTTACTTTTACTCTTTACTTTACTCCTTTACTTTTACTCTTTACTTTTACTCTTTACTTTACTCCTTTACTTTTACTCTTTACTTTTACTCTTCACTTTACTCCTTTACTTTACTTTTACTCTTTACTTTACTTTTACTCTTTACTTTTACTCTTTACTTTACTCTTTTATTTACTTTACTTTTACTCTTTACTTTACTCCTTTACTTTAGTTTTACTCTTTATTTACTCCTTTAATTTACTTTTACTCTTTACTTTACTCCTTTACTTTAATGCACAGTTAACGCGCTCTGCACTAGACTTTATCTGTGCAATCTTTTTCAATTGCTCACGATAGCAATGCTCCAGCAATGCCCCTTAACACTATCTTTCTAGACCAGCACATCCATGAGTCCACAATGTGGCATAAATGGATTTGCTATTTAAACAACATGGCGCATCGGGAAAGTTGCGTTGGTCTGAAAATAGCAACATATCATAGCAAACAAGTCTTGTGTCTTATTGAGCCAGGGTGTATGATATGGCCTAAAAAACTACAAGAAAACGCAATCTTTCTAGTCTCTCTACTTCCAAATTTCTTAAGTTTTAAGTTTGTTTTGTACATGTATTAGTATTTTCTGAATGAGAACACTGAACAACGGAGACATTATTATAGTTTTTCTTTTTAGTTGTTATTTTTTTATTGCTTATGTAATATTTAATTTTTATTCAGGCTACATAACTGTTTCAGACATTTTAAATAAATTTATTAATTATATAAGATATATTCATAATGGATTACTTTTAAACTCTACTTATTTAAAACTTATTTTAAATATTATCTTAAAATTAAATGTATAAACAGCAGAAGTTAGAATTATTGATTAGAATTATTTATAATATATTATTAATAATATATATTATTTATAATTATTAATTAATTATTATTAGAAATAAATATTTGTAAATATTATATCAGATTCAAACACAACTTTAAATAAAATATATTGTATAATTTAATTTATTAATTTTATTGTTACGGGACGTTTCTTTGTATTTACTTTGTGAGTGTGTGTTGAGTAAGGCTGTTGTTGTGTTTGTGCCCAGAGATTTTCCACATTACCGGAGTGTTTCGCGCTGGTTGTCTTTTGAAGCTCTCAGGAAAACCAGGAAGGAAAATCCGATTAGTAACGAATCCACATTAGAGAAACAGCAGCGCCTCACATCCTGTCACACCTCACTCAGTGAAAACACACACTCACACAGACATACACATACACAGATATGCATACACAAACACACACACTCATATACACACATAGAGATACATATACATACACACACAGAGAGACCTATACATACAGACACAAACATATACACAGACACACATGCACACAAACACAGACATATACACATAAACATGCACGCAAACACACAGAGACACAGAGAAACACATATACATAGACACAAACATACACAGACACATACAAATACACACACACACACACACACACACACACATATACATAAACATGCACACATACATACATAAACATGCGCACACACACACACACACACACACACACACACACACACACACACACACACACACACACACACACACACACACCGGCCACTTTATTAGGTAAAAATTAGTACCAGGTTGGACCCCCTTTTGCCTTTAGAACAGCCTTTCAGCAACAGATTCAGCAAGCTACTGGAAATATTCCTCAGAGATTTTGCTCCATATTGACATGATAGCATCACACTATAAACATTAGCGCTCTGTTCCTCTCAGTAGTTTTGAGTGTTTAAGTAAGTGAACGAGTGTTAATGTTGAGTATAACAGTAATTGAGTGAGTGTTAATATCGAGTGTGTAACAGTAAGTGCACTACGTAGTGAGTGTTAGCGTTTGTAGTGTAACAGTAAGCGTACTATGTAGTGAGCGAGTGTTGAGTGTGTAAGAGTAAGCGCCCTATGCAATGAGCAAGTGTTGAGTGAGTCACAGAAAGTGCCCTATGTAGTAAGCGAGTGTTTGTGTGCAGGAGGAGGAGATTCCGGAGCTGGAGATCGACATTGATGAGCTTCTGGAGCTGACAGATGAAGAGCAGAGATCCAGACTGCACGTATGATACGATATAACATCTGATAACATCACACACTAAGCACTATTTCTGAACACACTGATCCTGAACCTGCCCTTCTGTTTTACAGGAGCTTTTACAGGATTGCGGAAAGCCAAAAGAGGTACACAGACACTCTCTCACTCACACACACACACACACACACACACATATAAATAAATATAATTATTATTATTAAACAAAATTTTTTCTAACATTATAGGTAATAATAATAATAATAATAACTACAATGATAATAATAGCATTAATAATAATAATAATAATAATAATAGCAATAATAATATAAAAAAAGAATAATAATAATAACATTATTATTATTATTATTATTAATAACAATAGCAATAATAATACCATTAATATTAATAATAATAATAGCAATAATAATACCATTAATAATAATAATAATAATAACATCAATAAAATTAATAATAATAATAATAGTACTAATAGTTCCATTAATAATAATAATAATAATATTAATAATAATAAAAATAATAACAACATTATTAATAATAAGAATAATCATAACAACATTAATAATAATAGCAATAACAATACCATTAATAATAATAATAATAGCAAAAATAATACCATTAATAATAATAATAATAGCAATAATAATACCATTAATAATATTAATAATAATAATACCATTAATAATAAAAATAATAGCAATAATAATACATCAATAATAATAATAATAATAATATCAATAATAATACCATTAATAATATTAATAATAATAATGCCATTAATAATAAAAATAATAGCAATAATAATACATTAATAATAATAATAATAATAAACATAATAATAATAACATTAATAATAAAAATATTCATAAAAATAGGATTGATAATAATAATAATAATAATAATAATAATAATATTAATAATAATGTATTGGAATAAAAGCTACTGTGTTCATTAATAAAGCATAAGTTACATTATTACACACAAAAATGCATTTACTGCCAGCTTTTCTACAACATTAATTATGAGTCAAATCTGCACTGAAAACACATGCGACTGTGTAAACAAACACCTACATTTGATGATGATGATGTCATTTTTTCATAATATTATAAAAAATATATCATTTTCAACTCTAATATCACACTGAAGCAGGAATGTATCTATGTGTTTATGCAGGATTTCATCAATGGGCTGCTTTATCGGATGAAGGGTTTGCGAAAGATGTCTGGATCTCTGAAGAAATAATGTTAGGTCAAAATCTGGAGTTTTATCAAGATAGCTCCACCCCCCTGACTCCACACCTCAGCTCTAAGCCTCGCCCCTGGACCACACCCACTGGTCCTGCATTGACTTTCATTCACTAAACACACACTAATAATCTCACAGCACAAAATCTCCATTCGCCTACTATGACTTTTTTTTGTGAAATGTACATGTTGTTCCCTATTTATACACACACACACACACACACACACACACACACACACACACACACACACACACACACACACACACACACACACATATATAAATATATATTTGTTCTGACAAGTGTTGTATGTAATAGTTTGTTTCAGAGATTCAGCAGGAGGTAATAAATGAAGAATTCAGGAGATCTTTCTTACATGCGGATGTTGTCTGGGTTTAGATATTAAACGCACAATTATTAATGTGATGTATTTGCATCCCAAGTAAGTAGACATTGTTTTTGTTGAAAATATTCCTGTGCTCATGCATGTTTTTGTTACAAACTTACTTGTAATAAATAAAATGTTAAATAGAATAAAACCAAATAATTAATATAATAATATAATAATAAATATTACACACACACACACACACACACACATACACATATACATATATACATGTATACATATATTTATGTATACATATATTTATATATATATATATATATATATATATATATATATATATATATATATATATATATATATATATATATATATATATATTTATATATATATATATATATATATATATATATATATATATATATATATATATATATATATATATATATTTTATATATATATATATATATATATATTTATATATATATATATATATATATATATATATATATATATATATATATATATATATATATATATATATATATATATATATATATATATATATATATATATATATATTTATTATTATATAATATATATATAATTATATATATATATATATATATTATATGTATATATAAATCATGTGACAACACAAGCAAAATAAATTAAACTGATAAAAAAACAGACAAAACCTTTAATTAAATATACATTTAAATTTTTTATTATTTATATAAAGAGCAAAAAATTTTTAAATAATCTTGTCCTCATGCATTTGTTTTAATTTTAAATATAAATTTTTATAAAATAATACACATAATGTTTTTTTATAATGAATAGGGTTTAACTTAATAATTGAAATGAAATCACAAAATTCTGTCATAATGTAAGCATGCACTCACCGGCCACTTTATTAGGTACACCTTCCTATTACCGGGTTGGACCCCCTTTTGCCTTCAGAACTGCCTTAATCCTTCGTGGTATAGTTCAATAAGCTAAATATTCCTCCGAGATTTTGCTCCATATTGACATGATAGCATCACACAGTCGCTACAGATTTGTCGGCTGCACATCCATGATGCCAATCTCCCGTTCCACCACAAAAGCTGCTCTATTGGATTGAGCTCTGGTGACTGTGGAGGCCATTTGAGCACAGTGAACTCATTGTCATGTTGAAGAAACCAGTCTGAGATGATTCTCGCTTTATGACATGGTGGGTTATCCTGCTGGAAGTAGCCATCAGAAGATGGAGACACTGTGCTCATAAAGAGATGGACATGGTCAGCAGCAATACTCAGGTAGGCTGTGGCGTTGATGCTCAATTGGTACTAATGAGCCCAAAGTGTGCCAAGAAAATCTCCCCCACACCATTACACCACCACCACCAGCCTGAACCGCTGATACAAGGCAGGATGGATCCATGCTTTCATGTTGTTGACGCCAAATTCTGAGCCGAGCATCTGAATGTGTGAGCAGAAATGGAGACTCATCAGAGCAGGCAACGTTTCTCCAATCTTCTATTGTCCAGTTTTGGTGAGTCTGTGTGAATTGTAGCCTCAGTTTCCTGTTCTTAGCTGACAGGAGCGGCACCCGGTGTGCTCTTCTGCTGCTGTAGCCTATCCGCCTCAAGGTTGGACGTGTTGTGTGTTCAGAGATGCTCTTCTGCAGAGCTCGGCTGTAACGAGTGCTTATTTGAGTTACTGTTGCCTTTCTATCAGCTGGAACCAGTCTGGCCATTCTCCTCTGACTTCTGACATCAACAAGGCATTTGCGCCCACAGAACTGCTTATATAAGATCAAAATAAATATTGCAAAAATAAATAAAAACGAATATTTCAATAAAAAAAAAGAAAACTGTTAAATTGGAAAAAAAAACATTAGCTAAAACAACACTCCTGTCCTTAAGCATTTCTTTTTTTTATATAAAAAATATGTACAGTTGAAGTCAGAATTATTTGCCCCCCTGTTTATTTTTCCCCCAGTTTCTGTTTAACGAAGAGATTTTTTCAACACATTTCTAATCATAACAGTTTTAATAACTCATCTCTAATAACTGATTTATTTTATCTTTGCCCTGATGACAGTAAATAATATTAGACTAGATATTCTTCAAGACACTTCTATACAGCTAAAAGTGACATTTAAAGGCTTCACTAGGGTAATTAGGTTAACTAGGCAGGTTAGGATAATTAGGCAAGTTATTGTATAATAATGGTTTGTTCTGTAGACTATTGAAAAAATAGTAATAATTTTGACCTTAAAATATTTTTAAAAAAATTAAAAACTGCTTTTATTCTAGCCGAAATAAAACAAATAAGACTTTCTCCAGAAGAAAAAATATCAGACATACTGTGAACATTTTCTTGCTCTGTTAGACATAATTTGGAAAATATTTAAAAGAAAAAAAAATGAACAGGGGGCTAATAATTTTGGCTTCAACTGTATGTGAGGGCAATATCACACTTGTAGCAGTGCGATGTGGCTGTATATAAGCTCTGCTGGAAGGCGTGCATTGGCTCGAGGTCTCAGGCCCAGTGCCTTAGTGTCGCAGAAGTGCCGATATACAGCCATAGGGCACTGCTACATGTGTGATAATGCCTTTATACAGTTCAATGGCACAATCGTGTATATAAAAAAGAAAATCAAACACCGAGAGTCTAAAACCCCTTTTGTAAGAAGAACTACTTTCCTCCACGATTCATTCACATCTGCAGCTGACGTCAGAACAGTAGAAACCGCTGCTACTTCACCAACGTCACTTAAGCGCTAGTGTTTGAATGATTCTCTATAGCGTAATGTCTAAAGTGATGACAATACAGCTGATTTTACTCACACTTTAAGATTATAAGGCTGAACAGCATAAAATGCCATCAGTCTCCAGAGATTTCCCAGTATTTTCTCTGTGGCAATCGGGAGATCACAATAATAAACCCCAAAAAAGCCAAAGCAAAGCAAACACTAGCAGATTACTATGGTGTAAATGCAGCACTAAAGCATACAAAAGAGAGAGAGAGATTGACTTAGAATGTGACTTACCTGTTGTGTAATGTTTTGTCCAGCTGTAGTTTGAAACGTACACTGAGAAAATGATGGTTTTCACCTCTAAGGACTTATGAGGTCTCTGTCGCCATCTTGTGGTGGAATGTCAACCGTCTTTGCTCTGCTCAATGTGACAGGCTGGTGGACACCGACGCTCTGAATCTCCAAAATTATAAATATTCTGAAATAGGCACTATCCTTATAAATAAACTGCATAGACGTAATTAAAACAACTACATTCTCACCTTAAAAAAAAGCCTCAAAAGTACATGATGTTGTCCAACAGCTGCAATATTTGTCAAACTGTAGTCAGTTTATTGATCTGCTGTCACTCTGTGTGGGCGGAGTAATAAGAGGCTGTATGAGTGCTGCTATTATCAGATTCAAGAATCAGTCAGAACGGTTGTGTAAATATTTATAATTAAAATAAAATACATATATGAAAATATATAAAATTGTCAAAAAAAAATACAATTTACACAAAATTTTAATAAATAAAATAAAATTCTAACAGATTTTTTGTCGGTCATTTGTGTGAGCTGGCAATAAAACAAAGTCCAGCACATGAAGGCAGTGAAATATAAAGCAGATTAAATCACATGAAGCGCTCATAAAAGTAAAGCTGCTGTTGAAGGTTAACTTTTATGTTGCTTTAGCAGGCTTAGTCATTAACTAACAAAGTGTTTTACTCAGCTGCTGTTTTGCTGAAGGTGTGAACAAAAGGCATTGCTTAAAGCAGAGAACAGCACATTTGAAAACAGGTGAAAAGCTGAAAATAAAGCACAATGAATACAATGAATATTATATTTTGTATACATAATATACAAAATATAATAAAATAGCACAACAATGCATTATATATATGAAAACTAACATTTAATTCAAATGAAATAAAATAATAAAATTGTATTTTATTGAAATAAACAAAAATCAAACCTTAAATCAAATTAAATCAAATTAAAACATTACAAAACAAAAAGAAAATTTAATTAATAATTCTGTGTATAATTATAGATTATGTAATTACAATATATTATAAAAAATATATTCATTCATCTTTTTTCAGCTTAGTCCGTTTTTTTAATCAGGGGTCACCACAGCGGAATGAACCGCCAACTATTCCAGCTGCAACCTAGTACTGGGAAACACCCATTAACACACATACACTACGGCCAATTTAGTTAATCAATTCCCCTACAGCACATGTGTTTGGACTGTGGGGGAAACAGCAGCACCCAGAGGAAACCCACGCCAACACGGGGAGAACATGCAAACTCCACACAGAAATGCCAACTGACCCAGCTGGGACTCGAACCAGTGACCTTCTTGCTGTGAGGCCACAGTGCTAACCACTGAGCCAATCTGTATATTATCATTATATATTATATATTTTTTATGTTGTTAAAATAAAAAGCATTGCAAATAAAAAACAATTAAAATAGAACTAAATAATATTGAAAGAAATAAAATAACAAATATATACCATAAGTACAATAAGACAAAAAAAAAGAAAATTAAATGCTAGAGGTGTGAACCTACACTAGTCTCACGGTTCGGTTCGGTTCGGTTACGATTATCATGCCATCGATTCGGTTCAATTCGATATTTCGGTGCATCACGGTGCATTGACGGTGCTTTCCATAAACAGTTTTATATTTTCTTCACAGCAGCATTTCTTGTATTAAAATGTATGAATATATTTATATTTATATACTATTTGTAATACAATTTTGTCATTTAATACAAACAGTCAGATTTATAAACTGTAACTTTAAACAACACGAGCATTTAGCAAATAATATAAACAAATATAAATATCCAGCTCAATTTCTGATTCTTGTCTAGTTCTCTTACACCCCTTTAATTGGTCACACCCTCAACAAAAACGGTTGTGATTGGCTCTTGCGCGCTGCGTTCTTCATAGATGAGTGATGCTGATAAGCGGCAGGCGGCAGCGGCGATCTCACAGCTGATGTATGATAGACACGGTGGAGAAAACTCTGCAGACACGCGCTCGTTTCTGTATGCAAAAGTAATGCTGTAAAACAGCCGAGAGGAGAAGAAAAGCCACCCCAGCAGGTCAAATGGGCCACTGTGTGTGTGTGTGAGAAAGAGAGAGAGAGAGAGAGAAATGGAGTAGGCTACTTTCATTCTCTCGATATCAGTGAAATAGGTGCTTTTATTGTATATGTCAGTGAAAGACTGATCCAGCAAACACACACAGTGAAGTTGTGCACAGTTTATGAGTTTTAAGTAGTTAAAGCGCTGTAAATACTCGCGATTGCCTCTCTCGCGACAGAGCGCATATGAGGTAAATGACGTCAGTAATAGCCGGTTATGATTATTACTGAACCGATACCGAATTGTCCGCGTCTGCATCGCAGTGCACCGAAAAAAACGATTATTTTTGACACCCCTATTAAATGCAATTAAAATAAAAAAAGGGTTAATAATGGCATAAAACAAAATTATGTGATAACATCAAGCGACAACGTCCCGCTCTCCCTCGTCAAGCAAATGTGGAAGTAACTGAAATTACAATTCATGGAAATTCCGCTAGTCCTGGCTCCATATGGGGCAAATTTCTATTGAGCTCACCGTTAAAATGGCTGAGAAATAAAAGTGTTTACAGTCTGGTGCAAAGAACAATTTTGGTGCATGTAACTAATATTAGCCTTCATGACAACTGTAAGGGGGTGAATATTTTTATAACTCATCCGTTTCGTTTATATTAAGTCTGCATAATTAAGGGCGTGGCCACTTGAGTGACAGCAAGGTCTCACTGGTCGCCGTCACTCCACCTCAGCTGATTCCGACTGATTAGCTGCTGAACTCAGCATATTCATCATTTTTTTATGTTGTTTTCTGTGGCTTTACACAGTCAGTTGCCTTTTGGCATTATTTCCTACAATTATCAGATGATATGGCATGCTGTGTGTGCTTAATTGTGCTCACAAACCATTCAAGTGGCCTCCATTTCCCAGGTGAGTGAAATTATATACGTAAATACCATCTCTGTAAATGTATTTGTTTTATTTAAGATCATTCATCATGTATAATGTTCTTTAGAGCTGTAATGCACTCCAGAATCTGACAGATTGATCAGCTGTAGGCTCTAGAAGAGTCATCTGAAGTGTTGTCATGCAGTGCTATGCTGGAGTTCATCAATCTTGCATGTACTAACACAGACTATGGGCTCTATTTTGACGGTCCATGCGCAAAACGCAAAGCGCGGGGCACAAACGATTTCAGGGCATGTCAGAATCCATATTTGCAAATTTAAGGATGGGAAAATCCGCTTTGCGCCGTGGCACATGGTCTAAAAGGGTTGAGTTTATTTTCTTAATGAGTTATAGACCAATTACCATGTTTGTAAACATTCAGGATGCGCATGCAGGGAGGTGGCAGAAAGCAACCGGGAGCCCTAGCATTTACAGCGAGGGAATGACATCAGATGCAGTGCAGAGTTTGTTGTTGTCTTAGAAATAAGATAAATTACTTACATATTATATATATATTATTTACATAATGCTTACAGCATATTATAACAGCTCGTCACCCAGTGGCAGACACAGTGATTCAGCAAAATTAACGTTAAAGTGAGCGGCGTTCATCTGACAGTTCCATTTGCGATAGCACCCACCCAATGAATATTGGATAAGACGAAATGACCAAGCATCCAGCCTGAAATATACAATCGCAATGAAGCTCAGAATGATTGTACAAGAGAGAAGTTAAAGGTCTACAAGTCTTTGGATGCCAACAATGTTGTTCTTTGAGGTCATGTGCAAGAAATATTGCTCCATGATGACCAGATTCAAGAGCTAAACACTGAGATTCTGCCTAGCCAAAGACAAGGAAACAAGACGGAGCTAACGTTATACAAGGCCTGGGTAATTAATCACCAACACGCAAAACAACTGCATGACAGTGAACTGCACCTGTACGGCAGGGTATGTGAACCTACTCATAAAGGTAAAGTTGGTTTTATTTTCGCACATTCAGACTTTCTCCTTAATAATATAAGTTCATAAAAATATTATTTGCAAACTCTAAATAGCGAAATCATATTAGCAGCAGCCAATGACTATCAAAGTACAACACTGTTCACAGTCAAATAAACAGTGCTAATGTTGTTTTCAAGTCACACTTGCAGGTTATTTCAGACCGAATATTCAAAGTCTCGTGGTAAACAATTTAGGGAGTTTGTCACAAGTTGTCACTGAATGAATGTGTGAATAATATAAAACTAAGTTTACCTTAATAAACTTTCACGTTTCATTCTGAGCATTCAGTGTCAGCAGTTTAATTCACCATATGTAACTGTTTTTACTGAAATAATTTCTGAAATCAAAAACGAGTGATGTGTCTGATTCAGCATAGCGCGAGTTTACCTAATATGACATGACAACTGCAGAGTCCAGCATTTCTAATTAGCTCCTCACTTCATTCAGCTCCCATTTAGCCAAAGACGTGTGCAGTCGGTATTAAAGCAGTGTGTGGTGTATGGTAAAAGTTACGTTTTCTATTTTTGGACTCGAATTCGGCATCCTACAGCAAAACACGACATCTTTCCCATTGTAGCCTGTCTGTTTTCTGCAACCGGGGACCCGTGTGACGTCATGTGTGACGTAGGTTGGTAATTGGTCTATAGGTGTGTTTTGAGAATAAACCAATCAGAGTCTCATCTCACATTACCTTTAAGAGCCAGCTGCATCGCGCCATAAGCGCATTCGCTATTTACATGGTGTAAAGTAAGTTCACTTTCGCTTTTGCTCTCGTGGATAGGGAAACCTTTACACACACACACATCAATTAGCCTATAAATAATTAATTTAATTTGTAAAGCGCAAAGATTTGTTTCAAAACTATTGCTAAATTCAGTTCTAATTTCCAGCAAACGAATAAATGAATAATAATAACCAAGTGTGGTCAAACAACTGAGTTATATCCTAATACACATGCTGTGCCCCGTATGGTCTAAAACCTGACAGGTGGACAAATCTAAGCTTGTTTTTAATAAAACAAATATAAATATGGATATAATAAATAATACTGCTAATAATAATAACAACATTATACAAAAGCAAAATGAATGAACTGAAAAAGCCTCCCGAGATGAAGGATTCAGGGCAGTGGTTTGTAAAATTCATGTTGGCTAGATATTAATATGTTTTGTAATATTTTAATCCTTTATATTTATATCCTATATATATCCTTATTATATATATCCTTAATATATTATATATTTTTCATATGTAAAGATATTTGCGTATTGCTCTACATCTTGTTTGTAGTGTGTAAGCCAGGCGCACTTTGCGCCAGACAATAGACCGACTTTGTTCTGGTCTAAAGAACAGACTATTTACAGTTTCTCAAAATAGCAACGCGCCAAAACAGGCCTGCTTTTTGAGACCAGAACGCCTATGGCCACACATATGAGCGCAAATGCATTTGCTATTTAAACAGTGTGGTGCAACGCCTCAAAATGACCCTTGCGCCGAGGTGAAAGTAGCAAATAGCAATTGCGTTGCGTCATGCGCCACATCGCGCCGGGTGTATGATAGGGCCCTTTATCTGAAGTGTTTGCATAAGAACAATGTTTAGTGGCTCAATGTGTTACAGCAGTGTTTTAAAAGACTAAACACTTTATTTATATAGTGTGCATCCATGTGGTCAGAACACAATCGAGTCGCTGGTAAAGAAGTATTCCGCGTTTCTCCTAAAGAAAAGCCCGTCTAAGCAAAATGCTAGCAGGCGTCTATAGCTCCGCTCACGCTCCGCCTCTTTGCCCTTTTTCAGTCACCCCCAGTCGGTGCGATGACAAAATGCCAATGGTTGGCCACGCTTACTTGTAGCTTCTTTTGCGTTCTTCAGAAACCTATGGGGGATGTCACAGATCCAACATCGATATCTTTTACAGTCTATGTTTTCCTCCCACTAACCAAAGACATGCGCTATAGGTGAATTGACTAAACCAAATTGGCACCATAGTCAAGTTCTTAGCCGACATTATTTCTCCCTCATAAAGTAATCCGTCATTAGCCACAAATACGCAGGGGAGTTCTAGAGATCTAACTGAGCTCTAATTCCCTCTTACCCTTTAAACGGGAGGGAGCCCGGGACTCGAGGATATTCTGAGCTAAGGGCTCTTTCCCGGAACAGCATGCCAAACAAGCTGTATAATCCATCATCAGGTAAGTGTGAAGTCTTGTGATGACAGATATAATAAAATAATTTAAAAAACTAAAGTCTAAAGGCATTTTGTAAGTCCTGATTATGTTTGTCTGAAAAACAATCTAGTGCGTGGACACTACCCCTCACCCAACCCCTAAACCCAACCATCACAGGAGACTGTGTGCAGCTTTACTCTGATTAAACTCATTCTGTAGGATTTATAAGCATTTTGACCAATGAGGACGTCACCAATGTCCTCATATTTCACCTCCTTTTTGTAATACCTGTGTCATACCCATGTCATTATACAAATTTGTGTCCTGATATGTCACAAAAACACGTACACACACACACACACAGTATGTGGTCATAAATTGACAGTACAGTACACATAAGCTGATGTGTGCGCTGACTAAAAGCTTTGCATGTATTTTTAATATGTGAGACAGACAGACAGACAGGAATAATGCACCTGCTGCTGGACTTCCCATCATCCATCAGTGTGTGTGAGTTAGCATGTGTGAACAATCTTTGTGTATGACAGCGTGTATGCGTGCGTTTCTGTGTCTGTGTTGTGTGTAGGCAAGGGCCGGTGTAAGATTCTGACGGTGTGATAATCTTGCTTGTTTCACAATCTCCCGGGATTGTGGTTACTGCTCCAAAATATATTCTTTTAAAATATCTGGATTAAAATCTAAAACTTTTTTTCCCCGTTTGAACCCAATATGTTTTATTGATTGAAACGTTTATAATATTTTGGAGCAGTGAACATGTCAGGCTGAATCACTGACTTCTGCTGTCTTCAAAACACAGATTTCTTTACATTTCAAAATGGCCTCTTTGGATATTTTTCTATGATGGAGTTAGAGATGTTTCTTTAACCTGCAGGCAAAACATTTCAACCCGGAAACAAAGATTCCAGATGTGCTATGAATGAGTGTGCAATGAAAATTGTAGTAACTGCATAATAAGACAATTATTTTATATTTTGCAGTCCAAACTATTTTATTATCATTAGCCTCTTTCACACATACAGACCTTTACGGGAAATTACCGAAAATTTTCCGGAGGATGTGTATGTGTGAACAGGCCCTTTTTGAAAATACCGGTAAATTCGTTCTGGCTATTTTCCGGAAAGAGAAGTTGTAACATTACCGGTAATTTGCCGGAATGCTGCGCTGTGTGAACGCAGAAGGAAGATTACCGTAATAAGCGCGTGCACGTCTAGAACGTGCTGACGTGAGACGTCTGCTTTAGCCAATCACAACAGTCAGACGCATTCACGTCCGTGCGGTTTATGAGAATAAAAGCCTTTGAATATTTTCCCAGACACATTCAGCAGCTAGAAGTTGGTCAGATCACGTTTATTTGTTCATCTTAATGCACACTGTGTAAATAATTATCGATAAGATGCTTATGATAAGCCGTTGTTTGTTTACCTTCAAGCTTTGCGTGTGCCCATAGCTGCGTCCCAAATGGCACATTATACACTTATGCACTATGTACTTATGCAGTTACTACGGAAGCGTAGAGCTGCCACCCAGGTAACAAAAAAAAAAAAAAAAAAATCGTAGTTTTATCACATTTGTACAATATACTTTTCACGTTCTTACGATATAATATCACGTTCTTACAATATAATATCATGTTTGTACAATATAATATCACGTTCTTACAATATAATATCACGTTCTTACAATATAATATCATGTTTGTACAATATAATTATCACGTTCTTACAATATAATTATCGCGTTCTTACAATATAATATCACGTTTGTACAATATACTTTTCACGTTCTTACAATATAATATCACGTTCTTACAATATAATATCACGCTTACAATATAATATCACGCACCCCTACGTCTCACGCGACGTAGGGGTGCGCGCGAGACGTACCTAAAAGACGGTGGGGGTGAGTTGCGCGCGACATACCTGAAGAACTAGGAGGGATGCGGGGGAGAGGGGTGTGCAATGTATTTAACAAACGGTTTGCGATAAATTATCATTCATTTGCGGGCATTTGGGAGTCTCTGTGCACTTGCGGGATACTCCTAGTCTTAGTAACTGGATAAATGTAAAGGAGGATTAAGCAAAATGGTTTCTAATCTATAATTAATGTTCTCAACTCACAGCAATAAAACTTTACAGTGAGTGCAACAGTTTGTATTCTATAGTTTATTATTATAATTTTCCATTTTCCATATCTGCAATTCCTGTATTTTGGCATTTTTTTGTAGTCCACTTAGAATCCAACATGGAAATCAATGTTTTCTTTATTGCCATTGATTGTTTTGAAATTTAAATGTCATTAACATGCCTGTGTTTAATTTCTTTAATAAATACGGCTGTCAAGCCAGGATCTTGATGGTTTATTGTGGGTATGTTGTTTACATGAAGAAATCTGTTACAAGTTAAACAAAAATTCTATTAAACAATTATATTTAGAATTTTAATTCTAATAAACAATTATATTTTGAATTTAAATAGTTTTTGTCTTGCGTTTACATTAATTTTACATTTGAATAGCCAAAATTACAAGATTCAGTATTTTAAATGCGATTAATCGCGATAATTTTTTTAAAAAAGATGCGATTAATTAGTTAATTTTTTTTAATCGATTGACAGCAGTAATATATATATATATATATATATATATATATATATATATATATATATATATAAAAAACAAAAAAATTATAAATAACAGGGCTCAACAATAAGGACTGCCCACTGGCCCGGGACCAGTCTGCAAGGCGTTCGGGACAGTATACAGAATGGTTACTGGCCCTATCGGGATGATGAGTAGGGCAGGATGTCATTTCTACCGGCAAATGTGCATTTCATGTTTAATATGATAGTGAAAGTATGCTGAAATATTACCGAGTGCTGTTTATTCATTGACCGAAAAAAAATTGACCGAAATTACCATCTGACAATTTTTCCATATTTTAACCTTATATTTTTTATTAGACCAATTAGTTTGTTCATTTGTTTTGTTCATCTGCAGTCCCGATGTTGTGACGAGAAATGCCCCCATGCACGGATTGCCTTCATAAACTTTCTTTAGCATTTTTAGTCCTCATTTAAAAAAAAAAAGCTAAAAAAAAAAACAATAAACACAGCTGATCCGAATCAGACGTGTTTAAAAGAGTCAAACACCTTCATTAGTTAAATCAGCTGTGTTTAATCAGGGTTAAAGCAAAACTGTGCAGAGCTGCGGCCCTCCAGGAATTGAGTTTGAGACCTGTGTATTATACCATATGAATGAGATGTTTATATCATAATTTCACATCCAAACCATTTTTGGTCCCTATTTTAGTGTCTCAAATGTCAATGTGTAAATAAATGAACGAAAGTCACATGACTAGTCCGGTAGATCCCATGACCTGCTCTCAGTATTTTATTGAAGGTTTAATCCAGTTTAATATTCATAGATGGTCATATTTCACACACATATAGTTCATTAATAATCACAAATCTCCATCATGAGTCTAAGACTGTTTAAAGCACATTTAAGCAACACTATGTTTATTAATATTTCCTCTTAGTGCAGTTTAAAAGCACGTACACAGTACTGATAAATATTTTAATAACCTACATATGCTGATGGAGGCGTTCATGTGTTCTTCTTGCTCTTCTTTGGAGCCGAATATGAGGAAGTGCGGTGATCCTGTCTGTCGTATTTATCATGACCGTCCCTGCAGCACAAACACACAATAACATATATTAAAGCCGAGCCATTATACAAAAATCACTTCTATAAGGGGTTTAAACACAGTTGTGTGTCAGGAGTGTGTGAATATCTCCAGTCTTTAATGGTCAACATGAATTAATTCTATTTTCTATAGTCAGACTTGATATAAACAGTCTGCAGAAACACGTTGATTGACGATCTCCATTTGTACGTGTCATCAGAGGGGGAAAGCCCCGCCCACTTGTGCCCATCTCTCCCTCATTAGCATAAGACGTTAATCTCGTTTTTCTATCAGCCACTATGCTGACACAAAGGCATTTGTAGCTCCGCCCTCTTCTGAAAAGAGCACAATCTCATTTGAATTTAAAGCGACAGTCACCAAACCGCCACATTTAGAATCAGAGCCTGAAAGGGTCAGTTCCAGAGAGTTAGAAAACATTATCGGTGTGCTATTTTGAGCTGAAACTTCACACACACTCTAGATTTAATGTTTACAATGCAAATCCAATTAGATCCACTTATATGGTAAACAAATAAAGTTTTTCATATAATAGATCTACTGAAAGACAGAAAATATGACTTTACACACTGTATTTTAAATAAATCATATAAATATTTTGATAATAATCAACAATATTACTGAAATAATTTAAAAAACTGCGTAAATTTACACACATTTACACAAGTGAATAAACAGTCAAAGATAAGCTAAAAATCTGCGGAACTCTGCACGTGTAGATTCCGTGTGGGCCTACTCAAGACTCCGAACATAGCATAACACAACACAGCACAGGATAACACAGCATAACAAAACAACACAACACAGCAGAGCACAGCACAGCACAGCACAGCACCGGAGAGCAAGAGCACAGCATAACACAGCACACAACACAAGAGAACATAGCATAGCACAGCAGAGCACAGCATAACACACACAACACAGCATAACACAACACAACAGCACAGCACAACAGAGCACATCACAACACAGCATAACATAACAGCACAGCACAATATAACACAGGACAACACAACACAGCATAACATGACAACACGGCACAGCACGACACAACACAGAACAGCACAGCACAGCACACCACAAGCCAAAACAACACAACACAGCATAACATAACATAACAGCACAGCACAACACAGCATAAGACAACACGGCAAAGCATTACACAACACAGCACAGCATGACACAACACAGCACAGCATGGCATAACACAACACAGCACAGTACAACACAGCATAAGACAACACGGCAAAGCATAACACAACACAGCACAGCATGACACAACACAGCACAGCATGGCATAACACAACACAGCACAGTACAACACAGCATAAGACAACACGGCAAAGCATAACACAACACAGCACAGCATGACACAACACAGAACAGCACAGCACAGCACACCACAAGCCAAAACAACACAACACAGCATAACATAACATAACAGCACAGCACAACACAGCATAAGACAACACGGCAAAGCATTACACAACACAGCACAGCATGACACAACACAGCACAGCATGGCATAACACAACACAGCACAGTACAACACAGCATAAGACAACACGGCAAAGCATAACACAACACAGCACAGCATGACACAACACAGCACAGCATGGCATAACACAACACAGCACAGTACAACACAGCATAAGACAACACGGCAAAGCATAACACAACACAGCACAGCATGACACAACACAGAACAGCACAGCACAGCACACCACAAGCCAAAACAACACAACACAGCATAACATAACATAACAGCACAGCACAACACAGCATAAGACAACACGGCAAAGCATTACACAACACAGCACAGCATGACACAACACAGCACAGCATGGCATAACACAACACAGCACAGTACAACACAGCATAAGACAACACGGCAAAGCATAACACAACACAGCACAGCATGACACAACTCAGCACATCATGGCATAACACAACACAGCACAGCACAACACAGCATAACATAACAGCACAGTACAACACAGCATAAGACAACACGGCACAGCATAACACAACACAGCACACAACAAGCCAAAACAGCACAGCACAACAAAACCCAGCACAGCATAACATATGACAGCACAACACAACACAACATAACAGAACATAGCATAACACAACAAAGCACAGCATAACACAACACAGCACAGCACGACATGGCATTTCACAACACAAGCCAACACAGCACAGCACAACAAAACCCAGCACAACATAACAGAACATAGCATAACACAACACAGCACAGCACAGAATAACACCGGACAACCCAGGATAACACAACATGGCAATGCATGACACAACACAACACAATACAGCACAGCACGACATAACACAGCACAACAAAACATAGCACAGCATAACACATGACAGCACAACACAACATAACAGAACAGAACACAGCATAGCACAACAGGAGCACAGCACAGAATAACACAGCACAACAGAACATAGCACAGGACAGCACAACAAAACACAAACCAAAACAGAGCAGGGTGTACCTGAAGCAGCGGGCACAGTACAGATCTCTGTCACAGGTGTGGCAGCGGATGCTGGCGTCCTGATTGCAGATGCAGCACCACGGCAGCTCTTCATCATCATCATCATCATCGTCATCATCATCCAGCCGCCGGATCGGAGCTGCAGCAGCTGGAGGCCTGGATTTAGACTTCTGCATCGAGGGCTTCAACACACAGAACACAGAATGTGTTTATCTTCTCTCTGACGCACTGCTTTTCTATCGTTTTTCAATGTAAACACGCACTGGACGGATGTCACACTCATGTCTCAAGTCTTTTAAAGCATCGTGCACGCAAGTGTTGCGTTTTTGTTAGACGCTTGCAGAAAGATCTTCAACTTTCACACACATCGAAAGCTCATCACTGTCCAAAAGCAGTGGACCAATCAGAAGAGCTCAGAGGGGGAGTAAGCACTGCAAGCTTCTGTTTATAGTAGAAAGTTGGCATGACAACTGTTTTATTCATTCATTCATTTTCTTGTCGGCTTAGTCCCTTTATTAATCCGGGGTCGCCACAGTGGAATGAACCGCCAACTTATCCAGCAAGTGTTTTACGCAGCGGATGCCCTTCCAGCTGCAACCCATCTCTGGGAGAGATACACACATTCACACACACACTAATACACTATGGACAATTTACCCTACCCAATTCACCTGTACCGCATGTCTTTGGACTGTGGGGGAAACCAGAGCACCCGGAGGAAACTCACACGAAGACAGGGAGAACATGCAAACTCGCCAACTGAGCCGAGGTTCGAACCAGTGACCTTCTTGCTGTGAGGCGACAGCACTACCTACTGCGCCACTGCCTCGCCACAAATGTTTTATTGACCTTTATATCAAGGCAGAGGAGGCACTCATTGTGGCTGTGTCCAGGTATCCTGAGTTATATGATGCATCATCAAGTGCTTATCATAACAAAATGTTTTCCTATTTCTAATGGGCCCAGTACTGTTGTTATTAAATCATGAAAATAATATCACATCATGTGGACTTTGCGCTATGCTGAGATTTTTTTAAATATTCAATCGCATCAAGCATTTTTAGAAGCAAATATGCATCCGGTGTGAATGAGGCCTTAGCCTCTAAAACTCTGCTGCTATTTTGGGATTTTCATCTATATTTTGCCTACCCAAATTTAAAAGCTTCCCAAATCCACATGCAGAGGTGTGAATGCAAAAATTTGGAATCATTTTAAAGAAAACCCTTTGAATTTTCATAAAACACTATTGAAAGTGTTTAAAATATCTGTATATGTTGTCTGTGTTGTAATAAACACCTAAAAAAAGAGGCGCTTTTTGTATTTTTTTTTTAATTAACTTAAATTTGAAAGTATAATTTTAGGTTGTATGTGGTCTAGCATGCTGTAATTAATGTTGGTGGTTCCTGCACATGTCTGTAATCATAGAAAAAAAGAAAAATGTCTCCACCATAATCTATGCTGAAGTTATTATATTCCAACTGATGAGAGGTGCTCATCAGTGCTCACTATTCTTTTGTTTGATCAAACATAATTCACTGTGTTTGGAGCACGTCAGACATATAAAAGGATTACTTATGCACATCACCTCAAAAACAGAGGAGAATGGCCCTGAAGCACACAGCATAAGGTAAGAGATGACAGCTGTCTGTGCTATCTGGGGCTGCTTATTGATCATAAATGTATTGCTTTCACTTCTGCGCCATGGAAACACCGCGATTCATTCAGCAACTGTTTGATATGTGAATATAATTCAGTAAAAAGAATGCTAGAACCGTATGAGCACCGGCAAGAGCTTTCATTTGAGCTATAACTTGTACATGTGTCATATGAAAAATATGTCAAATGAACCAATGTTCAATACCCAGCTCGGGTATTCAAAATACTGTGTATTTAAGTGTAAATAACTTTTGTACAGTAGAATAAACACCAAAGTGATGCATATGTGCATAAAATATCGATTCTACACTTTCAAATTAAACCACTAATGGGGGTCTGGTGCAATGCTAGCCCTTTAAATCTTAAAGTGGAATTCAATGACGTCACGGACCCGGTACAGAGTTTAACTGGTTAATGATGCCTCTAAATATACACACACTATACTACAGCAGTGTTTGAGACAGCAGCAGACCATGTGGTATTTAAGTGTCCTAATATTATGTTAAGACTCCTAGAACATATTTACATGCATCTAAACTCTGAAAACTCATTTTTTCAGAATATGTGTAATAATAGAATCATTTCAAATGATTCAGATACGATTCATTTGAATCAATTTAGCTCTACAGGTCCTTTCCATAAGCCAGCTCTGCTCTGATTGGTCTTTCTGTATCATCAAGATAACACCCATTTTAGTGTTTGTAAGTTGCAGGAGGCGGAGATTATGCAAATTCGTTATTTTAATCATGTTGATGTAGATCGGTCGCAGGCAAAAGATTCAAAAACATAACGATTCAGAGTGGACTCTTTCGCTTGAGAGTCAACATTTTTATCATGCTTTTTTGGTGAACAACTTTGCAGACATGGCGGTGTGGTGGAGCAGTAGGTAGTGCTGTCACCTCACAGCAAAAAGCTCGCTGGTTTGAACCTCAGCTGGGTCAGTTGGCGTTTCTGTGTGAAGTTTGCATGTTCTCCCTGCGTTTGCGTGGGTTCCTCCGGGTGCAAACACATGCGGTAAAGGTGAATTGGGTAGGCTAAATTGTCCGGAGTGTATGGATGCTTCCCAGAGATGGAAGAGTATCCGCTGCGTAAAAACATATGCTAGATAAGTAGGCGGTTCATTCCGCTGTGGTGACCTTGGGTTAATAAAGGGACTAAGGCAAAAAGAAAATGAATGAATGAACTTTGCAGACTGCCAACATTGAAGGACAGCTCCATTATAACCTGCAAATAAGATATTTTTGGAAAACCCTCACGACATGCTCTTAAAATGTGTCTGCAGCTGAAGTGTACTGTGTTTTTTGTGCTGACAATATGTGTGTGTTTGTTACCAGTTTCTTGCTCTTCTCTCTGTTCACCGGCCCGCTGAGTTCTGGAGGGATGTTGTATCCACTGGCCTCGTCTAAAGCTGCTTCCTCTGATAGCTGAAACACACACACACACACACACACACACACACACACACACACACACACACACGCACAAAATGTAGTATTCATTTTGAGAACAACACATACACTTATTAAACAAATACACTTCATTGAACATGTACACATAGACATCACCTATATACAACATAATTGCAGTTTAACTATGTTTATATATAATAACTCTAATAAACTTGTAACTAATAGCTTTTAATAGTTAAAGCATTTAGCAACTAATAAATTTATGGCACCTAATAACTTCTGAATTGAATTATTTTGAAGTGTGCCACTTCATAACAACCATCAGAGGCCGGTGTATATTTAATAAACTCGTCTAATAGCGGCCTCTTGCGGTTGTTACAGGAAGTGTCACACATCAATATAATGGTACATTTATGACTTTGTATTTCACACACATTTTTTCATTGGCTCTGTACTTCACATATATTTTCAATGACATAATTATGCCCTAATTACACCTTTTTGTCATACATATTTATCTGAAAGTTATGACTCTTTAAGTCTTCATTCACTTCATTTTCATTTTACAGGGTAGCCCCGGGATCCTCAAAATGAAATTCAAGGCTTTTAAAGACCTTTTTAATACCATTTCAAATGAAATTCAATGCCAACTTCGTAACCATCCCGACAGAAGTATGAGGGAAAAATGTAAAATCTGTATACATTTTGAACTCAATTGACTACTTGAATTGAATAAAATATTTTATTTAAATTGTCAGTTATATTAAATACATACACAACAGCATGTTAAAAAACATTTAATTTTTAATAAACAAATAAAATTGAAATTGGTGCGGAACACTAAAGCCTTCGCAGCTTTGCTGCCTTCGCTGCAATTTTTTCGCTCAGACTCTCAAGTCCTGTCAACTTCTGCTTGTGGCTTTTCCTCAACGCGTTTACTGCGTTTAACGCGTTTACTGCGTCTACTGTAGAGTTGGTGTTGAGCCACAGTAAGGCCCCGTTAACACTAATGCGTTTTCGTTTTAAAGCGCATAAGTTTTGCTACGGTTACGCCATTTGTCCACACTACGCCGGAGTTCTCGAGCGACGAAAACGGAGCGTTTTGGAAACGCTGGAGAGGCTGTTTTCATTCTGAAACGCTGCTGCTCCGTCATAGTGTGGACGAGAAAAAACGGAGCCATCTGAAAACGGAGGCGGGGCTGCTGAGATTCGCTATCTGATTGGGGCTTTTGTGTCATTGCGTATCCTTCCCTTATTCGTCAAGCCTCTATCACATGACTATAACACATGGCTTTAACGCTACCGGAAGACAGTACTGTAAACAACAACATGGGCACAGAAATGGGAGCGTTGTTTGCACTATTGTCTGTTTTAGCCGCCATTGTGCAGTTATTCATTTGTTACGTTTAGTAACAACTCGACCTCGTCGTCTGTCCACAAAAATACCTCTCTTGATTTCTTTGCCATCGCGTTCATTGTTCAACCGGCGTTTGTTGACTAACAATAACCAAATGCCGAGCGAGACGCAGGCTTCCTGTTTATACTAGAACACGCATGCCCAGAGTGTGCGAATGCTCACGGGATATTTGTTTTTGGTAGCGTAGTGTGGATGGAGATATGTTTAGAGACGCTAGGTAAAGCGCTAGTGTGGACGCGGATCGTTTTTGATCTAAAACGCTGTTTTAAAACTAAAACGCACTAGTGTAAACGGGGCCTAAGATAGGATGTTCCTTGGCTGTGGTGGCAATGCTTCTAATGTAGAAATTAGAGGTGTGAACCAACACTGGTGTCACAGTTTGGTTACGATTATCCTGCCATTGATTCGATTCAATTCTATACCTCGGTGCATCATGGTGCATACACAGTTTAATTTTTTCACGTAGCAAGGACATTTTCACTCATCATGAGTGAATGTATACTGTGACTACGTTAAACAACACGTGGGAAAGAATTTTGGGAAAGAAACCGTGCCCAGGCCAGTTTCCCGGATCGTTTGAGAAGTGTGAGTGCGCTGAATCGGGCTTAGGCACGGTTCACTTGGCCGGCCCTGGCCCGGTTGGAAGAGGTGGGCCTGAGCCCGGTTCACTTGGGCTTTGGCGCGGTACACTTGTGTGTGAGTGCAAAACGCGCCAAAGCCCGAAACTGAAAGCGAGACGTGACTTTTAAGGGGCTGTTTCATATGGATTTATTAATCATTCTTACTGTTCAGTGATCACAAAACTGCCGTAGCTTATTAAAGACGGAAACCCCTCACTGCCCGACAGCTGCACCTTCAGCAGACCTCCTCATTCCTGCAGCACGAGAGCTTTATGATTGTTTATGAGCTCCAAAATTGGCGGATCTGTTGAAATATCTGACTGCGTGTCCCCGCATCCCTAAGGACTGTATGGCGAAATATTTGACTGCATGTCACTGCATATCAAACCACTGAAATGATATACCTAGAGAAATCTCCACTGTGCTGCTGAGTGAGAGAGCGCTTCTCACTGAATAGCACAGCAGCGATGACGTAAGCGTGCCCAGGCCCGATTGTAGTGTGAGCGCGGGCCGTCGGGGGAGACAAGAGGGGGGACAAGTGTGCTTTGGCCCGGTTCGAGGCAACTGTACCTAGTGTGAGCACGGCCTAAGATCTAAATAAACCAGACCTTTTTGATGACCCTGTTGACGGCCTCTTCTTCCGTCTCCTCATCGCTGTCAGGCGTCTGGAAATCTGACAGTCTCACTGAACAAACACAGAAAAACACAACCACATTATGCATGTTTAACCCTTGTGTTCCCGGAGAAAACCCATGCCAACACGGGGAGAACATGCAAACTCCACACACAAATGCCAACTGATGCAGACAGGACTCAAACTGAGTGCTACTCAAACTACAGTGCTAACCAATCAGCCACCGTGCCACCTTAGTTAAGGTTATTAGTAACTAATAAAGCTATGGTAACTAATAACTAGTGGTGGGCTGTTATTGGCACTAACGTGCGATTAAAAAAACATATCGCCGGTAATCTATTCTGGGAGCTGGATCTATTCTACGCAAGCTATGATGACTTTCACCTTGATATTTTAGAGCGAATGTATACCTGACCGGTGAGCCGTCTTTACAAAAAAAGCGCTCTTCTAAATCAAATCAGCAGGATGCCCTTCTGGATATTTCACTTACTTCGAAGTTCGAAGACGCTACTGACGTTTACATGGACATCTGTAGTCTAGTTATTTGCCTTAATAGAGAATAATATAATGAAGGTGTTTACGTTAAGTGCTTTTATGTAAGAGTTTCCTGTAATTTTGCGTGACTTTAACTGCAGTTCGACACTTTCACTTTTACTCATGAACATTTCATTCATGCCCCCGTGACAAACTGGGGTATTAGACGCAAATAAGGAGTGAGGACTGGTGAGAGTGTTATGGAATTTATTAACGCAGACTTCCGCATTTCGCAATATGTGTGTGTGTGTGTGTGTGTGTGTGTGTGTGTGCAGCCCTTTACTGACAGCCACGTGTGTGGATCTTGCGAGAAAAAATGGTGAAAAGTTATACATGACGGTAATCTTCCCAGTTGGTGGAATGAACTCCCTAACTGCATCAGAACGGCAGAGTCACTCGCTGTCTTCAAGAAACGACTAAACTCAACTATTTAGTCTCCACTTCACTTCCTAATCTGCAATTGCCTCTCTGGCTCCACCGCTAACTGTACTAAAAAAAATAAAAATAAAAACTTACATTACTAATGCTTTCCTTCTTAGACTTTACACACCTGAAGCTTGCCTACAGCACTTATTCATTGTTGCTCTTAGTTGTGTAAATTGCTTCCTTGTCCTCATTTGTAAGTCGCTTTGGATAAAAGCGTCTGCTAAATGACTAAATGTAAATGTAATTGTTTAATCGCTTGTTTACTTCAATAATGCCACTAATCTCTACATACTCCACACATCTTAATTCCATTTCTGTTTAATTCAGTTATGACTTTAGCCTAATTGAGGTCATCGCTGTTTGGAGATTATGTAGTCCTACAGTTCAACATTCATGCTTAACTGAATAAACAGTGAGTAAACACATGTACATCTTATTGAACATTATTTATTTTCATCCCCAATTATTACAGTAGAACAGGTTCTCAAGCAGTTTGTGATGCATTTTGGAAACAGGAGACGAGCCCCTGGACTGATGCGCCACCTGGCTTGAGAAACCCGTTTCCAAAGACGTACATTCAGTCATTATTTGGGTAACACACATATTCTGAATGCCTTCGGCAGAATTCAAATGAGCCATTTTAATCTAGATTAATTCCCAAGATTATAGTGAGATTAATCTAGAATTTTGGTAAAAATCTACAGATTTCTGCTGAATTTTTTTAGGAGTATCATAACTAAAACCTTAATTTGTAAAATAATAAATAATATCTTCTTAACTTTTATTTAATGTTTACAATGCAAATCTAATTAGATTCACTTATTTGGTAAACAAAGCAAGTCTCTCATATAATATCTCTACTAAAAGACAGAAAATATTACTGTTCAAACTGCATTGTACATAAATCACATTTTCACATTAGTCAAAAATAACTGTAATTAATGTAAAAACTGAATAAATATAGATTCACACACATTTACTTAAGTAAATAAACAGAATTAATGATGGGCTAAAACTGCGTGCGCAGAGTCCGTGTGGGCCAACTAATAACCCTAACTTTCTGATTTTGACTGTATTGCAATAATGTGCCCCTTTTGTAAAGCTGCCTTGAAACAAAAATTATTATGAAAAGCGCTATACAAACACATTTGAATTCAATTATAGCTTGAGTAAGTGATGCAGCGAGTACGCAGGAGAGAACGCACCACTGTCTGGATGCTGTCCCTGCAGTCGGGCCAGTCTGCGGGCCATCTCCAGCGTCATCTGCTGGCTGTGTTTGTCTCTCCGCAGATCCTCCATGGCCTCCTGCAGCACTCGACTCTTCTGCTCCTCCAGCTGCCTCCCTGACGCATCAGCATCGTCCACGTTCTCATTCACACTCGCCTGCTTATTCAGATCGTTCAACATGCCGCCTGCATCCACTGAGACAAACAGATCAGAAACTCAAAAATACAGCCAGGATACACAATTTTTCTACTAAAATTCCAGGACTTTCAAGTCAATTTTCCTGACCTTATGTTTGATGTAATGTCAACATATACGTGGTCAGTGATAAGAAAAACAATGCATGTTTAAATTTATTACAGCATAAACACGTAACAATCTATTTAGTTTAAATTTATTTCTATTTATTATACATTATATATTTATTTATTTATCATCTTTATAAGATGTATTTATTTGTTAAACTTATTTACAGGACTTATCCGGGCCTGATAAATGTCATGTCAAAATTCAATGGCTTTTCTATTATCTTATGAAGCCTGTACAGTGGGTGTTTTCTCTCTTTTTAAAGCAACAGGATTTATAAAGCTTGATAAATTTGATGCTGGAGAACAAAAAGGGGTATACTTTTGGCAAAACATTTGCATTGGTTACCGTAAAGGCTCATCCTAAGTTCAAATTGGAGCTGCATAATATTTTGTTTTAGCATCGATATCGTAATATGTGCATCTGCAATAGTCAAGCCATTTCAAGTGAGTTAAACCATTTGGACACAAGAAATTGTTAGGTCTGCCACTTTAACAAAGATGAACTGTTTATTTACAGAATAAAAAGATGATGCATTTGCTATTCACATGGCGAATAGTAAGTGTAAAAACTGAACGCTTCACTAGAGAGAAAACAGTTAAACAGCATCTGCAGCGCGAGGATAAAGAACGAGCCTCCTCCATTCAGCCTCTTTACTTTCTCTTAACTTTACTCTTACTCTTTACTTTGGTGGAGTAACGAAACGATGGAAACTCACTCCACTGAACACATCCATTAGCCCACATATTTAATTTAGTTTGTTAAGCGCAAAGATATGCTTCAACACTATTTCTAACTCCAGTTCTAATTTCCAGCAACGGAATAAATGAACAATAACAATGAAGTGTGGTCAGAATCCAAACACACATCCTGTTCTTATGCCCCATATGGTGATGCAGACGTCTCCAAATCCCCACAGGTGGACACATCTACACTTGTGTTTAATAAAACAAATATAAATATGCATCTATTAAATAATACTGCTAATAATATTAACATTTTACTACTGAAGATTGTCATGAATAAACTGAAAAAGACCCTCCTCTTGTTGTAGTTTCTGTGTGTATTAAACAATGTGTAGGCATTTGGACCTGCATAGGTGCATAACTTACACGCTCTGCGCTGGACTTTTAGTTGGTCAATGGCGCGGCCTTTTTCAGTTCCTTAAAATAGCAATGTGCCAGCAATGCGCCTTAACACACCTCCTTTATAGACTAGCACACCCATGAGTCCACAAGATGGCGCAAACGGATTTGCTATTAGCAAAACGTGAAAATTACTGTTGTGCTGGTCTGAAAATGGCAACAATCGAGGCAAACCCATCTTACGCCTTATTGCGCCAAGTGTATAATAGGGTCCTGAAGCAGGTCGCACACCAGATGCGACACAACACGGCATGCACATTAGTGATGGGTATTGTCAAGGTTTTAACATTATTTCTACTTTTATCGATACCACTTATTGGTCGGTACTTTAATGGCCCGTTTCCACTGAGTGGTACGATACAGCCGTTTCCACTATCAATAAGCTAACCGAACCAAACTGTACTGTACCACTTTTTCGGCACCCTTTCAAAAGTGTACCAAAAATGTGAAAGGGTACTAAAAGGTGGAGCTACACGCACAGCCGAATGCTGATTGGTTACAGAGACACATCACGAGCTCGTGGAGCTAGACAAAATGTAAACAAAGGATCAGCCATGTTCTAATACACAGCCGAGAGATTACATGGATATACTATATGCATATAATAACGAGCCATGGATGACCCGGGCTCAAACAAACCTTGTCATCGTCTTGATGAGCAAACACAAAGCCAAGAAGAACAAAATCTGCCGTGTCCTGTTGTTGCTTTACGAGCCTGTCTAAAAGTGCGAGCGGTATTCGCTTTCTTCCGGGAGCGCGCGATCGCGTCTATATTTGATATAACGAACTTCTTGAGCTGATGATAATAACGTGTGTGTGATTATTAAAGTGTCTCCATCATCTGATCCATTCAGAAAGAAAAGGACAAGCGCGAGAGTGAAGCGCGGGAAAAAAAGGAGAAGCCCGACAAAACACAGGAGCAAAAATGTTTAACAACCTGAATCATGAACAAACTGCCATGATTATCTTTGCCTTTTGGACTATTATGAACTTTGAATGACAAAATGACTCCCTAACAGATCTTACATGTGCTGCTGAAGATTACAGACACAGATGAGAGGTTTGCGCTGACTGTGGGCTATATTGTGTGTGTTTTTGAACTCAAATAAGTGCTAAATGTATGATGTGTGTAGTTTTTCAGTAATTAATAATAGAACAGAGACTGTAAGGGGTATTTATGTTATATAATCGCAGACGTTACAGTAGCCTATTCACCCTGTCATTCTTCTGCAGTTATAATCAAATCCTGTTCATAGAAAAGTTAGTAATAAACAATTATAAACAAGTATTTATGTGTGTAAAGTGTCTGTTTTGTGAGAAGTGCTTCTCATATGGTATGTGAGCGACCTGTACAGCTTTACTGTAGACATTTATTCGAGCGAGCATGATGTCGACTTAAACTTTATGTCGTACACCACGCCCACCAAAAGGGTACCCTATGTGGTGGAAACGCAAGCCTGATAAAGGTGACCCGTACCGACCCGAACCGTACCGTACTGTACCAGTCAGTGGAAACGAGGGATAACGGTTCTCTTATCGGTACTTTTTGTAGTGTTTTTTTTTTTTATGAAAAAAAAAAAAAATCATTGTAGCGATTTAACAGCTTTATTTTATTATTACGTTTTTAATGTAAAATAAAACAAAACCAATAATTGTAAAAAAAAACAACAAAATTTTCCTGTAAAAGAAGGTACAATGGTTTGAGGGAAAATGACAGGAGAAAAATCAACATGTTTGCCTGTTCTGGCAGAAGTCGTAATCTTTCTTGGCTTCTTGTGCTCCCCGCAGTTGAAAATACCCTGTTTGAGTTGCAAAATGCAGATAAATGAGATAATGTTTGTGATTTTTCATTAACGCGTTCACATTAATGAGTTAACGGTGTGTTGGGAGTTAACTGTGTTTTTAATACAGTTTTGGAGCATTTTTCAATGTAAAAATAAGAAAAATGTAAATAAATTTTTATAATTTCTTAAGAATAGTTTATTATTAGATGATTCATAGGCTATATTTGTAAATACAGCTGATGTAAAAGCATTTTAATGTTTAAGATTTATTTAGGCTACTGCAAAAAAAGCATACTGTTTTCATTGTAACCGAATGTGAGTGTTTATTAAACTATTAATATTATACTAATTTAAGTGACTGACTGCTGGCATAATGATATGGATGATGTAAAGTTAGTGGTTAGGCAGCCAAAACTTTGCACTGCAGTTAAAGATACTTTCACTTAGCCAGATTGCTTGCGTTTCCACTTATATAAAAAAACAACACAACTTGTTTGTTGCAACGGGCATTGTCGCTGCCCACTCGGGAAATACAACCTGTTTGGTTCACTCTGCAAGCTTACAAGTTGTGTGTGCATGCCAGTCTGTGTCGAGAGCTATGTGTGTGCGCTTAGCGCAAGCCTCCTTTGAGTGTGCCGAGAAGGTTTTATACTTGACGCTCTCGCCGGAAACACAAGCATTTCTCATGTGAGATTGCCAACGGTGCAGATGAATGTCAAATATCGCAAATTAGAAAAGGTGGGTCAGTTACATTATGCTACTGTAAGTAATGTTTACTCAGCAATAATTCTCCAGTACCAATAGCAGAACCGTTAACGTCAGAGCTTATCGATACTTCAGTCTTTTATAATGTAGCACTGATACTGATAAAGTACAGAGTTTCAGTACCCATCCCTAGTGCACATGACAGTTGGAAGTATCTCACACCAGACATGCACATCCACATGTTAAATTTTAGATGAAATTGGTGCTGCATTTTAGAATTCATGGCCTTGTACGCGACCCTCTTAACCATTTTCAAGGATCTGTGGAAATGCTGTATATAGTATAAAATTATGCATCGAGTTGTTTTGACTTTTGCTTCATAAAACGGTTTATAAAACTACCGTCTGAAGATGAATTCTGGTTATCAATAGCAGCTTCCTCCGTCATCTGTGTGATTAGATCATTGGTCTGTTCGGTTTGAGTCCTGCTGTCCGGCGGCTGATGAACCTGCACACATTAAACACACTGATAAAGCATGCTAGGGCATATTATATTAATGAGAAAATATGTAATATTGTTATAGAGTTCTGCGGTAATAATTATAGTAATCACAGGCCGCGGGGCTTGGGAAAGTGCAGGTCGGCCCTGTAGTGCAGCGAGACGCTCCTCCATTTCTGCAGTCGATGCCACAGGTTGAAGAGGAGCTTTCAGAGCCGCCAGACGAGACTCCAGCTCCTTCTCTGAAGGTATAGACTCTGGAAGAACACACACCGAGAAATTATATGTAAATGATTTTGGGGATTGTATTGTTCTGGTTTGCCTGTTTTTACAGATTCGATTCAAATTAAATTATCACTGTTTTTATTGTTATTTTAATATATTTAAAATATATTACACATAATATTGGGGTTTAGTTGAGGTTTAATTATACAGTTGAAGTCAGACTTATTAGCCCCCCTGTTTATTTTTTTCCCCAATTTCCTATCTGGGAAGATTGTTTCAGCACATTTCTGAGCATAATAGTTTTAATAACTCATTTCTAATAACTGATTTATTTTATCTTTTCCATGATGACAGTAAATAATATTTTACTAGATAATTTTTAAGACACTTCTATACAGCTTAAAGTGACATTAAAAGCCTTAACTAGGTTAATTAGGTGAACTAGGCAGGTTAGGGTAATTAGGCAAGTTATTGTATAACGATAGTTTGTTCTGTAGATTATCGAAAAAAAAAAATTAGCTTAAAAGGGGCTAATAATTTTGTCCCAAAAATGTTTTTTAAAAAATTAATTAATTAAAAAATATTATCAGACATACTGTGAAAATTTCCTTGCTCTGTTAAACATCATTTGGGAAATATTTAAAAAGAAAATCAAAATCAAAAGGGGGCTAATAATTCTGACTTCAACTGTATATATTGTTATGTAATATAAATTCACATACATTTAAATATGTAATAAAAAGAATTAGGTCAATAAACAGCAGTCAGTGTCAGCTCTTACTGGGTTTGGTCTCCTCCTTCAGCTTGTTGAGGCGTTCTGCAATGATCTGGTCTTCTTTACTAAGTCCTCTTGTTGAAATCAGACTCACGGCGTTGTCTTTTGCTCCTGCCGCTCTGGATGACGGTTTCTGTTGAGCTTGTTTGGCTTCAAAAGCAGCAACTCGTCTGTAAGAGACACAGATCAGTGTTAATCCACGACTTCAGCGCTTAAAATCCACAGAATATTCTTCTCTTCTTACTTCTTGTAGTTTTCAGGTGGAGACCATCGGCCAGCATCAGTCTGCTTATCTGAACTGTAAAAAAAACAGCTGTCATTATATGAGTTATTAATAGATTACAGATAAAATAGAAAATAGGGATGCGCAATAAAGTTCAAGACAAAATTATTAGCTCTCCGGGGAAATTTTTTATTCTTTTTAAAATAGTTTCAAGCACTGTTAAATGGAGAGAATAGAATTTCTCTCAATTTTTAAATATAAGTTTTTTAATAACTAATTTCTTATTCGTTTATTTTGTCCTTACCATGATGACAATACATAATTTTCCTAATTATTTTGCAAGATAAAAGTATAAGTGTGATTTAAAGTCTTAATTAGGTTAATTAGATTAACAGTCATTTGGCAACAGTGGTTTGTTCTGTAGACAATTGAAATTATTATTTCAATCATTCATTCATTAATTTTCTTTTCGGCTTAGTCCCTTTATTAATATGGGGTTGCCACAGCGGAATGAACCGACAACTTATCCAGCAAATGTTTTACGCAGCGAATGCCCTTTCAGCTGCAACGCATCTCTGGGGAACATCCAACACTCATTCACTACAGTGAATTTAGCCTACCTAATTCACCTGTACCGCATGTCTTTGGACTGTGGGGGAAACCGGAGCACCCGGAGGAAACCTACGCGAACGCGGGGAGAACAAGCAAACAGAAACGCCAACTGACCCAGCTGAGGCTCGAACCAGCGACCTTCTTGCTGTGAGGCGACAGCACTACCTACTGTGCCACTGTGTCGCCAAAATTATTTAATTTAAATTATAATTATATTAATCATTATTATAAAGGACCAACAATATTGACCTTATAGATGTAAAATAAAATAATTCCAGCCAAACTAAAAGAAATAAGACCTTCTCCGGATAAAAACTAATTTATATATAGAAAATATTGTGTAAAAAAAATTCAATGAAGGGTTAATCATTTTGAAAAATTATTATGGCAATAATAATATATGCAATATTTGTATCACAGAGGTGTGATAAATAACTAAATTAACTTAATTAAATTAATTAAATTTCACTTTTCATTGAATAGTTATATCTATATGAGTATTTACTAATATATAATTTGCCGATGGGGCGACACGGTGGCGCAGTGGGTAGCACGTTCGCCTCACAGAAAGAAGGTCACTGGTTTGAGCCTTGGCTGGTTCAGTTGGCATTTCAGTGTGGAGTTTGCATGTTCTCCTCGTGTTCGCGTGGGTTTCCCCCACAAGTCCAAAGACATGTGGTATAGGTGAATTGGGTATGCTAAAATTGACCGCAGTGTATGAGTGTTTGTGTGAATGGATGTTTCCCAATGATGGGTTGCGGCTGGAAGGGCATCCGCTGCATAAAACATATGCTGGTTAAATTGGCGGTTCATTCCACTGTGATGATGGCGCTGTTGTCCTGTGGCTGCCGTTGCATCACCCAAGTGGAGCTGCACATTGGTGGTAGTGTTGAGATGTCTGGGGTAAGATGGAGGAGGAGGCGTTGATGATGAATCCAGAGGATCTTGATGAACTCTGGGAGTCCTGCAAGAAGGCTTTCTTTGCCATTCCAGATGATTTCATTAATCAGTGATTTGAGTCATGTCAGAGATGTATGGATGCAGTCCTCCAAGCTCATGATGGAGTCAGACACAATATTCATTCTGTCTCCACTGCAGCAGGACTTTATATTCTATACTGGACATTATTTCTGTTCAGTGACGAGACTTTAGTCTGAGCAGAGTCAGACATCACTGTCCTAATCAAATCAGTCAACATCAAGACATGATCATATATATTGTGCTTAAATAAGCGTAATCCAGAGGCCTTTGCCTTTTATATAAGACACATCTGACCAGTGGCGGACTGGGACTAAAAATCAGCCCTGGCACTGTAGCCACACCGGCCCACATTACCACACCGACACAGCCACACCCAAGGACACGCACATTCACTACTTATATTGGTGTACAGATGGTAAAATTATATAAGCAGTACCTTATTTAAGAGATATTTAAACATTTAATGTATGTGACTGGAACAAAAGCAACCCATTTATATATGCAATTGCAATCATGTCATTCATTTTCTTTTCGGCTTAGTCCCTTTATTAATCTGGGAATCAGCAACTTATCCAACATATGCTTTAAACAGCGGATGCCCTCAAAGCTGCAACCCATTATACTGGGTTACCCAATTCACAATTGGCCTACCCAATTCAGAAGGAAACCAAGAAGAAAATCCATGTGAACATGCAAACTCCACACAGAAACACCAACTGACCCAGATGAGGCTCAAACCAGCAACTTTCTTGCTCTGAGGCGACAGCACTGCCTACTGCGCCATCACACTGACCCCTTTCGAGACTAGTTCAGTAAATTTTATGTATTTGGCAATGTATGACTTGACTGCATTTCCCCTTTTTTTGCACTTACTGTTTGTTTGACATTCTTGCCAGATTTTGATTACATCTGAGTAGCCTCAGATTGGGTCGGCCCATCTCGAAACCAGCCGGTTGTTGCCAATTGGGCCAATGCTTAACATTTACTATTATTCTTACTATTATCACCATCATCATCATAATATTCAAATTTCGCACAAGATAAAAGCTGCCTACATTTAAAAAACAATACATATGAAAAAATAAATAAATAAAATAGGTGACCGGCCCACATTTAAAAAATGGTCCGGCCCTTCTGGCATTTGCCAGAATTGCCAGATGGCCAGTCCGCCCCTGCATCTGACACCAAATGATCAAATAGAAGTCGAGTCATTATTTGCTGTACCTAAAACTTGGCTAGGCCACAAGACTTCAGTCAGGTAACGTTAGTGAGTGTACATGATTTATAAATTGATAATAAAATAGCACTTCTCGACTCGGAAATATTATATCGCAATACCGCATATTTCCCCAGTATCATGCTGCACTAGTATAAAAGTATATAAGTTATATGTTTGTCTTACTGACCTTGTTAAGTTCCCATAACACTGTTTACAGACTTTCTGCTGACCGTTTCCATATTTTGGCACCACAGCATTGAATGTCAGACAGCCAGAGCAGAAAGAACGACCGCAGCTCTTACATCCCAACTGCAGAAACACAAATCAGACCAAAACACTTACGAATAACACATTTGAATAAGATAATCTGCATTTACAGACGCTAACCTCCTTTTTGAAGAGAGTGAACTTTGATGCACAGCAGTAACAGCGACTATCCATACTGAGATTCCTCAGGGAAGCACATACACACGTCTGAAGAGGCCAGTTTGACGGTTTAAAGGCTCACGGTTATACATTAAGTACATACAATTATTATACGATGGGAATTCAGATGCACTTCATCAATCGCGTTCTTGAATCACAGAATGTAAATATAGGAAACGTTGGGAGAACCGGGTTGTGAAGGGAAATGTAGTTTTATAGGGTTAACACAACAATCCGCGCTCTACATTCGAAACTGACATGAAACTCAGATCCCCAGAGTGCAACACGATAGCCAAGCTGAAGCTGGCGTTGGGATCTAATATTTATATAGTATTCGAGACATAGAACAATAAAGAAAAAATCAACAGCGCTATTATAATGTATTACAAATACAAATGCTACAGTTTAACTATAAAACAACTTACGGTTTGAATTTCAGCAAACTGCCACGTGGTCACGTGAGCGTACCGTCCAATCAGATCCTCATTGGCGCGCTTCCGGTTTTTGTTCAAATGTTTTTTTCATCAGTGCGTCTGCAAGCAGACAACAGAAGAGCGAGAAATACAGAATAATAAACGGATATTTGCACGATTTTACTACATAAAGTCGTTTTTTGACGAAGAAGCGCATATAAAGGAGACTGGCAGAACAAAATGTAAGTGTTATTTGTTTTTGCAGGGTAAATTCGTTGATGTGTTTTGCTTTGCAGACATATTTCCACGTTGAGTACAGAAACGGCGAATTAAAGTGAGTTTTTGGGCTAATTTTCTTGCTATTAGAGGAAAATAATTGTTTTTCAATCATTTACTAGACAATCAAACACTTTAAGGTTACCTTACAGTAAGTTTATGTGTCTCATACAACGTTAAAGGGCACACATATTATGCAAAAATCACTTTTATAAGCGGTTTAGCCACAGTTGTGTGTCAGCAAGGTGTGAATATCTCCAGCCTCTAACAGTAAACATTAGTTAATTGTATTTGTTCTAATCAGACTTGATAAAAACAGCCAGCAGAAACACTTCGATTGACATGCTGCCTTTGTACATGTCATCAGAGGGGAAAGCCCCGCCCACTAGTGAGCAACTCCCTCATTTGCATTAAAAAAGGCAGCCCTGAGTAAGAAGCAGCCGTCTGTCCATTAGCCATTAAGCTGGATTTATACAGACGAGGCTTTTATACTCGCCGCATTCGCCGCTGTGATATTCTTTAAAACGACAGGGGGTGGTCAAAAGAAACTGACCGTAAAGTCAGACAGATAAACAGAGAAGTAGGAAGTTTCCGGAACTGTGTCATATCAATAATATCATTTAATATTTTTAAACTATTTTTTTGTTTTGATTATAAGGATTTTTATAACCATCCAGGATTTTTTTTTTTATCAAACTTTGATGTATCAATTGCTTTTGTTCATATCTCGGCCAGTTTTACCTATTAAAGTTTTTTTTGTATAATATCAATGACAACAGGAGTTGCTCTACAAATAAAAATTGTTGAATAAATAAAGATGTTTTTTTTTACATTTAGCCCGCTCCACAATTCACACATTACTGTCTGGCTAGTTTCTGTCCTCTTCTTATGCTAAAAAGGCAATAATGGTCCGACATTCCTGACCATTATCACCAATAAAGCCCAGAAAAACAGCCATCAGTATATCTTAAACTGATAGGTTCAAATATTTCTCTCCAGTTTTCAAAGCAATAATTTGTTCCTTAATTGTAGTTGTGTAACTATTAAATTGTTTTAAATTCTGAATTTTAACACACATCAGTATAAAACCTATAAATGGTGGAAAAACCTATTCTGTAATTGTGTACCCAGGTCTCCACTTTTGCCATGACCTCTTTTGGCCTTAGCAAACTCAGCCCTCAGGTTTTTTCAAACCTCTTAACAAAAACTTTCCTCATTTTCACACGGCTGTTGCAATTTCTAGCCAAGAATTATTGATTATCTGGTAAAGATGCAGTTCGCTCGAGTCTCAAAAAAAAAAAAAAACATGCGCTTCGCCAGCTGAAATCATGTCGGGCGTACCCAAAGTGAACATGCGCAAACTTTACCATGACGTCACATTCGTCGCGAGCACTCAAGCGAACTAGCGGACACGTCGAGTATAAACCAGGCTTTAGAGTGTTTGAGCTGCTGAAGATAATGTCAGCATAAACTCAAGCTGCGGTCACACTAGAGTTTGAGCATGCGAAATTCTGTCATACGGCGCTGTAAAAAGGGGCGGGATTATACACGTTAATTAGACATTTAAAAAAGCGAGCGATTGCTCCATATTTTAAATTTCTATCCAGAAAGGTCATGTTTTGATCTTCGATAGGTCTCATCTTGTCATGGTCACGTGACCTACATGCATCAGTTGCGTCACTTCACTCACATTCACGAATTCTCTCGGGCATCATGATATGCGATGCGCACTTCAGAATCTCGCCGGAGGTAGTAGGCCATCCTGGGTCTCGCATACTGATTTTTGAATTCTATAATTTGGACATACTACTCGGCTGGCGTACTGATTTTAGCATACTGTATAGTACGGAAGTAAGCGGTTTCGGACGCAGCCTCAAGCCTGGTTTATTCTTCTGCGTCAATTGACCGATGTAACCCACGGTTCATGCAATGCGCGTAGCTGTGCATTTATACTTCTGCACGCTGTCTCTGTTGGTCTGTATAACACTTCCAAAATGCTAGTTGGCAGTGAGGCGTTAATGTGTCTCTGTGTCGAGTTCCTTCGCTGGTGTTTTGCTTTTCCTGAACACTTCCTGAATGTACAAGTGGCTCAAAGTCGCTCATTTTGAGGCAGGAGCCGGCGGACGTGCAACAACTTTAACTATGAGGTAAACACAAAACAAAACTTTCCATCCGGAGCTCCTTCACGGGACTCCACACTTGTAAACAATCGCTCCATCGGGCTCACGCCATTCGCGCAGCTCTCGGTCCCGCCCTGATTCGTCGGCGCTACCAAGGCAACCAATCACAGAGCTTGCGCTAAGCGTCGTTGCGACTTTTAGTTAACATTTTTTGAGAGGTGCACGTCAGCGTCACCGACGGGCACGGCATATGGCTATGCGTCAACGCCGTAGCATACGCGTGTGCTTGACGCAGAAGTATAAATCAGCCTTAAGAGGATTATAGATGTGGAGTTTTAGATGAAGCACAAATGAACAGTGACAGGAGGCTCCATACACTGACAGAAGCATGAAGCACACACTGACAGTCACTTTTGCACACAGATAACACTAGTCCTGTTTTGAATCTGCCACTATGCTGATGCACTGGCTTTATAGCTCCACCTTCTTTTGAAAAACTTTAAAGCGACAGTCACCAAAAAAGCACAATTAGGATCAAAGCCAATAGGGGCAGCTTCAGTGAGTCATAAAACATTACTTGTGGTGTATTTTCAGCTGAAACTTCACTGCTCATCTTGTAAATAGGGGCAAAATAGGTCCCCCTTAAACCTCATAATGATATATCAACATCTCAGCCAATCAGTGTTTGTTTTTGTGTCTGTAGATTGCAGCAGCCATGGCAGAGTGTGATGCTGAATGGGAATACAGTAAGGAAAATATCCAGCCTTTGAGACAAGGCCGTTCAGTGTCGGCCCTTCATCAGGCTCTGTGTCAACAGCAGGAGGGAAACCACACAGCCCTCAATCTCAAGAAACAGTGAGTGTGTGTTTTAATAAAACAATACACAATAAGGCTGCACAATATGTTGTTTCAGCATCGATATCGCAATGTGCACATCCACAATAGTCAGGATCTGCAATGTCGAATCAGGATTATAGCAGAGTTAGCATTAAAAACACATGATTGTGGTGTAATTGCAAAGTTTAACCATAATGTTTCCAAAAATAAATGGTGTCATTTGCATGCGATGTGTGCATTTCAAGTCAGTGTAAAGCATTCAGGCAAAGAAAATAAAAATTTTAGTAACTTCAAGAAACATTAATAAAATTGTATTTATGTGCAATGTATATGCAATGAAGATTATACAGTGTTATTTATTTTACATTAAAGGGCCATGAAACGCCCTCATTTCAGCAGGGTGTTTTCACACCTCTACTTTGGAAAAAGTCAGAAAAGTGGGCGTGTCCAGCTCTGTTTAGGGGGGAGTATCTGAGAAGCAAAAGAGGGATGGTGTGGGAGTGTCGATTTGGGCATGCCCTGAGTTTCAGTGTCTTAAAACACACACACAGGGTAGAAAGTGACTGTTTACATGGACATCTGCAATCAAATTATTTGCCAAATTATTAAATGGTGGACTTTAACTGCAGTTTGGCTCTTTCATTTAGGGAATTCATTCATGCCCCTCGCGACAAACGAGATAATTGATTCGAGGAGCTGCTCTAAGCGTGTATTTTTCATGCAATGTTTGATACCGCACGGCGAATGAGAGAAAAATTGTCCGCATTTCTCTGTAAATTAGATGCACACGGCAGGGGGCGTCAGAAAGCCGCGTGTTATTCCGGTCACAAAATGCGGTGAAAATCCTACACGACGGTAATAGTTTGGTTGTGGTGCTAACATGTTTACACTCTGTGTAATAGTTAGTTTGATACGAACAAACTGAATAAGCAAAGAGCACTGGTCGCTCACTTACCAAATCTGTAGACACAGGACAATCCACAGCAACTGTTTGGAAATCTTTCTGTCAAGAATAAAAATTCACTAAACCAAATAGTTAAGTGGTCCAGTAAGCTGACCGGGGTGTCACTAGCCAATCTAGAAGCTGTGTACACTAGGCAGCTAAAGAGAATTACAAATTCAATTTTAAATGACACTGCTCATCCCCTACATTCAGAGTTTCAGCTCCTTCCCTCCGGTCGTTTTTTGTGCCTTTGTGTGGCACTGTTGTAAGATGAGGACTCTTGACTGCAAATCAAATCTACCTTCGGGTATAAATAAAGTAACCTAACCTAACCTAACCTAACCTAGAACTTTGTCTTTATTAAGAGGAGACGAGCAGCGAATCCGGATCTCCATTTGCAGAAGAAAAAAGCCCTCAGATAAACAATGTTCCTTAGAAATGTAATTTATTGTTGTCGTGCATCGCTTGCACTGTAATCCACACGTTAGACCAGCTGCACTTTCATAGAGAGAAAATGTAAACAAAACTTCACTGCAGCAAATTATAAACGCAGCACTGCACGCTTGTTTTGCCAACACAGGATGGCATCTCTGCCGTCTACACTGTAACATTAATGAATATTAATGAAGTTGCACAATAGAGTGCGCTGATTGGTTTGAACCAAGCCTTACTCATGCATTAATGCAGCACACTCAGAGACGTAATACGGTACTCCCAGGTACAGTCGTCCGGTCTACAAGCTGGAATACTCGCTAAGATCTCATGGCCGTGACGCAGCTTCAAAGATTTGTTTCAAACCGGAAGTACGAATTTGCTCGAAATTACACATAAACAACCAATTTACACTTTATATTTGTGTCCTAATAGTGTTTTTAGCAGTGTGGGACACATAAACAACTCCTCAACAGCTCAAAAAATGTGTTTTGGTGTTTCGTGACCCTTCAAATTGTTCAATTTGTGACTCTGAATATTTTAAGACTCTCAGAAAAAAAATAAAGCTTTTATTTCATTTGCAGCTTCGCTTTACTGTATTTGTCATTGTTTGTGATTTGGTTTATTACATTTTATGCAGATGCGCTCCACTACAAAATCATCCTAATATTGTCCTAAAATTATTACATAACAAATTTTCTTAAAATTATTCATTCTTTTCAAATAAAGCTATTATTTTTTGTTAATAAATAAAATTAAATAATAAATAAAATAAAATATTGCAATGTCAGTTTTTTCCGATATTGTGCAGCCCTAATACACGAGAAGAAGCAGCCGTTGATTTCTGTATCATTTTTTTTGTTTGTTTCTACAATGGAGGAATATTTATCAGTAAATATTCCTCACCAGAACAAGTAAAGGATGAGGAAATTATGACATTTTTAAGATTTCATTGTTGGGTGAATTCTCTCTTTAATATAGCTGTTTTTCTTTTGTAGAGAGTTTGAGTCTGAGCTGCGTCTGTATGATGGAGACGATCCTCTGGATGTTTGGGTCAGGTATAGAGAAACGATTAATTATGGCTGCAAAATATGCATATTTACTTTTGATGCAAATTGCATTGATTGTTTTTATAATTTCTGCAGGTATATAAAGTGGGCAAAACAGACGTACCCACAAGGTGGAAAAGAGAGCAACATATCAGTGCTTCTTGAAAGAGCGGTCATGCGCTTTACAGCTGAGCAGAAATATCACAATGATGTCCGCTATGTTGAACTCTGGATCCAGTTTGTGAGTGACTGACCTTAAAAGATTAGTGCACTTCCAGATCATTTACTCTCCTCTTTGTCATTCCAGATCTTTACTTGTGTGTTTCTTCAGTTAAAAAGAAATTACGTTTTTTGGGGAAAGCATGCAGGATTGTTCTCCATATAGTGGTCTTGAGTGGTTTGAGCTTCTGAATTACAGTTTCAATGCAGATTAGGGATGCTCATTTCAGTTAATTTTGCCAAACGGTAAATGCCACTTGTTAACTGGTTAACAGATTGATATTAAATTATTATTTAATAAAAAAAAAATTTATGTTTCTATTTTGTGTCTGACACATGCAATTTTAAAACACTGATTTATTTTAACATCCGAACATATTAACAACAGAACATCTTCACGCACCTGAAGTGTTACCAACAGCAATTAAATTAAGTATTTGTTGCATTAAATTTGAATTGACTATCTCAAAACCATCCCCGTCGTTCTCCCTTTCTTACTTAGATGGGATGGCAGGTGAAGTCAAAGGTTATATGGGCTAACTTTGGCCACCAGGGCACTAGTTTGGGGATGTCTGCTCTTAATGATCCCAGATCAGCAGAGTTTTATATAGTGAAATGATTATTATATATATATTCTGGGATGCAAACTGCTGTGGTTAAAGTATATGGTTTATCAATATAAAAATATATTATTATTATAGCAAGAATGGGTTTTTTAACTACAGCGGTTCGAACTGTAGAACTGTATTATTATTTTTTATCAAATATTTCCAAAGTAACGTTTTACATTATTGCCTATTATTAAATTACGTTACATTACATCCTTTGAAGAAAGTCTCATTTCTTTTAGTTTTAGTTCTTTAAAACAAAAACTGCTAACGTTAATATTAGCCCAGTCAAGAAACAATGTTTTCTGATTGGCTTCAGAACAAACCACTGTTGTTTAATGACTTGCCTAATTAACCTAATTAACTTGCATTTTTAACCTAGGGCTTACTCACACTATGCCATCCGTACCATGCCCAGGCCCGTTTCCTGGATCGTTTGAGAAGTGTGAGTGCGCTGAATCAGGCTCAGGCACGGTTCACTTGGCTGGCCCTGGCCCGGTTGGAAGAGGTGTGCCTGAGCGCAGTTCACTTGGGCTTTGGCGCGGTACGCTTGTGTGTGAGTGCAAAATGCGCCAAAGCCCGAAACTGAAAGCGAGACGTGACTTTTAAGGGGCTGTTTCATATGGATTTATTAATCATTCTTACTGTTCAGTGAACGCAAACTGCCGTAGCTTATTAAAGACGAGAACTTCTCACTGCATGACAGCTGCACCTTCAGCAGACCTCCTCATTCCTGCAGCACGAGAGCTTTATGATTGTTTATGAGCGCCAAAAGTGGCGGATCTGTTCGGCGAAATATCTGACTGCGTGTCACCGCATCCCTAAGGACTGTTTGGTGAAATATTTGACTGCATGTCACTGCATATCAAACCAACTGAAACGATGTAACTAGAGAAATCTCCTCTGTGCTGCTGAGTGAGAGAGCGCTTCTCACTGAACAGCGCAGCAGCGATGACATAAGCGTGCCGAGGCCCATTTGTGGTGTGAGTGCAGGCCGTCGGGGGAGACGGGAGGGGGGACAAGTGTGCTTTGGCCCAGTTCGAGGCAACTGTACCTAGTGTGAGCACGGCCCTAGTTAAGCTTTTAAATTGCAAACTAAATACTAGTATCTTGAAAAGTAACTAATAAAATATTAAAAGAAAAGAAATTAGTTATTAAAGCTATTATGTTTTTAAAAAAGCTGTTTAACATCATAAAAAGCATCTGATTTTCTCAGGAGGGTGAATTATATTGTCTTGAACTACAATTTTTTTTTTTTTCTAGCTTGATTGAAAGTTAGAAACTGTAATTCAGAAACTCAACCCACTCAATCCACTATATGGAGCAAAATCCTGCATGTTTTTCTTAAAAACCTTAATTTCTTTTCCAAAGTAAGAAATTAATATCTTGCATGACAAGCGGGAGAATAATTTATCATGTTCAATCATTTAGATCTAGCTGTAAATTCATATTGTGGTCTTTAATTTTCACTTCATCTGCTTCTGTTTACACACAGGCGGAAAGCTCTTCCGACCCGATGGATGTATTTCGCTATATGCAAGCTCAGGGAATCGGCACAATGCAAGCGGTTTTTTATATCGCCTGGTCCGAGGAGCACGAGAAGAGGGGGAACATGAAGATGGCCGACAGTGTTTTTCAGGACGGTGTCAAGTGTGGAGCAGAACCCTCAGATAAACTGCATGCATTTCACAGGTCGGGATGTGTCCTAAAATCAACTTTACCTGAGACATGCATTTCTGGGCTCTCGAATTGATTGCATTGATGCATATCTGTTGCATGTTAAATGTAGAAAGCTTTGCAAAATTACTTATCATTTACAGGTCCCATTAGATTAAAATACATTTTGTTGTTTTAGATGTTAGTATCAGTATTGGTAGTTTTCAGGATATCTATAAGCTAGTATCCTCTAATACAGTGACAAATTTACGTTTAGGAGATTTAAAACTAAAATATACACTTAAATGGATCAACGGTTTTATTCACGTCACCTCATACTTCAGATTAAATCTTCTGACCAATCAAATGCTCTCTAGTGTCTGACGTGCCCCACCTCCTTCAAGACAGTTCACATTTGAGATCAACCACTCACTTGCAGAGCTGTGCTAAAACAAAACAAAACACTATTGGTTGTTTTTACAAAAGGGGAGGGACTACACTGTGTCCACCTAATTTGCATCAAGAGCTTAATTCAGATTTAAAGTTAATTATTTCAATATTTCAATTACTTTTTAACATTCAGATTTTAAATTAAAAGTTGCATCTCGTATGATAAGGCAATATTATTGAATCAATGTAAAGCATATTTGTTCATTTTGTTTTCAGATAATGTATAAATCTCCTGAATTTCCAAAAGCTGACACTGATGGCTGGTTTTGTAGTCGAAGATCTTATATTTGGCTTAAAGTGGGAACTGTGCTTATATGACCGCGTCTTATATTTGAAGTGGTTTTGTCTCCAGAGCTCTGCAGGCGCGAGTGTGTAGACAGATGATGACATCCATGACTGAACAACACAGAAATGACGATGATGAAGATGATGAAGAGCCTCAGCGAGCATCACTGGCTGAACTCAAAGCCAAAGGGAAGAAAAAGGCCACCGTTCCCATCAACAGGGTGAAGGCATCTGTCGGATGTGAGCGGAAACTTTCCTATACAGTTGAAGTCAAATTATTCACCCTCCTATGCATTTTAATTGCTTTTTTAAATATTTCATAAATTATGTTTAACAGAACAAGGGATTTTTCACAGTATTTCCTATAATATTTTTTCTTCTTGAGAAAGTCTTATTTGTTTTATTTCAGCTAGAATAAGTTTTTTTTAAACCCATTTTAAGGTCAATATTATTAGCCCTCTTAAGCAATATTTGTTTTGGATTTTCTCCAGATTAAACCACTGTTATAATTGCCTAATTACCATAACTTTACCCTAATTCAGGGTTTCTGCAGAGTCTTAAAAAGTCTTAAATTTCAAAAACAAGATTTTAGGCCCTAAAAAATCCTAAATTCACTGAAGTATTGTGTTGTAGGTCTTAAACAAGTCTTCATTTTAAACGTTGTCAAAGTGAAGTTACCCAATCAGCCCAACACCCATCCAATCACCAACAATCCATCTAAATAATTCATATATAGATTTTTTTTTATTGCAAAGGGATGTTTATTTCGCAACAGCTGTTAGACATTTTACAGCAAATTCTCTTAACTGAATTCCCTAATCAGCTCATGATAATAACAGCAATATACCCCTTTACATAATCTTCCATAATATTAATAAATGTAACTTTAGGGAGCCCCTATTATGCATTAAATAGGGTCATATTTTGGATTTGGGGGTCTCCAAAAACAGGCTGATATGCATGCAAGGTAAAAAAAACACTTTCATTGTCTTATAATATGCATTTATTTTTACCTAATTATCCCAAGGACTCCCATATGATTCGTTTAACGATTCATTTGTTCTCAAAACCTTCCTTCAATTCAATTCAATTCAGCTTTATTTGTATAGCGCTTTTACAATGTAGATTGTGTCAAAGCAGCTTCACATAAATGGTCATAGTAACTGTAACAGTGTAGTTCAGTTTTTACTGTTTCAGTTCAGTTCAGTTTAGCTCAGTTCAGTGTGGTTTAAAATCATTACTGAGAGTTCAAACACTGAAGAGCAAATTCATCGATGCGTAGCTCTACCAATCCTGAACCAGTGGCGACAGCGCGATCCTTAGCGCGATGCTAATCTGCGCTGATTGGTCCGATGACTCTGTTGTGATCAATTGACTGCGTTCAGCATGAGACGGAGAGTAATTCCCAACACTGCTCATCAACATTGATGAAGTAGTCAGAGTGCAGAGTGTATGTGTGAGCCCAATGCAGAAGTGCATTAAAGCAGTGCATTTAAACACCAGCATATTGCTCTATTCTTAACCATGACACACATTACATATTACTCCACACAGCGACAAAAGCTGAACTATTTTGAAACTTGATCGCTGCACGTGTGTAGGAACAGCTGATGGTGGCCATAGTAATTACAAACGGCAGTGAATCAAATGTATTTAAATCTAAACAAAGCGGCACGCGTCACATTTTTAACGTGGCATTACACGCGATATGAGAATATAGAGTTAACCAGATACAGTACAAGTGGTTACAAGTAATAAAACACGATTAAATACATCATTTGCAAGCTAGAGAAAACAAGGAGCCATTTTACCGTTTTAATTACACTTAAGCTACTACTTGTGAAATGGAGCGAGGAACTAATTCATGAGTTGTGTACTGGAAAGTTCCTGTCAAGCTCTGACAAAGTCCCATACATCAATAGTCTTTTCTGGTCCTTCCTTCTTTTAAATGACTGATGAATCCCCAGTTGTAAGCGTGTAGATTGCTGAAGCACTTATCAGAAAAATGACGGAAACACAGCACAAGGCTGGGGCTATAATGCTGAGGTATTTTTGCGGAAATAAACTTCAACCACTGAATACACTTCACAGCTTCATCTATAGGTAGGAAAAATACCACTAACTTCCCTCACACAGAGCACAGCGTCTTCACAACATGATTCAACTGGGATCTGGGTTCAGTTTACCCATGCGCAACAAATAGGAGAGGCTTGAGTTCCAAATCACTTTGAGCCGACTCTTTTATAGATGAATCAATAGTTTTAAACATGGTGCATTTTCAAATTTAAGCCTTATGCCGAGTTCAAACTGCATGTTTTTCAAAGTAGTCGTGTCACAGATGTTTTCACACTGCTTGACTATCTTGGCTAGCATTTTGTCGCTGCTTTGTTTACACTGCAAGATGGATCGGCGACAGGGACTTTTTACATTGCATGACTTTACTATAGGAAGACTTCGTCCAAACTACGTCTCACAGACAAAAACACGTAGTATATCTTTTGTTATTAACTACATAATGAGAAAGAAGCCTTTAATAGGGTAGAACATGTACATGTTTGCTCACCTGGGTTTAAAGGGAATTAGCCAATTCTCCTCAACATTGATAATAAACTAATTTCTTTCTGTATGAAACGTCAAACAGACACGGTTGCCCCTGAGTCCTGTCAAACCTCCACTAGTTTTTCCTCCATTTCGTGGGTCCAAATAAACCGAAAATGAGCGCTTTTAACTTCTCCCCAGCCTCCCGCTGGCCAGCAGGCACACACACGCAAGTGAATGCTGCTCTCTCATTGGCTGTAGGCGATGGCTGATGTTATTTTCAGTCAAAACTCACTCACACGTCATGATTTGAATCGCAGACACCTCCAGATATTCAGCACGCCAAATATCTCGCAGGCATCGCCGACTCATCGGCGACTCTGTCAGATCGCGTCTTTGATAGTTCATACTGTGTGATTGTCACTCACGTGCACGAGCACCGATTTGCCTGTGATTTCAGGCATTTGTCGGTGATTTCTCAAAACCTGTCGGCGAGCCAAAATCGGGGCTAAAATCATGCAGTCTGAACTAGGCATTAGCTGGATATTTCACTTCACTTCGAGTTTTGTTACTCACTACATGGAAGCTCATTTTCAAAAACACATAATAGGGGCTTTTTAATTTATTACATGACACTTAAGGTTTTATAAATTGAAGGGGAAAAGTGTATACAATTAGTTTTCTTGTTTTGGCACATTAAAATATGTGGTTAAGAAATAACTACATTTGATTTTTCCAAGTCCATTGAACCAACTGGGTCATTACAAAAAATCTGTAGTGTTTAGCCCTGTATAAAGCTGCGGTCACACTGGACTTTTCTCCCCATAGACTTCCATTCATACGCACGCAAATGTGTCAGACTTGAAACGCAGGGTCGTGCCTCAAGTTTCGCAGGTTGCTGCGGTGCAAAGTTCAAGCTTGGTGATTTCTGACCTGCGAAATCGCATCACTTGACTGCGTAAGACCAATCGAGGATCAAAACACGACCTCTCTGGACAGATATTTAAAACATGGAGCAATCGCTCGCTTTTTTAATGTCTTATAATCTTGTTTAATCCCACCCCAATAGAATTTCCCATTATCCAACTTTAGTGTAACCGCAGCTTAACTCTCTTAAAATCTCATTTATAAAGGTCTCAAAAGGGTCTTAAAGTCTTAAATTTGACTTGATGAAACCTGCAGAAACCCTGTAATGAACCTAGTTAAGCCTTTAATTGTCACTTTAAGCTGAATACTAGTATCTTAGGGGGCTTTCACATCTGTAGTTCGATTCATTTAGTCCGGACCAAGGGTAATACAGGAAACGTTGCATTTTCTGCCGTCTTTGGGTCGTTTTCACACCACACTGCTGGCTTTGGTCCGAACCAGTTGAACCGAACCAAAATGCAGTAATCTGACAAAATCCACATCTCTCATTGGCCAGATGTTGTTGAACATATTTCCTAAACTGCTTATTGATTGGTCAGAATTCACGTGCGGGAAAATGCCAATGAACTCCCGCAGGTAAACAAAACCTTTTACTCTGGAGGGACGACTGACTGATTGTTTCCCTGCTTTAGACAAACTATACATTACGAAAATGTAGCGCGGCTGCGGCTGGAAAACAGTGTTTAATGCATCGCTCGTCACTTTAGGAGGAGGCGTGAATTAATTTAGCTAAACTGCAACATGGTCATCTTGCGGAAATATTACCAACGATCCATCAGGCAATGTTTTACCCTCTCTCTTTGTTGGTAAAGCGGTGTCAACAAATATTTTTCCTCCATACCCCATAATGCACAGTGCATCGGCCTACGGCAGCTGAATTAGTCCAAAACGCGCAGTACTTTTTCCTGTTGGACCTGTTTTAGTACGGATCATATTCTCACCACAAACGAACCGCTCCAGGGTTCGTTTGAAAGCGTACCAAGACCACCTCTTCAAGCAGGTCTAGGTACGTTTATTTGGTCCGCTTTTGGTGCGCACTCAAGTACGATTGCTGCATTCTCACCTGCCCAACCGAGATATATCCAGCTGCAGGCCCGCAGAACCACACACGTTTGAGGCACACACAATCTAGGCAAACCATATATGGTAACTTACTGTTTAGCATTATCGCCATCTATTGAATTTCACAAATATGGTTTCCCATTTCAGTCATTATTATTATTATATCGTAACGATCATTTTAACATCTTTGCAGTTTTTGAACTTAAATTATGTAAATAATAATAATTGGTTAAAGAAACTTATGACTTTATTCATGTGTCCATATACACAAAGAAAACATAATAGACCGTCTAATTGTTGGATCAAGTGTAATAAACTAATTCAAGCTCTTAATATTATCATTCTTGGTATAAAAAGCAAACAATAATATGTCACTTTAAAATAAATTAGCCTACTATAGTTAACCATTTAAACAATATATATAGTTATAAACTGATTATCTGAACTGATTATAATTATAAAATCATATATTAACTTCTATCTTTTACTAAACTGTCACTGTTAAAGCTGTTTTATATATATATATATATATATGTATGTATATGTATATAAATGTGTGTGTGTGTGTGTGTGTGTGTGTGTGTGTGTGTGTGTGTGTGTGTATATACACACTTATGAATTTTTTATTAATAGTTTATTTTTTCCTATTTGTTTCCTATTACTGTAGTATTAAATTACTACAGTTTTAAATGTGGGAAATCATTAATTAAAAGGTTATTAGAAAATTAAGCTAATATATTAGTTTATAAACACTATTAAATTGCTTGAGTAAAATATTAATATAGTGTTATACATTTGTTACATGTAAAAAGATTTTTATTACATATAATGTATTATTGCCTATATTAACTTGCTATTATTTCCTTCATCATAAATTAATCCATTATATAAATTAAACATGTCCAAATGAGATCATTCAGCAAGGCCAGCAAACGAGTATCTGCCATATTATTGTCAGATAATAATGACTGATCAGCTATAATGACTGATTAAAAACTGTTCACTCTATTATATTGAATGGCGATCGGAAACAATGCTCCCCATTCGGCTGTCTCAATCGCAATATTTGTGAAATAAAGTAAAGTAAACACTATTGTTTATTGTCTACAATATTTATTAATCATATATATCAAAATATATCGATGACGATGTCCAAAAAGACGTCATAACTTTAACATCCGTCGTAACCATATATGGTTTGCCTAGATTGTGTGTCCTAGATTGTGTGTGCCTAAAACGTGTGTGGTTCTGCGGGCCTGCAGCTGGATATTATTGGCCCAACCGTGCCAAAAGGGGAAACGAACTCTAGTGCGATTCAATCAAACTAAATAAGGCAGGTGTGAAAGCACCCTTAAAGAATATCTAGTCAAATATTATGTGCTGTGATCATGGCAAAGATAAAAGAAATGAGTTATTAAATCTATTATGTTAAGAAATGTGTTGAAAGAAATCTTCACCTGTTAAACATAAATTGAGGGTAGAAGAGATATTGAATCTCAATGGGTAAATAAATGAAAACAGTAGGTATTGAGTAGGATCCAGGATAAGATTGTACTTTAGAACTTCTAACGAACAGTTAAAATCTTAATAATAGGCAGGTGATAGGCCAGTAGTTAATAGCATGAATTGTGACCTATATTAAAGCATTAGCTTGCACTACTCTTCAACAGTATTATGTACTTTCCTTGTGTCATATAGCCCTAATTTGAAGTCGGTATCGCCCGTCTCTACTTTCTAGACTTTCTTGTTTTTGAGTGAAAGTGAATCTTTGCACTCTTTCTGTTGTTTGTGGCTCAGATGCTCGCGGGCTCCAGTTTAAACAGCCTCTGGGCCCCAAACAGAACAGCCGGCTCATGATATTTGATGAGAATAAAGCTGAAAGTGAGCCGCAGGAGCCCAGATTTGAGGTCTGGACGGCGCCGCCTGCTGCCCGAGCCAAAGAGAACCAGCAGAAAGTGGAGAAGTGGAGCAACGTGAAGGTGATCATTCCATCTGTAGAGTGGCAGAGAGAGCTTGATGTGCTCTTACATGTGCACTTACAAAAACACCAGCTAATTAAAGGATCCTCATTGATTTGACAGCATATGGTTGCAAATCCTCCTGTTTCCCTAAATCACAGTATGTTAAGCTCTCTCGGCCACCGTAAACCTGTTTAACCTGACTGCTGCAGGCTGTGTTTGCAGGACAATAGCAGGAGTGGGTTTAGCATTGTTTATGTGCTGAATGTGTTGCGTTTGGTTGCAGTTACCTCTCAAGTCCAGATCAGGCCTCAGTGTTGCGGTTCCACCTCCTAAACCCAGTTTCCAGCCATTTGTGGAAGAGGACGACCAGCCGCCTGCTGTGTAAGTCCATCATAAAATACAAAAAAAATGTTTACAAATTAGGCTAAAATTAATATTTTAAAATAAATGTATTTTTTTAAAAGATTTATTTAAAGATTAAATTTGTATTTTTTTGATTGAAATTAAAGATTTAAATAAAACAAGTTACTTATTATAGTACTTGTATATACACACAAAAAAGTACATATGCATGCATATATATAGTGGTGTAAAGTAACTCATTACAAATACTCAAATTACTGTAATTGAGTAGTTTTTCTCAGGAAATAGTAAATTTACTTAGTAGTTTTATAAATGTGTATTATTACTCCACTACTTTCCTTCAACCTGCCGTCACTACTTTATTTTCTCCTGTCTATGGGAATTAGAAAAATCAGTCCTGTCTATCTAATCGCACATAGAAGGTAAATCACATCATAATGAGCAACCTCAAGGCATAGACGATTTATAATTGCAGCAAACTGTTTGGAAGCATTAAAAGAGTCCAAGAAGATGACTAAAATCTTTATATGCATTGACCCAGAGACTGTTTAGATGATGTCACTGATGAGAAGAGGATGGATGTTTTCTGTATGATGATCCGAAATGGCGTCATCATGTCAGACTGACGTTGTACCCCAACATCATGGGGACGTTGCATTTTGTTTGGAACATTTTGTTGACATCAGAAGCCAACGTAAGGCTGACCTCAATGTCTAACCTAAATCAACCAAATATCAATGTCTAATGATGTTAGAGCTTTATTTTGTTTGGACATTACCACTATGACGTCTATTAAATGTTGGATTTTAGTTGCCATACCTGTATTTGAAGTCAATATGATGTTGGCTTGACGTTGGATTTTGGTGACTTTCCAACACAACCTAAAATCAACCAAATATCAAAATCATTTCATGTCGATTTTGGACATCAATTAATGTTGTCCTTAGACGCTGGCTAGACATTGAATTTTGGTCACCTGACATCACAACCTAAATGTAACCTTATATTAATGTCTTATGATGTTGTGTGTCTGCTGGGCAATAACTAAATGCACTACAGAATGTTACGTTTACACACACACACATCCACAAATATATAGATATAGATATAGATATGTAAACAATAGTACCCCTGTAAGAACACTACTAAGAAAATACAGCAACTTAATACAAATCAAATTGACTAATTAAACAATTATCATGTAAAAAGTACTTTTATATTTTCATTATACATATTTATAAATACATTTTTAGTTTTTTCTTTCTTTTAATTTGAGATCAATTTTCCCCCCTTTTTTACTTTTTAGTTTTAGCTATTTTGGTCCTATAGGTATCCTCTCTTGCATTCTGGGTCTTGCAATATAAATCATGCAATATAAGACCGTTTTACTTTCACAATAGCTATAAATGAAGAGATTTTCCAAGAACTAAATTTTTTAGCAATTTTCAGATTTCACATTTTAATGTGATTCATTGAAGAGCACGATTGCAATAAACAAAAAACAACGTAATGGAAATCAGGAATGCTCAAACTCGCTCATTCCGAGGCAGTAACCAGCGGACGTGCAACAAATTTAATCACAAGGTAAAAACAGAACAAAACTTTCCATCTGGAGCTCCTATACAGGAGTCCAAGCTTGTAAACACTCGCTCTTACGGGTTCACGTGGCTCTCAGTCTCGCCCACACTCGTCAGCTCTACAAAGCTGACCAATCACAGAGCTTGCGACTTGTAGTTACATTTTTTTAAGAGATACGCGTCAACAAGGGGTATGTGTCTAAGCGCAGGCTGCGCCGTAGCATACATGTGCGCTTGACACAGAAGTTTCATTTTCATCCACGATACCTCTCCCTCCTCTGGGAACATGCCGGATCTGTTACACCATTCTGTTCCGGGACCTCGCAATTTACAAATTAGGCACTGGTCATCATGGCTGATACAGAGTACTGATTTTGAAGCTTTATAAAACTTTACATGCTTAAAGCACATTTAACCCACTAAGGCTGCTTTCACACCTGTGAATTGATTCAGTTGTTCCGAAACAGAGATTATAATTGTTACATTGTTGCTTTTTAATCTTGGAGCGATTCGCTTTCACACTGCAAAGTTTCTAATCGGACCAAAAGAGATAAAACAAGTCACGTGTGAGTAAACTCTCCTCACATTGGTCAGAGTGTCAGGGTTTATTTTGCAGCGTCCCGCTCAGCTGTCAGGAGAGGTGGTGGTTTGGTGGTGATTGACAAGGTGTGCGCGACGTGTCTGAGGAGAGACGCGGTGGGGAGGGGTGAGAAGGGTGCGCGACGGTGCCTATTTGAGGACCGGGAGGGAAAAGCGAGATTACCGGGAGATCATCACTCGTTTGCGGGCATCCGGAGACTCGCGAAACTTCCCGCCATACTCATAATTCTCTCTTCATATAGCCGTAAGCCTATTACATATCCATAGAACACTGTGATATAACCGCGCTCGGATCGGATCGCTTTCTCACTGCAATCAAACCACTCCAGGGTTCGTTTCAATCGAGCTGAGACCACCTCATTCAAGCGATCTCGGAGTGATTACTTTGGCGCGGAACAGAGCGCGATTGCCCTGTTCACATATGCCAAACGAACCGCGCTAACTGGGCAAACGAGACACGTTCCCAAACAAATGTGTAGGTGTGAAAGCACCCTAAGTAAGATACTTGAATGGAGTTTTCTTCTTACCTAAGAGGATAAATGAAGGATGTTGCATCTAATCTCTTAAATATGTCTCTTATAACCATTTAGGGTGGACATGTCTTGGCAGGAAGTTTTGATGTGCGATCGGTTCATTAGATTGGCAAGCACCAATCGAGTCAAAAATGTGATTACTGGCTGATACCGAACTCTGGTCAACTGATCAGAGCATCCAGAATAAAAAATTTGGCGTGGGTTTCCTCCGGGTGCTCCGGTTTCCCCCAAACACATGCGCTATAGGGGAATTGATTAACTAAATTGGCTGCAGTGTATGTGTGTGCATATGAGTGTATGGGTATTTCCCAGTAATGGGTTGCAGCTAGAAGGGCATCCACTGTGTAAAGCATATGCTGGAATAGTTGGCGATTCATTCTGCTGTGGCGACCTCTGAATATGAAGGTACTAAGCTGAAGGAAAATTAATAAATATATGGTACCCCTATCGGACTATAATTTTTGTCCTATAAAGAGATCCTTAAAGATTTTTGTAAATGACTAAAACTGGAGCTTTTGAGTAGTTTTCATAGTGAAATGGCAAAAAAGAAAAGGTTTTTTGCATATGAACTCTTTAAATAATGCCTCTGTGTGCAGTTTTGCATGCCCTCACCTCTGCTCTGTTGTTGCTGCTGCAGAACTCCGTGTAAAATCAACCCTGCGGTGAACTCGGTTCTGTCTGCGAGGAAGCCCAGCCGTCTGGAGCAAACGCCACTGAAGAAGCTGCAGGAGAAACAGATGCAGACGCTGGAGGACGGAGAGAGCAGAGAGCAGAGCATGTACTGCAGAGATCTGCTCTACAGCGGAGCCACAGAGTTCTGCTTCGAGGAGCTGCGCGCACAGAGATACCTGCAAACACACACCATACACAATCTGAAAACACCACACACATCAACACACTGCCTGCACACCAACACTGACAAATGAACAGAGTTCTGATTACTTCTGAATTGACGTTTACTGATCATTAACTCATCCAGTATGTTCATTTCTTCAGTTAGGGAAAAGAATTAAGGTTTTTAAAAGAAAACATCCATAAATATAAGTGCAATTTCTTCAGTAAACTAATATGAAAGTAAATGTAAGTTTCAAGATAACTATTGTGAAAATAAATGCATTATATTTTGAAAATAAAAGCAATTTTCTGTAAACTAACATGAAAATATATGCAAGATTCAAGATAACTAGTGTGAAAATAAACACCAGATTTTCAGAAAACTAATGTGAAAATAAATGCAAGCAAATGTTTTTATATATTAAAAAATGTATTCATTTTCATGTTAGTTTTTTGACAAATTGCAATTATTTTCTTAAGAGATTTCTGAAAAAATAGATTTTTCACATTAGTTTTCTGAAAATCTGGCATTTTTACATTAATTTTCTGAAAAATATGCATTTATTTTCAAATTAGTTTTCCTGAAACTTGCATTGATTTTCACAATAGTGGTCTGAAAAATTGCATTTATTTTCATATCAGTTTTTGAAAAATTGCATTTATTTTCTTAATAGTTTTCTAAAAATAAAAAATAAAAAAATGCTTTTTTTTTTTTTTAGAAAACTATTAAGAAAATAAATGCAATTTGTCAAAAACTGATATGAAAGTAAATGCAATTTTGGAAAATCTGGCATTTATTTTTATAATAGTTTTCTTCAAAGTTGCATTTATTTTCATATTAGCTTTCTGAAAAAATTGCATTTATTTTCATATTAGTTTACTGAAAATCTGGCATTTATTTTCACATTAGTTTTCTTAAAATCTGAATTTTTTTGTGTTAGTTTTGTGAAAGAAATGCATTTTCATAGTTTACTGAAAATCTGACATTCATTTTCACACTAGTTTTCTGAAAAATTGCATTTATTTTCATATCAGTTTTCTAAAAAATTGCATTCATTTTCAGATATTAAAAAGATTAAATGCATGATTAAATTAGTTTATTTGCAAAAGCAGCCAACTGCGTTCTTAGTTGTTTTTTTTACAGAAATCATGTTTTGCATTTAACAGAAGAACTGCAAAAAAACATGATTTATATAAATTACTAAAACTGAAGCTCTTTAGTGGTTTTCAGAAATCTAATATTAAAATACATATATATATATATATAGATTTAATGCAAGTTCAGTAATTAATATTTAAATATTCATAAAATATAAGTAAAAAGTTATCTAAAATTTAAGATATAAATAAAACATTACCTTTTTAAATCAATAAATATACACTCCCCCTGATTTATGGGTTTGAGCTTGCCTGACATTAGGCCTTTGATGCAGGCTTTTGTTGTTAAAAGTACGTCATTCATTTTTGTTTATTTATTTTTTTAGAAAATAACATTGTTTCCTCTATAGCAGAATCTAATTCCTGATCTGTGATCATTTAAAGTCCTGGAAGCTGCAGTGAAACTAAGAAGTTTACTATATTGAGAAAGTCCTGCATGTTTTCCTCAAACTTTCGTTCCTTTTCCACTGAACAAATGAACATCTTGGATTAAGAGGAGGAGGATGATTGATTAGGATATTGATTCTGGACGTGAAATAATCCTAAAACTCCTCTAAAACACCCACTAGGTTTTGAAACAGTATTTGTTTTGGTGCTTTTGTGAGTCTGTCCTGTGTTTTTGTACATATATTTTCTTTTGTACATACATACTGTTTTTGTTACTACATTTATAACTTTAGCGTTTGTGAATAGGCATTGTATTGTCGTGTGTTATTAATGCTTCAATAAATGCTACACATTTGATATCAAACTGCTCTTTTACTTTGCATGTGCACACTATCAGCAGAGGAAGATGATAAAGCTTATTTGCATATAATTAAACTGGTTTAAAAGCTTGCTGGAAATATGGAGATCAGAAATAAGCTTAATCTTCTGACTCTCCAATAGCCACATCCTTCCAAACTTAGTTTGATGCAAATCAAAAAGGAGAGGTGGGGCTAAAAAAAAAACAAAGCTCCGCCCCTACTCAATATTCAGTTTCTGTCTGAAGTAGATCATCAAACTGAAAAAAAACCAATGTGTTCCAAACATGATATCTCGCCCTACGAAGGGCACTTCAGAGTGAAAACAAAAATGAATGCCATATTGAAGTGTCGTTACCAAGCTGCAACATCCCGCTGTCCTTCGTGAAGCAAGTATGGAAAAACTGAAACTGCAATTCATCCACTCACATTTGAGGGCTGGCTCTAGGAACTCCAGATGTTCACTGACTGCAATGCTAAACTGGCCAATTTTACAGCTGATAAAACATGTTTACAGCCTGCTACAAAAGAGGGTTTTGGTGCATATAGCTAATTTTACCCTTCATGATAACTGTGAGGGGGTGAATAGTTTTATAACTCATCTGTTTTGTTTATATTAAGTTTGCATAATTAAGGGCAAGGCCACTTGAGTGACAGCTAGGTCTAGCTGGTCGCCGTCATGTCATTCCGGCTGATTAGCTGCTGAACTAGGCATATACGTCATATTTTTGTGTTGTTTTATGTGGTGTTACAGTAGTGCCTTTTGGAATTATTTCCTACAATTACCAGATGATCTGGCATGCTATCTTTGTTACCACTATCTTTGTTGTCTATGGTGCAATGAAACAAGATGTGCAGCACCTGAAACTGTGGATACTGGAAGCCTGTGCTGTCATTTCTCATGTTGCTATCAGTGCGTGAAGAGTGGGAGAAGAGGGTTGCATTGACAGTCCAACACAATGGGCAGCACATTAAACACATTTTATAAGTGGTCAGAAACTTGTAAATAACTCATGAAAGAATAAAGTTACATTAAAACCAAGCACACCATTGTTTTTCTTGTGAAATTCCCAATAAGTTTGATGTGTCACATGACCCTCTTCCTATTGAAAAAAAACAAAAGTTGGATCCAAGATGGCCGACTTCAAAATGGCCACCATGGTCACCACCCATCTTGAAAAGTTTGCCCCCTCACATATACTCATGTGCCACAAACAGGATGCTAACATCACCAACCATTCCCATTTTATTAAGGTGTATCCATATAAATGAACCACCCTGTACATTGTAAAAGCGCTATACAAATAAAGAAGAATTGAATTGAGCAATTATGAATACATGCAAACATACTAGGGATGGGAAGATTAACCGATATGTATCGATACGCGGTCATGCGCGTGCACGATGCGAGTGCATCGGTAGAGCAGCAGAGGATGAATGAAATTTTGGAAGCAAATCGAGATGCATCGGTTTTTGCGAGATGCATCGATTTTTCCGAGATACAGCTTATATTTTTAATATAGAATGTATTTTTTATTTATTAACAAGTGTTGTCAACCTGTTTTTGGCGCATAATTTAATCGACCTACATAAAGTAAGCCTTAGCAACGGATTTGCGGATGTGTACACTACAACTCAGTGTATCAGGTGTGCGGAAGAAGCTAGTGGAGCGGCCTTTAGAAAGTGCGAGAAGCAAAACAAACATTTTATTCCCCACTGAGTTTTAAATCTAAAGTATGGCAAGCAACATTATGGATTTAAGAATGGACGACATGACAGGACAGATGCAATTTGCAAAATGTGCCGCGCATCTGTAAAATACGCGGGCAGTACGACTAATCTGAAATCTCACTTGAAGCGGCGCCACGGTGTTGTTGTGAAAGCATCTTCCAGTGTTTCTGCATCCCCGGCTTTCGCACTGCTTTAACCAGCTCCAAAAGTGGTGAGAAAAGCATTGCAAGTTTTTTCTCCATGCGCAACAGTTCTGCTCGCTCTACGCCAATAACGAATGTTATTGCATTGTTCATCTGCAAAGATATTCAGCCTAGTGTCACGGAGAACGAAGGTTTTAAACACCTCCTCCTGTTAATTTTTATTTAATTATAATAATAATAATATTAATAATAATAATAATAAAAATAATTGGGTGTCACGGTGACACAGTGGGTAGTTTGACCACCTCACAGCAAGAAGATTGCTGGTTTGTTATATTTTTATTAGCCTGTTGTTTACAGTGACAGTGATGTTTCAAAGCAGCATAACACTGCTAGTTCACAACCTTAAGTTTTGAATATTCAGTGGCAAAATATCTTTGTAAAACTTGTTTTCATAGTTGAAAAGTTAAATCACAATTCTTGTTGTGCAATGCTCAACCTTTATGTTGAAAGAGTGCAAATATATACATATTTTTTTTATATATATTGCACTTATACATTCTGTTTATCTTGAAAATACTTAAATAATATGTGCTATATGTTCTAAAATGGCCCGCTACTGTAAACTGACACTCTGGCTCTGAGAGAAAAGCCAGTTTGTAAAAAAAAGTCTTGGTTTTACTTGGTTTATAAATAATCAAACTCATTCAATGGCACAGCATCCTCTTTCACATCATCTCATAAACTTGATCTAATTAGTTAGTGCTAAAATATCGCATCGTATCGTGATATGGGTGTGAATCGTATCGTGTTGCATCGCAATATGTCATAAATGTATCGCTAATATATCGGATCTTATTCTTTGTATCGAGATGCGTATCGGATCGGCATTATAGCTTAGATGCCCAACCCTAAAACATACATACACAGGCTAAATACAAACATTAATAAACAAGGCGGAGTCTGCACAATATTCATCGTTACACACGTGTTTGTGGACATTAAGTAATGCGCAAAAAAGTGCGACGAAGCCACACCTCTATGACCGTCTTGTTAAGAAACGTGTCTAATGAAGCTTTTTTAACCCCTACATGTATGTAATGCAGGCGAGGCAGTGGCGCAGTAGGTAGTGCTGTTGCCTCACAGCAAGAAGGTCGCTGGTTCGAATCTCGGCTCAGTTGGCGTTTCTGTGTGGAGTTTGCATGTTCTCCCTGCCTTCGCGTGGGTTTCCTCCGGGTACTCCGGTTCCCCCACAGTCCAAAGACATACGGTACAGGTTAATTGGATAGGCTAAATTGTAGTGTATGAGTGAATGTGTGTGTGGATGTTTCCCAGAGATGGGTTGCGGCTGGGAGGGCATCCGCTGCGTAAACTTGCTGGATGAGTTCATTCCGCTGTGGCGACCCCAGAATATCTGCAGCAAATTATGGTTTTAAATTTTAAATATGCAGCTGACATCTAGTGGTTGAACTATGTATTGCAATTCAAATTCTGAAGTGACACGGGGGCTCAGTGGTTTGCACAGTGGCCTCACAGCAAATGGGTCACTGGTTCGAGTGGGTCAGATGGCCTCAAAGCAAGAAGGTCGCTAGTTTGTGTCCCAGCTGGGTTAGTTGGCGTTTCTGTATGGAGTTTGCATGTTCTCCCCGTGTTGGAGTGGGTTTCCTACGAGTACTCTGGTTTCCCTCACAGTCCAAACACATCATTTACGTTGGACAAACTAAATTGGCTGTAGTGTATGAGTGTGTGTGTGTGTGTGTGTGTCTGAATGAGTATATATGGGTGTTTCCCCATATGGGTGGTAAAACATTTTCTGGAATAGTTGACGGTTCATTCTGTTGTGGCGACCCCTGATAAATAAAGTGACTAAAGCCTAGTTCACACTCCAGGATTTTAAACATCAGCAGATCGCTGTGCCGTTCACACTACATGACCTGACTTTGTGTCTTTTAATCTCTGTGGTGTTCACACTACGCAACACTCTGTGAATGATCCACAACTATATGATCACACACTACATGATCTGACAACAACTCATTCCCCAACAGCTCATTCAAGCTACCAAACCACAGCCAATGAAATTTTGAGGGAGGAGTCCTCAGACAAAGCTGAACACTATTGGCTGCTTGTGTGCTGATGACATCACTGACAGCGTTTTAAGCTTTGGAGAAAGCATTTAAAAACATCGTCAAATCAGCTGATTTATCAGCGGATTAATCACTCATCTGCAAGGTTCGATAGGATAGATACACAGAGAGTTTTTAATTTTTGTAATTTTATAACTCTTTGAAATAAAACTAACAAATAACACCCTGCCGTTTTCCAACTATCAGTGTATTTCTTTCTGACATTGTTATTTTTTTATTACAAAACAGTAAAGAACTGAGCATTTCTGCCTTAAATTACCATATTGGTTAAAATGACTGCATGCATGTCTGATACTTTTCGCTGTGACTTTAAATATGTGTGCATTTTCTTGCCTGGCAACTTCCTGCTAACATAAATAAAACTTTCTGATGGCAAAAACATCAATTTACTTCAGATATCTTTAAAAACAGCAGATTCTGTGCTTTTAAATAGCTCCTGTTTGAAAGTGGAAATGAAAGCCAAGACCTTTAAGTGTTTTAGTATCTTAACTACATATTCATAGGCTGTATTACCAAAACAATATTATATTTTTAGGGTAATGGTGTCATTAAATATGATGCCAGACATTCAAAGCTTAATTTTAATATCTCAATAATAGCTTTGAATGTAAATATGTTGTGACAATATGGCGTTTTATATGAGAACGGTCAGAATGAGCAGTATGGTAATTCTAATAGTTACAGAATTCTAGTTCCACTGTTAATATAGCCTACTCTCATGTCTGTGTTAGCACAGAATAAAGCGAGTGCACCGATGCCCATTCTGACCAATCACAGATGTTTCTGCTGAGCTCCTGAACACACAGGCACGCGGCTCATGCTGATCTGCTCTCTCATTGGCTGCAGCTCGTCACTACATCTGACCACACGTGGGGTTGAGTCGGCCGACTGCTCTGGAATATTTAGGATGCTGAATGTTGGATTTCCGTCTGCGAGGTGTCGGCGACGCGTCAGCGAGCCTCAATGATGCGTTGTTCAGTAGTTCACACATAAAGAGCGGCGAGCGCCGAGAACCCGCAGATTTCTTCCCGATCACAGCCCGATCTGTCGGCGAGCTCGTTAACTTCCAAATCGGGCTCAAATCAGGCTTAAAATCCTTTAGTGTGAACTAGGCATAAGCCGAAGGAAAATGAATGAACGTGAAATGTGTTTTATTTAATGATTAAAAACCACTGTGTGGATTTTTGAAATATAACTGGTTAAAGTCCACGTGCGACCGTTTTTTCGGCATATTGTGACGCAGTTTCTAGAAAAACGAAATATTAAATGAGAAAACAGTGGGCGTGGCTTGTTTTTTCCACTGTGAGCTGATTGGATGTAGTAAAGTAGGCGTTTTATTCAGAGAGATGGGGAAAATGGTTTGAGGAGAGTTATTACAACCGAACAGACTCCTCCTCCTCACCATTTCTGTTTGTTTTCAAAACACAGCTGGAGGGGCGTGGTTAAGTGTGTCAATCACGCCCACTACCTCAAAATCAGGTAATCTGAGAATTTAACTGAAAACAAACAGGATACAATTTAAAAACTTTTACTTTGAAATTTTGGCTTCCGCCAGTAATACGTCATGAGGTCGTTGGTTCATACGTTTCAGTCAGATTGCAGTTACGGATGTTGGAAGCAACACAGTTTTTTTGACCAAGCTATATCGAGTCTATTGTACCTTTGTATTTTTGTTTGCATTTCTTCAGTAAATCTTTTTAAAAGAAGATTCGGTTTTACTCGCAATTTTTTCATATACTGGTTGTTGTAATAGAAGCTGCAAAAGGTAGATCAAGATATGCACGAAAGGTGTGCCACTACACCCAGTACTGGGTTGCAGCTAGAAGAGCGTCCACTGTGTAAAACCAAGTGTGCCGCAAGCCTGCGTTTGAGTGAAGGTCTCGGCCGTTAGATCGCCCCCTGGGGGCTGGCTGCAGTACAAGTCATAAAGCCCGCCTCCTCCGTGTTAATGAAGGAGACTTGAGCCCAAATAAAAAAATTAATTACACTTGCAATAAAATGTCCCGAAAGATGGTTCTGGTGGATTAAGGCACTGGTTATTGTGCTGAAATAGGTGCAGATCTTCATTTTTGTAAACAGTTTGTTTTTAGCAGTAATTTAATGCTGGGCGTGTCATCGTGATTGACAGCTGTGATTGACAGTTTCTCAAAGCAGCGCGTCTGAGCTTCGGCAGGAGACTGAAGTGTTATTATTTGATTTCTGTGTTATTTTACCATGACAAAATGAGTTCAGCAGTAAACTATAGTTTCTGACATGCATGATCCTGGTGGAACACTGTTTATTCGCTAAGGTCAGGGCTTTTTTCGGGCTTTATTAGTTTGCTGATACACGCCTAGCCACCCAGATAGCACCCAGTTCCGGCTAGATTCTCGCCTGCCGGAGACTTACCCCTCAGAACTCAGACTGACTAAGTTACCTCTGCTGGACCTACTCCGGATGCCTGGACTCACTGCCTGATTCCAGCCCGAGTCAATCGAGCCAGATGCAGCGGCCGAGCGAGCCGGCGCTGCCGCATGCGAGCCGGAATCAGCCCGCGACGCCGCGAGTGGATTATGGGCTGCGGCCCGGATCTGGCGTGATTGAATATATAAAACCCGTCATATTTGTTAACGTTATTACATCCATTTGTGTTGATATGACAGCAAACGCATGCTGAGCAGTTTGGGGGGCGTGGTTGATTTTACGTAAAGCGTTTGGTTGGAAGCTCGACTCCGCTCATTTTCGCGGCTCCTCCTCTGGCTCCATCAGACAAACCTTCTGCGCATGTCAAGGCTCCAATTTCAGCAGTCTTTTGCGACAGTTTGTGCCCGTCAAGCAGGCGTTTTGCCCTCAAGGCGTTCAATGGGAAAAGGGGCTGTCGCGTCGTCCATATTTTTTACAGTCATTGTGTAAAACATATCCTGGAATAGTTGGTAGAGGTCACAAATGTGACTAGAGGTCACATTTTCAGCTGCATCCGCATACATTGAGAGCCTTCATAACTGAAATAAAATACGTCAGGGCAACACAGGGTGCTGAAATATAACTGATTAAAGTCCACGTGAACCAGAGGCTGCGACCGTTTTTTCGGCATATTGTGACGCAGTTTCTAGAAAAACGAAATATTAAATGAGAAAACAGTGGGCGTGGCTTGTTATTTTCCACTGTGAGCTGATTGGATGTAGTAAAGTAGGCGTTTTATTCAGAGAGATGGGGAAAATGGTTTGAGGAGAGTTATTACAACCTAACAGACTCCTCCTCCTCACCATTTCTGTTTGTTGTCAAAACTTAAACACAGCTGGAGGGGCGTGGTTAAGTGTGTCAATCACGCCCACTACCTCAAAATCAGGTAATCTGAGAATTTAACTGAAAACAAACAGGAAGTGCATTCATTCAAGCTTAGATTACAAAGGCTTTCTTAATGGCATGCACCGATGAATTGTTCACCACAAAATTAGCAATGTGAGCTAACAACATCTATACGGTTAGTTTTGAGTTCATGTGTACTTTAACCAGTTCAACTCTGCTGCTATTTTGGCCTTTCCGCCTGGATTTTGCCTACCAACATTTAAAAGCTTCCCAAATCCACATGCAGGGGTGTAAATGCAAAAATGTGGTATCACTGAAATGAAAACCCTTTGAATTTTCATAAAACACTATTGAAAGTGTTTAAAACATCTGTATATGTTGTCTGTGTTGTAATAAACACCTAAAAAACAAGGCGCTTTTTGTTTTGTTTTTTATAAACTCAAATTTGAAAGTGTCTCTTTTAGGTTGTGTGTGGTCTAGCGTGCTGTAATTAATGTTGGTGGTTCCTGCACATGTCTGTAATCATAGGAAAAATGAAAAATGTCTCCACCATAATCTATGCAGAAGTTATTGTAATCCAACTGATGAGAGGTGCTGTACAAGCCACAGGGAGCGATCATTGTTTTCATATTTCACTATTCTTTTGTTTGATCAAACATAATTCACTGTGTTTGGAGCACGTCAGACATATAAAAGGATTACTTATGCACATCACCTCAAAAACAGAGGAGAATGGCCCTGAAGCACACAGCATAAGGTAAGAGATGACAGCTGTCTGTGCTATCTGGGGCTGCTTATTGATCATGAATGTATTGTTTTCACTTCTGCGCCATGGAAACACAGCGATTCATTCTGCAACTGTTTGATATGTGAATATAATTCAGTAAAAAGAATGCTAGAACCGTATGAGCACCGGCAAGAGCTTTCATTTGAGCTATAACTTGTACATGTGTCATATATGAACCATATGAAAATGAACCAATGTTCAATACCCAGCTCGGGTATCCAAAATACTGTGTATTTAAGTGTAAATAACTTTTGCACCGTAGAATAAACACCAAAGTGATGCATATGTGCACAAAATATAGATTCTACACTTTCAAACTAAACCACTTACGGGGGTCTGGTGCAATGCTAGCCCTTTAAATCTTAAAGCGAAAGTCGATAGTTTAACTGATTAAACTGACAGTGGGCGGAGTTACAGAGATCAAAGCAAAGACAGACATTCCAAACAAGGAAGGCACATTCTAAAAGCAGAATAACTGACTTTAGCTGTTTTACTGATAAACTAATTTGTTAACATAGCATGTTTCTGTAATATCTGCAAAAGAGTCAAAAACTTATGACACCACCTTTAAACTGCAACCCATAAGCTCAATGAATGTAAATAAATGATTTAGTGCTTGCAAGTGTTTGATACATGCAAATGCATGTCTCTATTTTGCAGATCTACTGTTTCAGTGAAGGATTGTTCAGCTCTATTAATATGCTAAAGTCAGAGGACAAAAGCTGATTGGGTCACATTGTTTGAGATGGACTTTAATTGCTCTGCGTAACAAAAAGGACAAAAGCAGCAGAGCAAATCACACACTCGCACACAGACACACACAGACACAATGAACTCTCAGGCCACAGCAGTGTGTTTATTACTCTCTAAAATATGCTAAATAATATATCTAAAATTTAAATGACACTTTAAGCCCAAAACTTAGGGCTAAAACAGCCCAGCAATTTTAGTGTTTCTTCAATTCTACAACTGATCACATGCACTGATAATTTTTCAATGATTGTATTTTTCCTTATTGATGAACATTTAACATCATGAAAAAAAATTTTTTCCTGGGATTTAAGCTCATTTTAGGGTCACCGTTTTATGCTAATGAGATGTAAATATGACTGAAATATTTTTCTTTATTTAAATTATTATTTAAAGCTACTGATTATTATTTTTTGTCTGTGAAATGGGTTTCATAATTAGGCTTTCTGATTAACTTACGTTTCTGAATTCATTCATTCATTTTCCTTCAACTTAGTATCTTATATATCAGGGGTCGCCACAGCGGAATGAACTGCCAACTATTCCAGCATATGTTTCCAACCCATTACTAGAAAACACCTATACACTCTCTTTCACACACATACACTACGGACAATTTAGTTCAATTCACCTGTACCGCATGTGTTTGGACTGTGGGGGAAATCGAAGCACCCGGAGGAAACCCACGCGAACACGAGGAGAACATGCAAACTCCACACAGAAACACAGACTGCCCCGGCCAGTACTCAAACCAGCGACCTTCTTGCTGTGAGGCGGCAGTGCTAACCACTGAACCACAGTGTTGCTCAAGTTTCTGAATTAAAATTAATAGTAGTGTTATTGTTTGGTAGGTCTAACAATCTGGAAGTAATGCAAAATAATCTAATTAAAATAGTATATAAATTTTATTCAGTAAAATCTATGGCAAAGTTACTATTATTTATTTTTTTATTTACTGAAAAACTAATTATAAAAAGTGGTGAAGCATTTTAATAGTTGGACATGTATTTTACTATCCACAAAATCAATCCAAAATAGTTTTTTTTTTTTTTTTTAACAGAGGTTTGTATATATATATATATTCATACAACAGTTCTGTCTGGTTTTCAAATCTGATTGGCTGATAGCCGTGCGATATTATGCAATATCAGAACTCCTACAGCCTCTTCACCCTTTGTGTATTACTCCGCCCACATACAGCCAGCAAAAAGCAGACACTACAGATCTAAAGTTTAAAAGATGCACGCTCAACTGTTTAACTGTCAGCGTATGATTTGAATCCGGAAGAAAGTAGTTCCTCATACAAAAGGGTTTTTGAGACTCTTCATGTTTTATTTTGTTTTTATATACACAATTATGCCGTCAAACTGTTGTAAAAACGCAATATCACACGAGTAGCAGTGTGATATGGCTATATATCGGCACTGGTGGGGGCACTAAGGCATTCGGCCTGCGGCCTCGTGCCAACACACGCCTCCCACCAGTGCTGATATACAGCCATATCGCACTGCTACTCGTGTGATATTGCTTTTATATATATACATATATATATGATAGCTGATGAGACTCTCCAAGTTTAATTTTGTTTTTATATACACAATTATGCCGTCAAACTGTTGTATAGATGCAATATCACACTCGTAGCAGTGCGATATGGCTGTATATCGGCACTGGTAGGGGCACTAAGGCACTCGGCCTGTACAGCCTGATCTGACCCAACAAAATGACCCACATTATTGGTAAATTTAGAATAATTCAGTCATGATGAATCAGATTAAATAAGTTTAATATGTTTGAATTGTTAGATTTTTGTTTATCTTATTAATACCAGCCTAAATCATCTCATTAATTATTAATAAGCTGTCAAATTTTTGAGCGTTTCACATTTGGTTAATGAATTCATGACTAGTTTATTGTTAAAATATTTGTTTTAAATTAAAACTAATTAAATAAATACAATTACATTTTCACCTACCTGATCTGACCCAACAAAATGACCCACATTATTGGTAAATGTAGGATAATTCAGTCTTAATGACTCATATTATAAGAAATTTCCGAGTTTGAGATTTCTGAATATCTGATCTGAGATCATTTAGAGACATTTGTGTTTCAATCATTTCATTATTTATAAGCTAGTTGGCACATTTCAGATTAGATTATTGAATACAAAACTAGTGTATAATTTGTAATTAATAACTAACCTAAAACTTAAAAATAAATCAAAACATTTGTGTTATATTGCATCATCGCCAGCACTTACATCTCATTAATTATTCATGAGCTGTTGATTTTTGAGCATTTCACATTAGTTTAATGATCTGACCCAACATGTGACAATGACATACATTATTAGTAAATTTAGGAAAATTCAGTCTTAATGTATCTTATTAAATAAGATTAATGAGTTTGAGATATCTGAATATCTGATCTGAGATCATTTAGAGAGATTTGCGTTTCAGTCATCTCATTAATTATTCATGAGCTAGTCACGTTTCCAATTAGATTATTCAATACAAATTAGTGTATAATTGTAAATATTCACAAACGTTAAATAAATAAATGTAAACAAAACCTGCCATTTCTTTAAAAAAATAATAGGTGTACCTGATCTGACCCAACAAAATGACGTAAATTACTGCTAAATATAGGATAATTCAGTCATAATGAATCACATATTAATCTGATTATTTAGGTTGTGTAGATATTCCTGTTTTACCTTTTAAATACCATAAAAATAAATACAAATAGATAACAGAATTAAATGTACAGCTACCTGATCTGACCCAACAAAATGACCCACATTATTGGTAAATTTAAAATAATTCAGTCATGATGAATCAGATTAAATTAATTTAATATGTTCGAAGTATCTGATTATTTAGATTTTCGTTTTACCTTATTAATACCAGCCTAAACCATCTCATTAATTATTCATGAGCTGTCCGATTTTTGAGCATTCCACATTTGGTTAATGAATTCACGACTAGTTTATTGTTAAAATATTTGTTTTAAATTAAAAAATAATTAAATAAATACAATTACATTTTCACCTACCTGATCTGACCTAACAAAATGACCCACATTATTGGTAAATAATAAATAATAAATATTATAGATAATAAAGATAATAAAAAATAAGAAATATTATAGATAATTAGTCTTAATGACTCATATTATAAGAGATTTCTGAGTTTGAGATTTCTGAATATCTGATCTGAGATCATTTAGAGACATTTGTGTTTCAATCATTTCATTATTCATGAGCTTGTTGGCACATTTCAGATTAGATTATTGAAAACAAAACTAGTGCTTATTTTGTAAATAATAACTAACTTAAAACTTAAAAATAAATCAAAACGTGTGTTATATTGCATCATCGCCAGCACTATCATCTCATTAATTATTCATGAGCTGGTTGGCACATTTCAGATTAGATTATTGAATACAAAACTAGTGCTTATTTTGTAAATAATAACTAACTTAAAACTTAAAAATAAATCAAAACGTGTGTTATATTGCATCATGACCAGCACTTACATCTCATTAATTATTCATGAGCTGGTTGGCTTATGAGGGCACGTTTCAGATTAGATTATTGAATACAAAATTAGTGTACAATTTGTAAATATAAACTTAAAGTAAATAAATGTAAATAAAACCTGCCATTTCGTAAAAATAATTAAATAAATAATACCTGTAAACCTACCTGATCTGAACAAACCAAATGATGTAAATTACTGCTAGGATAATTCAGTCATAATGAATCACTTATTATTCTGATTAGATCGTTTAGATATTCCTGTTTTACCTTTTAAATACCAGCCTACATCATCACATTAAATATTCATGAGGTTCCCAATCTGAGCATTTCACATTAGTTTAATGAATTCATGACTAATGTTTTATTTGTAGATAATTCTAAACTGTATAGTGTGAAATATGCAATTAAAATAGTTAAATAAATACAAATACAATTAAATGTACAGCTACCTGATCTGACCCAACAAAACGACCCACATTATTGGTAAATGTAGGATAATTTAGTCATAATGAATCTTATATTAAATATGTTTCATAAGTTTGAAATTATTTGATTATTTAGATAATTTAGACACTTGTGTTTTACCTTATTAATACCTGCTTAAATCATCTCATTAATTATTCATGAGCTCTCCGATTTTGAGCATTTCACATTTGGTTAATGAATTCATGACTAGAGTATTGTTTGTAAATAGTTCTAAAACTTTATAATGTGAAATCTGCAATTAAAATAATTAAATAAATACAAATATAATTAAATGGTCATCTACCTGATCTAACTCAACAAAATGACTAAATTACTGCTAAATGTAGGATAATTCAGTCATAATAAATTATATATAAATATAAATATTTAGATCTTTTACATATTCATGTTTTACCTTTTAAATCCCAGCCTACACCATCTCATTAATTATTCATAAGGTGCCCAATTTATACATTCTGCATAAATTAATTCTAAACTTTATAATGTGAAATCTGCAATTAAACTAGTTAAATAAATACAAATAAAATTAAATGTACAGCTACCTGAACTGACCCAACAAAATGACCCTCTTTGTTCTTAAGATGTAGGATAATTTAGTCATGAATCGCGTAAAAAGTAAGTTAAATACGTTTGAAGTATCTGATTATTTAGATTATTAAACATCTGTGTTTTACCTTAATAATACCAGCCTAAATCATCTTATTAATTATTCATGAGCTGTCTTGTTTTTGAGCATTTCACAATTGTTTAATAAATGCATGTCTAGTGTATTGTTAAAATTATTATTTTAAATGAAAAAAATATTGAAATAAAAACAAATACGATTAAATTGTCACCTACTTGATCTGACTCAACAAAATTACCTGCATTATTAGTAAATTTAGGATAATTCAGTCATAATGAATCCTAATAAATGAGATTTATGAATTTGAGATATCTGAATATCTGATCTGAGATCATTTAGAGTCATTAGTGCTTTAGACACCTCATTAATTATTCATGAGCTGGTAGGTTTATGAGTGCAGGTTTCAGATTATTTTAGTTATAATAGTCATAAAGTGTAAACAAATCAAACAGTATTATTTAATAATATATAATATTAAATTAATAATATTTGAATATCTAAACATAAATCTGAATTTGAGTTTCATTGCAGGGCTGCAACCCTCATCATCTCATTAATTATTCATGAGCTGGTAGGTTTATGAGTACAAGTTTCAGATTAGTTTATTTAGTAATAATAGTTATAATTTGTAAATAAATCAAACGGTATTTTTAAAATAATATTCAATATTGTATTAATAATATTTGAATATCTAAACATAAATTTGAATTTGAGTTTCATTGCAGGGCTGCAACCCTCATCATCTCATTAAATATTCATGAGCTGGCGGTTTATGAGTACAGGCTTTAGATTAGTTAATTTAATTTAAGTCATCATACCTAGTGTATTATTTGCGTATAAATAAAAACATTCTAACGTTAATAATATGCTTTTGCTGGTAATGTAAGATAATTCAGACATAATCAACTTTGAATATTTGAAATTAATTTTTATTTAAGTTTTATTGCAGGGCTGTCCTCATCTTCTCATTAATTATTCATGAGCCGGTCAGTTATTGAGATTAGTTTATAGAATTCATCACAACTAGTGTCTTATTTGTAATGACTCAAACTTTATAACATTAATAATATGCAAATAAGTAAACAACAGCACTTAATCAACCCCATCACAATGACCTAAACTGCTGGTAAAACCTAATGTAAGATAATTCAGTTCAAATAAGTGTGTATCTAATTATCCAGTTTTAGACATTTGCACGGTATCATCCCCGGGCTGTCCTGACCCTCATCATCTCATTAATTATTCATGAGCTGACCTGTTTATCAGCGCGCGTCTCAAATCACCCGCTCACCGCGTACACAAAGGGGGCGTGGCTCGTCTCCTAGGTGATGCTGTGTCACACACACACATAGTATGCACACACCACTCACACACATTTACAGTACACGCACTCCGCAAAGACAACCCACAGGAGCGCGCGCGCGTGCGTGCCTGCGAGAGACACAGAAACGGAGAGAAGCAGAGGAGGAATATCTAGCAGACCTCCCATCATCTATATGTGGATTATACCGTCATCATCATCATCATTATTAAAATCAGCATGGCTCCTCCATCACGGCACCGGTAGCAGGATCAGATGCTCCTGCAGTGGGAGGCTGACCGAGCGAGCGCGCGCACGCGGCTGAGTGTGTGTATGCGTGTGTATGCATGCGTGTATATGTGTGTGTGTCCTCTCACACAGCCACAAAGCCTCTTCCCAACAGAAGAGGCTGCTAAATTCATCCTGACACAACGGCGAGGTAAGAAATGCGTTTTTTTTCTTGCTATGTTTACGCGAGCCGCGGGCACGCGCTTATATGGTGATGCTGAGCTGCTTTATTGTGTACATCGCCGGATAAAAACACAGACAGACAGCCAGACAGACAGACAGATCGCGCACAAGCACAAAGCAATGAGAAGCCGAAGAGAAGGTGAAGCTGTGATGTGGAAATGCTTTTACCTCAGCTCCTCCTCCATCCACATTTGCATGCATTAAGATCACAGTGATATACTTGAGGAGCATCAGTGTAAACCGGGCAGAAATGGTAGGAACAAACAAAATGGAAGTTTTACAGGATTGCAGGGTGCATTTTGAGTATACATGCCTTTAATTTGGCTTAAACTGGAATTGATATGCACTCAAATAAATTATGTTCGATGTTTGTTCAAACTACTCAGGTAATATATTGGGTAAAGTTGGTTTTACATTCGCATATTCAGACTTTCTCCTTAATATAATTTCAGAAAAGTATTCTAAATAGGGAAATCATATTAGCAGCCGATGACTATCAGAGTACAACACTGTTCTGAGTCAATTAAAGGTGCAGAAGGTGCTTGCTGAACATGTTTAGTAGTGAAAGTCTCTTCACATTTCAATAGTAATGATTGTAAATGTAAATGTAATGTGTATTTATATAGCGCATTTATTGTGTATGGCCATACACCCAAAGCGCTTCACAATCATGAGGGGGGGGTCTCTCCACACCACCACCAGTGTGCAGCATCCACTTGGATGATGTGATGGCTGCCACAAGACAACGGCGCTCACCACACACCAGCTATTGGTGGAGTGGAGAGACAGTGATCGAGCCAATTAGGTGGAAGAGGATGATTGGGAGGCCATGATCGTAAGGGCTGGTTGGGGGACTTTGGCCAGGACACCGGGGTTACACCCCTGCTCTTTCACGAGAAGTGCCATGGGATTTTTAATGACCACAGAGAGTCGGGACCTCGGTTTAACATCTCATCCGAAAGACGGCGCCCACTGACAGTGTGGTGTCCCCTTCACTATACTGGGGCATTAGGACTCACGCAGACCACAGGTTGAGCGCCCCCTGCTGGCCTCACTAACACCACTTCCAACAGCAACCTAGGGCCCTATCATACACCCGGCGCAGTGTGGCGCAAGGCGTGGCGCAATAGTCTTTTGGTAGTTTCAGCTTGGCGCAAGAGTGGTTTTGAGGCGTTGCGCTTCGCTGTTTAAATAGCAAATGCATTGGCGCTCATTTGTGCGCCCATAGGTGTTCTGGTGTAAGAAGGAAGGCGTTCTGAGGTGAACCGCTGGCGCGTTGCTATTTTGAGAAACTATAATAGATTTTTCATTAGACCAAAACAAACCCGGTCTAAACTCCAGCGCAGAGTTGCACCTCGCTTACACACTGCTTAATACACACAAGAGAGCAATAGGCAAATATCTTTACATATGAAAAAAGTTTAATATTAAGGATATATATAGGATATAATAAGAATAGATATAGGATATAAATATAAAGCATTAAAATATTACAAAACATATTATTTTCTAGCCTACATAAATATGAAAAATCACTGCTTTTATGTCTTCTTCATCTCGGGAGGCTTTTTCAGTTCATTCATAACAATTTGCTTTTGTATAATGTTATTATTATTAGCAGTATTATTTATTATATCCATATTTATATTTGTTTTATTAAAAACAAGCTTAGATTTGTCCACCTGTCAGGTTTTGGACCATATGGGGCACAGCATGTGTTTTAGGATATCACTCAGGTTTTTGAGCACACTTGGTTATTATTATTCATTTATTCGTTTGCTGGAAATTAGAACTGAATTTAGAAATAGTTTTGAAACAAATATTTGCGTTTAACAAACAAAAGTATTTATTTATAGGCTAATTGATGTCTGTGAGTAAAGGTTTCCCTATCCAAGAGCGAAAGTGATCCATTATCTCTCATTCTCACGCAGTAGATGCTCTGTTTAACAGTTTTCTGTTAAAAAACTGTCAACTGTTAACTGTTTGCTTGTGAAATGCTAATTTTTTCCACTTAGACTTACTTTGCGTCCTGTAAATAGCGAATGCGCTCTTGGCGCGACGCAGCTGACTCTTAAAGGGAATGGGAGATGAGACTCTAATTGGTTTATTCTCAAAACACACCTATAACTCATTAAGAAAATAAACTCAACCCTTTTAGACTATGTGCCGCGGCGCAAGGCAGATTTCCCGTCCTTAAATTAGCAAAAATGCATCCTGACACGCCCTGAAAGCATTTGCGCCCTGCGTTTTGCGCTCTGCGCATGGACCGTCAAAATAGAGCCCCTAGTGTTCCCTAGTGGTCTCCCATCCAGGTACTAACCAGGCTCAGCCCTGCTTAGCTTCAGTGACTATCCGGTCTTGATATAAGTAAATGATCGATGTATTTATATGTGTTGTTATATTCTGGGTGAGGCATAAAACTAACAAATTTTCATCCAATTAAATATTGTCAGGCTGATCATAGTTCCCATAATTCTGATAAGTAGCTTAGACTGTCTGTCAACAAATAAAGAGTTCAGATGCAGAACCCTCTAGATCAGTGGTTCTCAAACTGTGGTACGTGTACCACTAGTGGCACGGGGGCTTCCTTCTTGTGGCACGTGGAGGAATCAAATATGTCATATATACATGCTACATATATTTATAAATTTAGCAAAAATTATTTGTATATGATTATGACATATAATAATATTCAATATATGACATATAGCCTATATTTCAGATGTCCAGGCAACATTTTCAGGTGTTGATGAGTTGGCTACTATATGCCAATGCTTTACATTTAAGTACAGCACTTTTCTTTTTACCCTTAGCACATTTTAGTTTAGGGCGAAGCAGTGGCGCAGAAGGTAGTGCTGTCGCCTCACAGCAAGAAGGTCGCTGGTTCGATCCTCGGCTCAGTTGGCGTTTCTGTGTGGAGTTTGCATGTTCTCTCTGCCTTCGCGTGGGTTTCCTCCGGGTGCTCCAGTTTCCCTCACAGTCCAAAGACATGTGGCTCAGGTGAATTGGGTAGGCGAAATTGTCAGCAGTGTATAAGTGTGTGTGGATGTTTCCCAGAGATGGGTTGCAGCTGGAAGGGCATCCGCTGCATAAAAAACTTGCTGGATAAGTTGGCGGTTCATTCTGCTGTGGCGACGCCGGATTAATAAAGGGACTAAGCCAAAAAGAAAATGAATGAATGTATCTCTGGTTCTGGATGGCCACACTCCTCTACTGCATCTTGGTCCCGCATTTATTTTAAAGGAGCGCTACCCTGTACTAAAATGGCGGCTCTATTTACGCATTCCTTCCAATACAACAACAGGGTAGGCGACATCTACTGTAAATATCTATAGAGAAAAGTAACTTTTATGAGCATCTGTAACCGTGTAAAGTGCTGTATTGTCCGGGTTGGTGTTGTATATTACGCTACAAACACCTTGCACTAAACTGCCAGTAGATTTTCTGTTATTTTACACACTTGTTTCTTTATATATTATTTCTTATGCATTAAATTATTATTACAAACAACTAAAATGTCAGTAAAAGCAACTTTGTTAAACTGTAGAGTTGAATTTTCAACAGCAGAAGTGAGAGAGATCAACATCCCAATAATGCAGAGGCGTAGGCCCCCCTGCAGAGATCACTGACGGGGCTCCCTGATGTAGGGGGGGGGGGTGAGAGACAACACGGGGAAGCCTTCACAAACTGAGGAGGGATCACAAACCGAAAGTGGCGAGAGCGTCAAAGTAGCCAGAAGTCGTTCATTTTCAATGAGAACCGGCGGCGAGAAACAGCGCGGCACGTCTTCTTCGCTGTGAGCGTCGAGGAGTTGAAATCAAGTTAACTTTATAGTATGAGCTATGATGTGGTTCGGCGGCAAGCAATCAGAATGAAGTAGTCCACCGCTTGAGAGGTGTTCAGAGAACACAGACCTGTGATCTTTGGTTCCAACCAGGCCCGGATTGGCTAATCGGGAGGACCGGGAGAATTCCCAGTGGGCCGGTCCATATTTTGGCCGTGAGGGCCGGTGTCCCTAGCTCCAGAATCTGTCGCTCTCAGCAGTCACACTTTTTAAAAATTATTTATTTATTTACTTGACCACAGCCTTCTTATTGATTATTTTACCGCAGCTCTGCTCTTTTTATCTATTTTCTTGTAGCCTCGTGAGCAAGATGCAACCTGCAGGTTAATGATGTTATAAGATAAGTCATCATTCAATGTACAGCTGTTGTGGTACTGTGGTTAGCTCGTTAGGTTATGATGCCACCAACCCGGGGTCGGTCCACATCTGAATAACATTTTTTTTTTCATTTTTATTTTCAAGACATATAATACTGTAAGGGCTGTTAAACATTTGAAGTTCTAAAACAGCTGTTTTCTCAAAAAAAAGACGTGATAGTGTCATTAGAAACTGAATTGGCTTGAAAACTCCAGGGCTGAAAAAGAGTCCCACTCCGGCCCTGGTTCCGACCACAGTTGTTCCCAAGAGTTTGAGTATTGCGGTTGCCAGATTTACAATTATTGAAAATCACGACGATCGCCCCTAATCATGCGGCCCCCCCCCCTGCGGTGCATGCCCTGCGGGCCCGTCCGCTACGCCACTGCAATAATGCAATTTACAACCATATAAGCACTTGTCAATGACTAAATATGAATGTAGTGGGTGACGCTGTGGCGCAGTAGGTAGTGCTGTCGCCTCCCAGCAAGAAGGTCTCTGGTTTGGTCCTCAGCTCAGTTGGCTTTTCTGTGTGAAGTTTGCATATTCTCCCTGCGCTAGCGTGGGTTTCCTCCGGGTGCTCTGGTTTCCTCCACAGTCCAAAAGACATGCGGACCAGGTGAATTGGGTAGGCTAAAATTGTCCGTAGTGTGTATGTGTGTGAATGTGTGCGTGGATGTTTCCCAGAGATGGGTTGCAGCTGAAAGGGCATCCGCTGCGTAAAAATGTGCTGGATAAGCGGTTCATTCCGCTGTGGCGACCCCAAATTAATAAAGGGACTAAGCCGATAAGAAAATGAATGACAAAATATGGATGTTTTACAGTGTGGTAAATGACCAAATCTCAACATTAGTGCAAATAATCTATATGCAGTCATGAAATCACATGAAAACATCTCAGCAGCATCATGTGTTTATAAAGAGGAAAACCCAGAGGCTCACTTTGAAATCTTGACCCATTTCATAAACTAGTTGCAGGTCTGTCACTATATGTATGTTTTGCTGTACAACATAATGCATGTATATGCGATATTATTGTCATTTTAAGATTATTTTATTAATGCCACGTATTATATAATGCCAGAATTACTATATAATATCATCGCAATGCAAGTACACTCTTCCAAAGAACACATAATATTGAATTCTTAGGAATATTTCATGTAATTCATGTCATTTGAACAGTTTAATAATCAGGCATTGGAGTCAGAATGTGAAAACACAAATATTAAATAAATAATAATAAATGTTAACAAGCTACAGAGCAATAGAAGCTGTGATATCTGCTAGCAGATCTATTTTCAGCTGTCAGACACCCACATGAAAATATACTATAGTAATTAATAGTAAATACTACTGTGTTTTATTAACCATACTGACACTGACACCTCCAATAGAGATAGAGATTCTGCACAGCTAAAGTGTTGCTAGAATTGGTTTCATGTATGGGCGATGTATGTTGCATCACCAACAATGATTGAGCTCATATCCATGTGCTGTGCAAGAAGTCTATATATTGATTATTGTGACAGGCCTAATTAGTAGCAGCACAAAAATAGGGTTTCTAGTAAAGAAATTTAGACAAACACACGCTAGTTACTCACAGGAAGGCATGAGGAGCTGCTGGATTTCATTAGCCAGCTGATTCAGTCTCTTCTTCTACCCAGGTTTGGGTTAGTTAACTGGGTTATTTCGCCTCCGCTGGTGGATGATGTGTAACTGCAGTCCTTAAATGGCCACGAAACCCCCCTGCCTCAGCAGGGTGTTTTAATGCTGTGTTCACACCAGACACGGAACGTGCGGATAAATCGCGATATTCGCGCGTAAATAGCCGCAGGAACATTTGAGTTTACTCGCTCCATTCGTGCGTCAAATTCACTTCAGAACAGACAGATTCGCGTGATGGGCAGGGCTTCTGTCTGCCCGAAGACTCTAGCTTCATAGCTAAATGGCTAACATGGATTTTATGAAGAAAATAACAGTGTTAATGTGCTTTATGAAGGCTGAAAAACAGCTCGATACGTTTAGGGTCGTGTCTGAGTCCACTACATCCTTTCAGAGGTGCATCCAGCTCTGTGAGCTCATAAACTCCTCCAGAAACTTAACCTGGATGACGGAGGCTTTCAGCGGTGCTTCTGACTGAGCAAAGCCCAGTTTTATGTACTGTTGTCGGTGAAGGCTGGAGGATTTCCCTCGGAACACCAACAACAGGTTTTACATCACAATCACGCCCCCACAAGAGCAAGCTTCTGATTGGTTAATGCGGCGCGAATGTACGCTAAAGTTCAGATTTTCAAACTCGAGAGATTCGCACGAAATGCTTGTTAAGCGCGTCTAACGCGCAAAACGACCAATTCGCCTCGCGCCATTCGCGCAATTTGCTTCATTCGCACGTATCGCGCCGCAGGATGTCTATTCGCGCGTTTGCATTGACTTAACATGTAAATCACTCGCGGTTGACGCGCGTTCTGCGTCTGGTGTGAACGCAGCATTACACCTCTAGTTTGAAAAACGTCAGGAAAGTGGGTGTGTCCAGCTCTGTTTAGGTGGGAGTGGCGAAAGAGAGAAGGTTTTGCATAAAAATGGGAGTTTCCGTTTAAGCACGTGCTGATTTACACAGAGGCAAAACAAACACACAGGAAAAGGACAGTGACTGTGTTTACATGGACATCAGTAATCGAATTATTTGACAAATTCTTTATCTGTCGACTTTAAATGCAGTTTGGCGCTTTCACTTTCATCCAGGAACATTTCCTGCATGCCCCCCGTGACAAACGAGGTGAAGTTTATTTATAAACAAATTTCGAGAGGATCATGTGCTTATGATTGTTCACAGCTGTTCCAACTTTAGCTAATGACTGATTATCCTATCAGACGATCCTTAACTCACTATAAATAACCAGACTTTTCTCATCTCAATATCTTCGTCTTGAAGACCCCCCCCCCACCCAACCCTACTTTCCCTCCTTTCAAATGGCCGTCACGATGGCCAGCGATTAGCTGCTGTTGCCTCACAGCAAGAATGCCCCTGGTTTAATTCCTTTCCAAACCAGACGGTATTTCTGTGCGTAGTTTGCTCGTTCTCCCCGTGGTCGCGTGAGTTTTCCCTGCGTCCTCCGGTTTCCTCCCACAGTTCAAAAACAAGCACTCTAAACAATTAATCCAAATACCTTAGCTAAACTCTGAGTACACCTTTCAGCATCCATATCTGACACTTAGCTGCAACAAGCAAGAGGGGGAGTCATCGAGATCTACCTGAGCTCAAACTCCCCTCTCGCCTTGCAACGGGAGGGAGCCCAGGGCTCGAGGATCTTATAAGCTCAGGGCTCTCTCCCGGGACAGCACGCCAAACTAGCTTTATTATCAATTATCAGCTAAGTGTGAACTCTTGAAATATTGTATGCGAGGGACTGCTGAAAGAGTGTCGTTTTAATGGAATGTTTAATACCGCACGCTGTATGAGAACAAAAAAACATCTGCATTTCTCTGTAACTTAGGGTACTTTCACACCTACACTCTTGTTTCGGAACGTGTCTCGTTTGGCCAGTTAGCGCGGTTCGTTTGGCATATGTGAACAGGGCAATCACGCTCTGTTACGCGCCAAAGTAATCGCTCTGAGATCGCTTGAATGAGGTGGTCTCGGCTCGATTGAAACGAACCCTGGAGCAGTTCGATTGCAGTGAGAAAGCGATCCGATCCGAGCGCGGTTATATCACAGTGTTTTATGGATATGTAATAGGCTTACGGCTATATGAAGAGAGAATTATGAGTATGGCGGGAAGTTTCGCGAGTCTCCGGATGCCCGCAAACGAGTGAGGATTTCCCGGTAATCTCGCGTCTCCCTCCCGGTCTTCAAATAGTCATGCACCCTTTTCACCCCTCCCCACCACATCTCTCCTCAGACACGTCGCGCGCTCGCACCTTGCAAATCACCACCAAACTACCACCTCTCCTGACAGCTTAGCGGGACGCTGCAAAATAAACCCTGACACTCTGACCAATGTGAGGAGAGTTTACTCGCACGTGACTTGTTTTAGCTCTTTTGGTCCGATTAGAAACTTTGCAATGTGAAAGCGAACCGCTCCAAGAGCAAAGAGCAACAATGTAACAATTGTAATCTCTGTTTCGGAACAACTGAATCGATTCACAGGTGTGAAAGCAGCCTTAGATTCATTTAGTAGGTAGCGTCAGAAAGCCGTGAGGGTGTAGACTATCCTCTGACAAAATGAGGTGAAAATCCTCAATGACGGTAGTAGGTAATAGTAAAAGTTTGATTGTGGTGTTTACATGTTAACACTTGGAGAGCAGTATTTACAGCTGATCTTTCAGTCCATAATATTGTAGTGATATTAACGTACTGTAAACTGAGTAACTAAATAATTCAGACTAAGGGTCTGTCTTTAAACACTGAAAGAGTACTGCTGACGATACAAACTAACTTTGCCATCTGAATGAACAAACAAAGACCACTGATCGCTTACCAAATCTGTCGAGACAGGACAATCAACACCAACTGGAGCTGCGTCTTTTTTAAAAGGAGACGAGCAGCAAATATGTATTTCACTATTTCCAGATGAGAAAAGCTCTCGGGTAAAAAATGTTCCTTACAAACATATGTCTGTCGCGTGCACTGTAATCCACACGCAAGACCAGCTGCGCTCTCATAGCGGGAATTCAGTCCTGTTCAGTCTTCAGATCATTGTGTCAGTTGTGCACATCAGAAAAGCAGCTTCTCATTCCTTTCAACAAGTTGCAAATGCTTTTGTACATCCATGCAAATGATTATGTGTAACGGAGGTCAGCTAGTAAGTGCTGTGCAGGTTAAACTCACTCCTCTGACCTCTAAAGTTGCTCTAGCGACAGATGCTAGAGGCCATGGTCTTTAGCCTCCTTGTTAGAGCAACCGACTCCCATGTGGAAGGTTGTCAATTCGATCCCAGCTTGGAGTGGGTTGGCTTGTGTAGGACCGGCGGGGTTACATGTGCAATTCTCTGATGTTTCCAACATTATTAGTTGCTCAGGTCATGTTGATCGAAATGTATTAATGTGGTCTTTGTTGAATAGTCTCTCTCACCCCCCTGACACAACATGTAATCATTTGTTCATGGCATGGGGTGACACGGTGGCTCAGTGGCTAGTACTGTTGCCTCACAGTAAGAAGGTTGCTGGTTCAAGTTCCTGGGTCAGTTAATGTTTCTGTGTTGAGTTTGCAAGTTCTCCCCGTGTTGGTGTGGGTTTCCTCCGGGTGCTCCGGTTTCCCCCACAGTCCAAACACATGCGCTATAGGGGAATTGATTAACTAAATTGGCCGTAGTGTATAAGTGTGTGTGTGTTTTCTAGTACTGGGGTTGAGGCTGGAAGGGCATCCGCTGTGTAAAACATATGATGGAGTAGTTGCCGGTTCATTCTGCTGTGGCAACCCCTGATGAATAAATGACTAAGCTGAAGGAAAATGAATGAATGAATTGTACTAAATTAATTATATTAAATTACTTAGTGCAACGCGGTGGCGCAGTAGGTAGTGCCTTTTTCTGCATTTCAGTGCAGAGTTTTGCTCGTTCTCCCCGTGATCGTGTGGGTTTTCCCCTCCGGTTTCCTCCCACAGTTCAAAAACAAGCACCCTAAACAATTAATCCAAATATTTTAGCCAAGCTGAGTACACCTTTCAGCATCCATATCTGACACTTAGCTACAATAAGCAGGAGGGCGAGTCATCGAGATCTACCTGAGCTCAAACTCCCCTCTTGCCTTGCAATAGGAGGGAGCCCAGGGCTCAAATATTCTATAAGCCTAGGGCTCTCTCCCAGGACAGCACGCCAAACAAGCTTTATTATCAATCATCAGCTAAGTGTGAACTCTTGAACATGAATAATAATACTTATAACTGTGTGTTTGTCCAGTCAGATGTTTTGAAGTGAAGGTCTTCTTCTGCTGCTGTTCAGCCATTTTTCTGCTGTCAGTTTGTGTTTATCCTCATTTCTACTGGAGCGATCATGTGAACTGATCTTATTAGACAAGGAGTTACACACAAACACACTCCTGCTGCTGCTGCGTTTACTCTCATTTCTCCGTCAGTCATATAACAGAGCTCATCTCAAAACCTCTGTCACAATGAGTTTTCCAAAATTGTCTCTACTTACTGGAGTATTGGGGCGGCATGGTGGTAAGCACTGTGGCCTCACAGCAAGAAGGTCAATGGTTCAAGTCCCGACTGGGTCAGTTGTCATTTCTGTGTGGAGTTTGCATGTTCTCCCCGTGTTGGCGTGGGTTTACTCCGGGTGCTCCAGTTTACCCCACAGTAAACACATGCGCTAGAGGGGAATTGATGAACTAAACTAGCCGTATATGATATGGAAAAGCATTACTTTGCTACAGCAATCCACATGTAAATGTTTTGATGTTTTTAGTGGCTAAATTTGAATCAAACTCAGATTTCTCTTACTACTACAGAATTGTATGTCTACTTTACAGGGTTATAGTAGTTTTGGATTCTAGTTTTAGTTTCTACTTCGTTATGACTTTTTGTTTTCAAATTCAGTTAGTTTTAATTAGTTTTTAGATGCAGATTAACTCATTTTTTAAATATTAGTTTCTATAATTTGAAATTATTTATTCAATTCAATTCAATTTATTTATAAAGCACTTTAAAACAGCACAGTTGACCAAAGTGCTGACAACAAATAATAATTAATAATAATAATTCCTTACATTTATATAGCGCTTTTCTGGGCACTCAAAGCGCTTTACACAATGGGGGGGGGATCTCCTCATCCACCAGCAGTGTGCAGCATCCACCTGGATGACGCGACCGCAGCCATTTTGCACCAGACCGCACATCACACACCAGCTGATTGGTGGAGAGGAGACAGAGTGATGAAGCCAATTATGATATGGGTAAGGTTAGGAGGCCATGATGGACAGAGGCCAGTGGGCAGATTTGATCAGGATGCCGGGTTAAACCCCTACTCTTTTTCGAAGGACATCCTGGGATTTTTAACGACCACAGAGAGTCGGACCTCGGTTTTACATCTCATCCGAAAGACGGCGCCCACTGAGCAGTATAGAGTCCCCGTCACTATACTGGGGCATTAGGACGCACACAGACCGCAGGTTGGGCGCCCCCTGCTGGCCTCACTAACACCACTTCCGGCAGCAACCTAGCTTTCCCATGTGGTCTCCCATCCAGGTGCTGACCGGGCGCAGCCCTGCTTGGCTTCAGTGGGCGACCATGTGAGAGTTGCAGAGAGCTAGAGTAAAACAAGCTTTAAAATACAAATAAATAAACATAAAATGTCAACATCTCAAGCTGTGCTAAAAGCCAAGTTGAACAGGTGGGTTTTAAGAAGAGATTTGAAAACTGATAGAAGAGGCTTGTCTAATGTACAACGGCAGCTCATTCCACAATTTTGGTGCAGCCACAGCAAAAGCCCGATCCCCTCTGAGATTTCGACTGGTCCTGGGCACACCCAGGAGGAGCTGGTCGGCTGACCTGAGCGAACGATAAGGTGTGTAGGGACAGAGAAGCTCAGAGAGGTAAAGGGGTGCAGTACCATTTAGACATATAAAAACAAATAAAAGTACCTTAAAATGGATCCTGAAGTGCACGGGCAGCCAGTGAAGAGAAGTTTTAGATTAGTTTTTATTAGTTTCAAGATTCAAAATCATCAGAATAAATATTGTATAATAAAAACTCAGTCATAAATATTTGAAACGTGTATTCAGAAGACACATGAACACTATCATCTACCACTAACATCTACCCATCCTCAAATTCAAATGGAACAGCCCACAAGACAGCAGCCTTAAGTACAGTATAAGTGCATAGCTGCCTCTGAGGTTAGCTACACAGTAGTGATGGGAAGTTCAGATCTTTAACGCTGATGTTAGGAGTCAACATTATGTAGTCAGCAATAGTAACTTCAGTCAGTTAAAACATCACCATGATCTGAATAATGTCTTACAGTAAAGTTTTGCCACCCAACTGAAGCATGATTCACTTATTTAAACTCCATTACGACTTTCTGTTAAGAAATAAACGTATGTTTCTTTCATCAGATCCTCTCATTTAAGCCCTCGGTTTACCAGCGGTGCAGTTGTTCAAGTTTAGTTCAGTCACAGCAGGCTGTCATGTAGTGTTTGTGTTTCTGCAATCACTACACAACGGACAACAAAAAACAGAACTCAGTGTGAGTCAGTGCACCATTGCTTGCCATTGTAGCCTATTGCCAATGCCATTTGTTGTCTTTCCTATTGTGCTGTCAAATTTGCAAAGAGTTGGATGCAGAATAAGAAATGCTTTGATTAAATTTATATTGAATTCAGGACATTTTAGAAACTGTGGCTGAAAACTGAAAAAAAAAAACAGACAAAAGTAATAAAATACTGTAAATATTAGAGTAAACACATGTAAACCAATATACAGTCAAATCTATTGGGAGTATAGGACACTATTGACCTCCTCCATCCATGCTGGCACAGAACAACACAGACCTTCCACCGTTTTTATAAGGATTTTGGACTGATTGGAGATTTGTGTCAACCGGTGCTTCAGTGATTTCATACTGATCTTGGTAGTTTTTAATAGTTAGGAATAGATGGCTTCTGTTTGGTTGTCAAAGCTAAAACAAGGGAGTTTGGACTGCTTGAATGACATCTGTGTTAACTGTTTTGAAAAATGTTGGGGAAAATGAGTCAATCCAATGAGAAAGTTTACACATATGCAAGACCTGTCTTCTGCTCTGCTGGGATATTGATAAGAAAAAAGGAGTGGATCCTAGTTTTTTTTACCAGGTCAAAGCAAACAAGAAAAACTGTAAGGGTGCGTTCACATCTGTAGTTTGCTTCATTTGGTCCGGACCAAGGGTAGTAAATGATACATTGTTGCATTTTCTGCCGTCTTTGGGTGGTTTTCACACCACACTGCTGGCTTTGGTCCGAACCAGTTGAAAAGAACCAAAATGCAGTCATGTGACAAAATCCACATCTCTCATTGGCCAGATGTTGTTGAACATATTTCCTAAGCTGCCTATCGATTGGTCAGAATGCACGTGCGGGAAAATGCCAATGAATCCCGCAAGTAAACAAACCGGCAGACACGAAATGTGGCTTTTTACTCTGGAGCTACGACTGCGCCGGCTGATTGTATCCCTGCTTTAGACAAACTATACATTTGGAGAATGAAGCGCGGCTGGAAAACTATGTTTTAATGCATCACACGTCATTTCAGGAGGAGGTGGGAATTATTTAGCTAAACTGCGACATGGTTATCTAGCGGAAATACTACCAACGCCCCATCAGGCAATGTTTTCCCCTCTCTTTCTCTCTCTCTGTTGGTAAAACGCTGTCTACAAATATTTTTCCTCCATATCCCATAATGCACAGCGCATCGGCCTACGGCAGCTGGATTAGTCCAAAAGGTGCAGTACTTTTTGCGGTTGGGTCTGTTTTGGTTCGGATCATATTCTCACCACAAACAAACCGCTCCAGGGTTCGCTTGAAACTGTACCAAGACCACCTCTTCAAGCAGGTCTCTCTCAGGTCGCTTTTTAGGTCCGCTTTTGCTGCGCACTCGAGTACGATTGCTGCATTCACACCTGTCCAAACGAACCGCACCAAGAGGGAAAACCAACTCTAGTGCGATTAAACCGGACTAAATAAGGCAGGTGTGAAAGCACCCTTAAATGTTGAACTAGTTGCCAAAATCTATCAAGCTAATTTTATTAAAAAAATGTTTTTTCTCAGAA
>NC_133192.1:3192500-3310000 GCF_049306965.1 Danio rerio
GAACTCCTCAAACGTTCGAGGTTACTAAAGTAACCCTTCGTTCCCCGAGGAGGGGAACGGAAGCACTATAAGTGGATTTGATTTGTAAAATCCACGCATTGGGAGGTTCGGTTCAGAAGCTACTCGTCTGAAAGAGTATTGAACGGGCCAATTAAGAATGAATTGGCAGCGCAAGCCTGCGCAGGTGAGCGGCATAAGCAATCAACTGAGTATATAAGCTCACCTGGCGCCAGCAGACGCTATCCTTTTTAAGCTGAAGAGACTTTCAACAGCTAAGGGACAGTCATTATGGCGACGGAGTATAGTGCTTCCGTTCCCCTCCTCGGGGAACGAAGGGTTACTTTAGTAACCTCGAACGTTCCCCTTCGGGGGGAACTTCAGCACTATAAGTGGATTTGATTTGTAAAATCCACGCATTGGGAGCCCATTGAAAGCGCCATAATGACTGCACCTTACCAACACCCCCGATGAGGAGATAGTCAAGCAAGCGTGACGCACCCGCATCATGGGGGGCGCGGTCCTCCAACGTGTCCCTGGCCCTAATTTATCCTACTTCAACAGAAGTTTTACGGATTTAGATATATTTTTTGGGAAGTCGTGAGCATCTAGATAATTCTAGGAAATACGACAGTACGTTGGGAAGCGTGCAATCCCGATAGGGAGGACGCTGCGGAGGCCATCCGTTACCCGAGGGGGGATAGATGGCAGAATTTACATATGGACTAGCCCTAAAAAGGGGGAGTACGCATAGCAAAAGAGTGGTTAGCGGGGAGGGAAGACACGGGTCCGCCCAGGGGGGGGGACTTAACCGTGGCGGAATAAGCATATGGGATCGCCTAGTGGGGATCACGCATAGCAGGCACCTTTACCCAAAACGCGGGCTGACCAGCGGGCAGACCTACAACGTAGTGGGCCAGCAAGTGACTCCTCCGCTGAGTCAGTGCTGGGGGCCACGGAGGAATCTGCAGGGCTCACCTGACGGGGAACTTTACTGACAGATAAAAAGGCGCACGTATCTCCGTGTTAGAGAAAATGGCGCAGCAAGCGTGTTTCAACACCCTACCGAATTGTTTCCTCAATCACCAAGGGTTACCTAATACCCTTGAGGAAACCGGCTCCACTCGCAGATTGTAAAACCTTGCAAATGTGTTGGGTGTCACCCAGCCCGCAGCTCTACAGATGTCTGTTAGAGGGGCGCCGCGTGCGCGCGCTCGAGAGGATGCGAAACTCCGAGTGGAGTGCGCACGCGCTCTCGGGGGACGCGGCTCATCTCGGCTCTGATAGTGAAAGAAAGGCATCCACAATCTAGTGGGAACTTATTTCGGTACGGCACTTCCCTGCTGCCGACCGTTATAACAGACGAAGAGCTGCTCAGATGATCTAAACTCTGAGTGCGGTCCGGATAATACGCAAAACGCGAACTGGACAATAAAGAAGGGCTGGGTCTGCCTCCTCCGAGGGCAGCGCTTGCAGGCTCACTACCTCGTATTAAAACGGAGTGGTAGGAACCTTGGGCACATATCGCGGGCGGGGTCTCAGGACGTGAGAGAAGCCAGCCCAATTACAGGCACGAGTCACTGACCGAAAAATGCCTCCGGGTCCCCGACCCTCTAATCGATATCAACGCGACCAGCAGAGCTGTCTTCAGGGACAGAAAGATACTGAGTCGAGGATCGAAGGGATCTGACGCGGCTTGTGTAGCGAGGGCGAGATCCTAAGAGGGCATGAGAGGGGGCGGGATGGATTAATTCGCTTAGCGCCCCTGAGGAACCGGATGATGAGGTTATGCGTTCCCACGGTGCTGCCAGCCACCGCGTTATGAGAGCGGAGATGGCAGCCACGTAACCTTGAGTGTGGAGGGCGACAGCCTGCTCTCCAGCTTCTCTCGGCGTAAAGAAAGCACAACGCTGATCTGGCAAATTACGGGGGTCTTCTCAGCGAGAGACACACCATTCAGTGAATAGACTCCACGTCAGGGCATAGGCGCGCTCGGGGAGGGGGCTCTAGCCCGAGTGACGGTATTAGCCACCGCAATCGGAGGTTACCTAAGTCTTCCTCGCGTCTAAAATCTCTTCAAAGATCGGCGAGGGTGCCAGGTGGTGCCCTGTCCCTGAGAGAGTAGGTGCTCTCTCGAAGGGACTGCCAGGGGAGGGCTATCGCGAGGGAGAGCTCTGACATCCAGGTCCGGTTGAGCCAGAGGGGCGCAACCAGCAACCTGTTCCTCGTCCTCTTCCTGACCTTGCACAGTAACTGCGCGAGCAGGCTCACTGGGGGAAACGCGTATTTGCGCGTGCCCCGAGGCCAGCTGTAAGCCAGTGCATCCGTGCCGAGAGCACTCGGTCAGGGAAAGAACAACTAGCAATGAGCGATCTCGGGGGAAGCAACAGATCGATCTGGGCTTCCCCGAATCGCGCCCATATCAGCTGAACAGACTCGGGGTGGAGTCTCCATTCTCCAGGACGCAAGGCTGCCGTGAGAGCGCATCGGCTGCACGGTTGAGCTTGCCTTAATATGAATGGTGTGCAGCGATTTCAGCCGCGGATGACTCCAGAGGAGCAGACGGCGGGCGAGCTGAGACATGCGGCGAGAGCGCATACCCCCTATACGGCTGATATACGCCACCGCCGCCGTACTGTCCGTCCTGACCAGCACGTGTTGCCGCTCCAGCACCGGAAAAAAACGGTGGAGAGCGAGGAACACTGCCAACAGCTCCAGGCGATATGCCAATGCAACTGGGTACCTTTCCACAGGTCCGCAGCCGCATGCCCGCAACGCACAGCCCCCCAGCCCGTGTTGGAAGTGTCTGCTGAAACGACAACAAGACTGGACGCCTGTTCTAGAGACACCCAGGCCTGTAGGAACGAGGGGTCGCTCCAAGGGCTGAGGGCGCGGCGACACAGCGCAGTAACAGAGACTCGGTGTGCGCGCGCGTGCCATGCGCGTCTGGGGACTCGATCGTGAAGCCAGTGCTGAAGTGGTCTCATATAGAATAATCCGAGCGGCATGAAGCGGCTGCGGATGCCATATGCCCCAGGAGCCTCTGAAATAGTTTCAGTGGGACCACTATTTTACTGTCGAGCTCTCTCAGACAGTACAGCATCAGCTGAGCGCGCTCTCCGGAGAGGCGCGCTGCCATGGTGACCGAGTCCAGCTCCAGCCCGAGAGAAGAGATCCTCTGCACGGGGGCGAGTTTGCTCTTTTCTCGGTTGACCTGAAACCCCCACAGGTGGAAGTGCCAGAGCACTTTGTCTCTGTGCATAATCAACTGCTCTGAGAGAGGGCAAAAATCAGCCAGTCGTAAAGAAATTGAGTATGCAGATGCCCGCGAGCCGAAGGGGCGCTGAGGCACCCTCCGCGGGCTTGGTGAGGACCCGCGGAGACAGAGAGAGCCCGAAGGGGAGGGCTTTGTATTGCCAAGCTCGACCTTCAAACGCAAACCGCAGAAACTGTCGGTGGCGAGGAAGAGTGGAGACATGGAAATACGCGTCCATCAGGTCTAATGCTGCAGACCAACCCAGAGGACGAACGCACCGGAGGATGCGCTTCTGCGTGAGCATTCTGAACGGCAGCTTGTGCAGGCAGCGGTTCAAAACGCGCAGATCTAGGATTGGCCGTGACCCACCGCTCTTTTGGGCACGATGAAGCGTGGGCTGTAAAACCCACTCTCCATCTCGGCTGGAGGGAGCGGCTCGATTGCATCCTTCGCCAGGAGGACAGCAATCTCCTCTCGCAAGACAGGGGCGGACAGGGGGCTGACCCTGGTGAATACACACCCGTGACTTGGGGGGCCGTTTCGCGAACTGAATCGCATAGCCGAGTCTGATTGTGCGTATGAGCCACCGCGAAGAGCTGGCCCGCGCTAACCAGGCAGGCAGAGCTCTCGCTAATGGACTCATCGCTACAATCGCTGACGTACCAGCAGTGGGGCAGCGCGGAGTGGGTGTGCTGATCCGGGAAGCTCGCGGGTCCCACGGAAAAGCTGGAGGTGAGATATTTGCTCTCACTCCAAACCCGAGCTCCGGAGGGGAGGCTCGAGGGGTGGGAGAAAGGAGACCGTCCTCCCAGCGCTCGTGAGCCACTGGCGAAACGCACCGAATCTGCAAGCTAGAAAGCATAGCGTCCCAGACTGGCAGATTTCGGGCTGTCACATCTGGGGAAGTGAAAAGTGCCCTTTCATAATGTTTTCATGGCAGTAAAAAGTGCCGTTGGAAATGGGTCCCCGCCCTCCAGCGGGGAAAGAGCAAGTTCCCTCTTCTCCAGATGGCCTGTCCCAGGGGCGCTTCGCGGTCCGTTGCCGGACTTAGCGGCGTTCTGGGTAGGGGGGCTGCCTGCTTCCGAGGTGCCCGACGCGCTCGCTTCGCCTGAGGCGTGTGCGGGGGCGGAGCAGCTCTCGTAGGCGGGCGCCTTCGGCGAGGAGCAGGTATGAATGGCACGGCGGGCGGAGCGGGCTACGGACCGCCGATAAGACATCACCCACCAACTGCTCTCTCACCGCCTTGAATTCCTGGGTGAATTCACAGACAGTGTCGCCGAACCTGGCTGGGGATATGGGGAAGTCAAGAAAGCGGACTTTGTCGACTTTGCGCATATCAGCCAGGGGTGGCGCTCCTGGACCACTAATGTGGACATCGTCCTCCCCAACGCACACGCAGCGGACTCAGTAGTCCGAAGAGCTAAGTCGGCGGCGGTGCGAAGCTCGTAAGCCTGGGTTGGACCCACCCTCGTGCAGCTCGGCCAGCGCCTGCGCTTGGTAGCGCTAGTAGGTGGCTATCGCATGCAAGGCGGAAGCAGCCTGGCCCGCAGCTATGTAAGCTCTAGCTCCGAGGGAGGTAGATAACTTACAGGCTTTGGATGGGAGACGAGGCGGATCCCGCCAAGAAGAGGCGCCGCGCGGATTTACCGCCATCGCGCACTCAACCTGAGGAATCGCCACATACCCCCTGGCTGTTTCACCGTCAAGAGTGGTTAGGGTGGAGGAACACGCAGCACGAGCAGAAAAAAGTGCTTTACATGACCGCGTGAGCCTACTGTGCACCTCCGGGAAGAAGGGAACGCCCCTCTAGTCGGTCCGGCCGCGGAGCTGGGGGATAAACCATCTCCAACCCACGGCCGAAGCAGCCCGGGAAAGCACGGCTAACATGTCCGTTTCAGGATCCGTAGTGACAGCGCTCACCAGCCCGAAGGGGGCGAGCGGGTCTGGATCATCATCGGACAATGAAAGCCCACCCTCCGATGCCGCGGTGGACATCTGGTCTCCGGTGTCATCGGGCGTAAGGGCTACCATCTGTTAGACGGATCGCTTCCCCCGCCCGAAGCTTGGATGGAGCGCTTAGAGGAGCGGGAGGTCCGCGGGCCCGTGGGCGACGGATTATCTCTCGCTGAAACCCTCAGATCTGCCCGAGTGCCCGCTGCAGAGCAGGGGACAACTGGGGTGGTTCACCCTTTTGCAAAGGCTAACCGCGATCTTGCGCAACAGTCATGGCATCGCAATGACGACATGAACTGCCCGCGAGCAGCGCATTAACATGCTGGACCCCCAGACATGTAACGCAGTGCCCGCGCCCATCATCCGAGGACAGGAAACCACCGCATCCAGAAACGCACAGTCGGAGCGCCGTCCTGATAAGGACGTGCTGCACGACTGTGTTGCTCTTTCTGTGAAGTTTGCAACTTTATACGCACCGCTCTGGAGGACCGGACCCAAAGAACGCCAGGCAAGGGAGAAACCCAGCTCGACCGTCTGCCACTGCGTGTACACACTCTGGACCGGGAGAATGCTCTCGTTCGCTCAGAATCGCTGGTCACAGCAGGAGGAACCCTCATCGACTCGATCAGAAAGTCTCTGAAGCGAAAAGGATAGCGTCTGCTGGCGCCAGGTGAGCTTATATACTCAGTTGATTGCTTATGCCGCTCACCTGCGCAGGCTTGCGCTGCCAATTCATTCTTAATTGGCCCGTTCAATACTCTTTCAGACGAGTAGCTTCTGAACCGAACCTCCCAATGCGTGGATTTTACAAATCAAATCCACTTATAGTGCTGAAGTTCCCCCCGAAGGGGAACAGCATTTTTATTGTCTCCTTTCTCAGAAACTAGGAATGCAACACTACAGTTACAGTTAGGTTCAATACATACCTCAGTTTTTTAACATGGTTTCCGGTTCGTTTCTCATGGCTTGACGTGTGTTTTTATTATTCTATAAGCAATAGGAACAGTAAGAGGTTAAGGAGAAAAAAATAAAAACGATTTATTGCAATACTCATTTTGTTTTACTTAAAAGCCAAGAAAAGTACAAAAGTTCCTAGAGTATTGTATAAAAAAATGTACACTGAAATCTCACAGCTGCTGGTAGCCCATGTACAAACTGGGGAAAACATAAAATCTTGAAAATAAACACACATGTGAAGTTAATAAAGATATATTGGCCATTTCAAATAAACATATTTGTACTTCAGTAAACATAAATCTTTATTATCTCAGTGCTGAAAAAATGCGAGACTGTAGTCCAGGGCTATTCAAATGGCGGCCCGCTGGTCGAACCCGGATCCCGAGGCAATTTGTTCTGGCCCTCCAGATAGTGTGACCTAGACATAAAAATAAATTTAGTTCTGTCGAAAAACGGCCGCTATAGCTATGAAGTGACGGCGTCTGTTCAATTCAGTATGAGCTGCAGAGGCTGCGCAGAGCGTGAGTCACTATAAGCGAGTGGTGCGGACAGCCGAAAACATTTAGATATGATTTGTAGAAAATGCCTTTTGTACAATGCACTGTATCATTAATAGAGATGCAACGATTAGCTGAGTTCATTATTAACTGCGCTTTAATTCGTCACAGTTAATTAATCATAAAGGCTTCTCTAAGCCGCATTTCTGTTGCACGGAAAAGTTATGACAAGTCTCCAACTGTGCGCTAGTTTAAAGTTCCAAGCATGTGCAGCGAGGCCAATACGCACGCACACCAGATTAAAGGCTGATTTATACTTCTGCGTCAAACCCCGGCGTATGCTACGGCGCTGACGCATAGCCCTTCGCCGTGGCCATCGCCGTCACTGACGTGCACCTCTCAAAAAATGTAACTACATGTCGCAACGACGCGTAGCGTAAGCTCTGTGATTGGTCGGCTCGGTAGCGCTGACGAGTCTGGGCGGGACCGAGAGCCGCGCGAATGGCTCGACGCTGCGCGAGCGATTGTTTACAAGTGTGGAGTTCCGTGAGGGAGCTCCGGATGGAACGTTCTGATTTGTGTTTACCTCATAGTTAAAGTTGTTGCACGTCCGCCGGTTCCTGCCTCAAAATGAGCGAGTTTGAGTCACTTGTACATCCCGGAAGTGTTCAGGAAAAGCAAAAAAGTAGCGAAGAAACTCGATACAGAGGAACATTTACACATCACTGCCAACTAGCGTTTCGGAAGTGTTAATGCAGACCGACAGAGACAGCGCGCAGAAGTATAAATGCACATCCACGCGCGTTGCCTGTGCCGTGGGTTACGCCGGTCACCTGACGCAGAAGTATAAATCAGGCTGAACTATAGCAGCGGCAGTTCCCATATCACGTCTTTTCCGCTGGCAAGTTTGTTATTTCTAATGTAATAATGACATTATGCGCGCACAAGCGGAGCAACGCGCTTCCCTCTGTCCGGCCGCACGCAGTAGAAAACATCTCGCGGTGAGAGTTGTGCGTGCCTTTCAGTGCAATGTCAAGCGCCCCCTAACTTTAGAGCATAGTGATTGGATATTTACTCGCGGGGAGGAGTTTCCTCATCTCAGCTCATGGACTTACAGGCACACACAGTCAATTCAGGAAGATAAAAAAAATGCACATAAATTATTTAAACGCAAAACCGAGAAAACCGCAATTCACAAGCGCCTATAAACCGTGGAGGTCTTACCGAATGGTTCAATATTACATTGAGAGCCGTGGCATCCCTATCAGAAACATTTCAGGATTATTTTCCCTCATCCTTCTGTTTGGCTCTCATGCTGCGTGTGAACTCGTCTTCATCGCTCACATTCCAGGGTTTGTGATGTTCAGAGAGATAATTATAGGAAGGAGAATGACAGTTATTTGCATGTAATCTGTCGGAGTGTGATATAAATAAAGCTGTAAGTGTGATCTCGTTCAAGAGCTTTGCACAGGAATAACGCTGAAAGACTTCATCAATGGCAGACAGATGGTGCGGAAATGATGCTTTCAGAAAACATTGAACGTATTGAAAACATGATGCTGATTACTGCACGAGTCTGTCATGAGGAGATAAAGACAGATGTTTAAAGGTGATGTAAGTCTCTGATGAGTGTGTGTGTGTGTGCGTGTGTGTGTGTGAAGGTTCAGCTCCAAATAGCACACAGATAATGTCGTATAACTCATGAAGCTGCCCCTTTTAGGCTTTGATCCTAATTGTGGTGTTTGGTGACTGTCGCTTGAAATGCAAATGAGATTGTGCTCTTTTCAAAAGAGGGCGGAGCTACACATGCCTGTGAGTCAGCATAAGGGAAGATTCAGAACAGGACTAACAATATCTGTGTGAAAATGGTCAAATGCTTCTGTCAGTCTATGTCGCTCCTGTCGCGGTTCATTTGTGCTAAAACTCCACATCTATAATCCTCTTAGTCTATGCTGACATTATCTTCAGCAGCTCGAACACTCTAATGGCTAATGGACAGACGTCTGCTTCTCACTCAGGGCTGTTGTTTATGCTAATGAGGGAGAGATGGGCACTAGTGGGCGGGGCTTTCCCCTTCTGATGACACGTACAAAGGGAGAATGTCAATCAAAGTGTTTCTGCAGACTGTTTATATCAAGTTTAATTTTTTGACCATTAGAGGCTGCTGGATATATTCACATACCTTTTTTCCCTGGATTCTCCCTTATTTTACAGTTCTATCCCGCTATCATCCCGTAAAGGTATTTCCCGTATTTCCAGTCTTTCTTTGAAGGGTGGTAAAAAGCGATGCTCAAAATAATTGATTAACCGTTTACCGAAAGGGTGTGTTTGTAACCGATTAATGCTATCAGTTAAAAGATTAAGGGCCCTATCATACACCCGACCTAACCTAACCCCCCACCCATCTCTGAGAGATGCAATCTCAGCTTGCATCATACAGGCTGCATCCAGATACTATCGAGTGCACCTGGCTATCCAGCTTAAAGGCTGATTTAAAGGGTCACGAAACACCAAAACACATGTGTTGAGCTGTTGACAGTGGTATATGTGTCCCACACTGCTAAAAACACTATTAGGACACCTATATTTCACTAAAAAGTGTAAATTGGTTGTTTTTGCGTTATTTCAAGCAAATTCGTACTTCCGGTTTGAAACTAATTTTTGAAGCTGCGTCACGGTCATGACATAATAGCGTGTATTCCAGCGTGCAGACTGGGCGTCTGTGCCAGAGTGTGTCTTATTACGTCTTACAGTGTGCTGCATTAATGCATGAGTAAAGCTTGGTTCAAACCAATCAGCGCGCTCTACTGTGCAACTTCATTAATATTCATTACTGTCACAGTGTTTAGACGGCAGAGACGCCACGTTGTGTTGGCAAAACAAGCGTAAAGTGTTGCTTTTATAGTTTGCTGAAGTTTAGTTTTGTTTTCATTTTCTCTCTGTGAGAGCTCAGCTGGAGTCACGTGTGGATTAACAGTGTACGCGACGCTCGACAACAATAACTTACATGTCTAAGGAGGAACATTGTTTACCTGAGAGCTGTTCTCATCTGCAAACGCTGAGATCCGGATTCGCTTGTAGTCTTCTCTTAATAAAGACGCGGCTCTAGTTGCTGTACATTGTCCTGTCTCTACAGATTTGGTAAGTGAGCGACCAGTGCTCTTTGTTAATTCAGTTCGTATTTTATATCAAACAAACTATTGCACCAGTGTAAACAAGTTAGCACTAACAGTTACAACCAAACTATAACCCCGTGTTGGATTTTGTGACCAGAATAACACACGCGGCTTTCTGACGCTACCTGCCGTGTGCATCTAAGTTTTCGGGAAATGCTGAGTTTTTTTTTCTCTCATTCGCCGTGCGGTATCAAACATTGCATGAAAAATACACGCTTAGAGCAGTTCCTCGAATCAAATATCTCGTTTGTCGCGAGGGACATGAATGAATTCCCTGAATGAAAGAGCCAAACTGCAGTTAAAGTCCACCATTTAATAATTTGGCAAATAATTCGACTAAAGATGTCCATGTAAACACAGTCACATTGTCCGCTGTGGTTGTGTGTTTTGACTCTGAAATTCAGCGCGCCCAAATAGACACTCACACACCAAGCCTCTGTTCTTCCTCCGACACTCCCCCCTAAACAGAGCTGGACACGCCCACTTTTCTGACTTTTTCCAAAGTAGAGGTGTGAAAACACCCTGCTGAACAAGGGGGTTTCATGGCCCTTTAAGGCAGATTTAAATCTATTAAAAGAAGTTTTTGTCCTAATCAACAGCTAAAATTGATATACTAGAAATATGGATGTATTAGAAATAATAGATATTCTATTTCTCATAGCTGAACATCAGAAATCTGACAATGAACAGCTCAGGTGCACCTCATGTGCTTTATTCAGTGTTAAATGCTAATAATGCAAGTCTGAATGTCATTATACATGACATTTATTGCCATACTACTGATAGCAGCAGAAGATAGTTCAGCTCAGATCGGGAAAATAAAATATACCGTTTGAGATTGAACTTTAGAGCTGTGACTCAGTGCAAACCAACACATATCAGTGATTCAGCATCTACATTTAATCATGTTAAAGAGGTTAAAACCTTTCCATTTTGCTGGAGTGCAGTGAGTGCACTATTCTGTGCTTGTGAATGGCTGTGTTTACATTTCTGCAAATCTCATCACGTAGCGTGTTGTTAGGACACGGGGTTACAATGTCACCTGCTCACCTAATACTTACACTCGTAATATTTATATTATTTACTAATTAATAACCTCATGTGGAACTCTGAATCTGCATCTCATTTCGGAGTCTGCTACTGTCCACCAGAGGTCACATTTCAGTCACGGATGCATGCTTTCAGAGTCTTCCTGACTGAATGAATGAAATATGCTGTTTTCCAGCAAGGCAACCCGGGTGCTGAAATATAATTGGCTAAACTGGCAGTGGGCGGGTTAAATGACCAAAATAAAGACAGACACATTATTAAAGCAGAATATCTGACTTCAGTATTGTTACTCAGATAAACAAGAATGTTCACTGAGCATGTTTCTGAAATATCTGCACACATATTATGGTGTTTTATGCTTTAGGAGGGTCAAACACTGACATACAGCACCTAAAACATGTTTAGTAGTTCTCCTTCTCATGTGTCTTGATTGAAGTGTGCATTGATATATGTGTGCTGTATGTATGGATAAATGTGACATGTGTAAATATGTCTGTAGGATGAGTGTTTTCTGTGTGTGTGATTTGCGTGTTTGTGTGTTGAGTTTTTCACCTTCTTCATCAGCGGTGATGATGATTTTTCTCCATTGACAAACACAAAAGCAGGATTATCTGCTGTTTCGCCCCGCAGTCAAAAACTGACACAATTACAGCAGAAACACAGAGAGACAGAGAGAGATCTGCAATATACACTATATACTCTCTCTCTTCTCTCTCGCAGTGTTTTTTAATAGCTTATTTGAGTTATTCTTAGTATTTTTTTAAGTTATTTTGATTGAAATAAGTGTAGCATGAAATTAGCTCATTTTATGAATATTAATAATCAACAATAACGGTTTATTCTTAATTATTAATATTCCGGCTTAAGCTTCAGTCAGTTTGGTCAAACAAACATATGATTGTAAATGATCATGCTCGCGCGACCGAGCGGATTCCCAGATTATGAATCTTAATTATCAACAATAACGAATTATTATTAATCATTAATATTCCGGATCAATTTATTGTTAATTTGACCAAACGAACACAAGCAGAGCCGCCGCTCTTCCGAGCGGACACGGTAATCTATTCATTTAGAAAAAGGGAATTTAATTGCTACTTCTTGTGAAGTAGATTAATCATTCAAAAGTTTTAAACAACTTATAATAGCTAGGCAGGGGAATCTGTATTTCAGTGACGTTTTCTCGTGAGGCAAACAATACAATTCATTTGATTATAATGGAATTTATTGACTAGTCAGACGTAACGAACAAGCAAACGCACAAACATACATTAAACACAGAACAAAGGTAAACCACGCGGAGATATCGGGTCTATAGAACATGTAACAGCAAAGAGAAATAGTAAAGCTAGGAGATAGAGATTTCAGATAAAAGAGTGACAAAACTTTCAGTTCCACCCGCACCATTAAGGACCACCAAGGTTATAAAAAACACCTTTTTGATAAAAGGGGCACAGCTTAATCGCATAACTAAAATCACCTGGGTTTTCATGTCTGGAGGTCTCTTTTATGCGTCTCTCTTCCGTCGTGATGAAAACTACTCTTGATGTCCTTTGATGCGTGGAGTTTGTAATGCAGTTCGGACGAACACGATCGCAAACTTTAAACTGAATTTACTTTGCCGGAAAATAAAGAAAACGTGGCGGGAAAGTCCATGCGGCTGTGAAGAGCCGTGTGGCCCTTAAAGGGACCACCGTCAATGATGTTCCTTTTTGGGACGTTCTCTTTCTGCCCAGATGTTTGGGGGGAAGTGTGCTTATACCTGCGGGTCACGTGACAACCTGTACAGCATTCTGACCAATGATTTCAGGGGAAAGTTTGCGCGCGAACCTTCCTTTGTCTCTGGGCTGCGCGTATGCAAATTTGAGCGTCCGCCTAAAGCATGCGGACAGGCATTTTATACAGGGCTTTAAAGAATAAAGCAATGCGAGTTATGGTCTTGCTCTATGCATCATGTGTTGTAAAATGTCAGCAGAAACCCATCGGTACCAAACATGGGGGGGGGGGTTGAAAGTCCATCAACATAATTTTTCATATCCTTACAATATTTATGCTTTACAAAGGTCTAAATGGAACATGCATACAGGTTATAAGAGAGGTTACACAGGTAAGAAAAGTCAGAAATGAGATCCAAAGTTTACAAAACATAACACATTGGTTTTGTGCTGGTTCTGGATTTGATGAGTTCATTTTCTTTCTGTCGGAACAGCCTCGTGGGGGTGTATGTGTGTGTGTGTGAGGGTATTTGGGCAGGAATGTCTTTGAAGTTTTCCTGCTTATCTATCCAGGCCCCCTGAACAACTTAAGCTGTCACGAAAATCCAGACTTCTTGGAGCCAGGAGTCGTAAAACCGTTCTGTCGGACCGTGATAAAATCAATAAGAAATTTTATCTGTGGACTGTACGCTACATAATATATATGAGCAATACCACTCGAGTAGCAGTGTGCTATGGCTGTATATCAGCACTGGTGGGAGGCGTGCGTTGGCACGAGGCCTCAATGTTTCGAGTGCGATATTTTGTTTATACAACGTATCGACGGCACAATCGTGTATATAAATAAGAAATTCAAACACCAAGAGTCTAAAAAACCCTTTTTATTAGGAACTACTATCCTCCGTCATTTATTCACATCTGCAGCTGATGTCAGAACAGCAGAAACTGTTGCTAATCCACCAACGTCACTTGAATGTTTCTCTATAGCGTAATGTCTAAAGCGATGACAAAACTGCTGATTTTGCTCACACTTTAAGATTATAAGGCTGAACATGATATGAAATGCCATCCATCTACAGAGATGTCTTCTTACAGTGTTAGTCTACAGCACAGGTGTCAAACTCAGTTCCTGCAGGGCCGCAGCTCTGCACAGTTTAGTTCCAACCGTAATTAAACACACCTGATCAAACTAATTGAGTCCTTCAGGCTTGTTTGAAACCTACAGGCAAGTGTGTTGGAGCAGGGTTGGAACTAAACTGTGCAGGGCTTCGGCCCTCCAGGAATTGAGTTTGACACCCCTGCTCTAAAGTATTTCTCTGTTGCAATCAGGATATCACTATAATTAACCCTGAAACAAGCAACGCAATCACTACCAGACTGCTGTTGTGTTTGCGATAAGGAAAAACGCTAAACACATGCGGACTTTGCTTCTTTCTTTCTGATATGAGAGCAAATCTGTATAAATACAGCACTACTACATACAAAAGAGAGAGATCATCTTACCTGCCAACATGTCTCTGAAAATCCGAGAGATTGGGAGGAGGGGGTGTTCGGGGGTGAGGTCTCTGAATAGTGAATAACACTGTTGAGAACTGGGATAGGATGCAGCAGGTTTTGGGCGGCCACTGCCATCGGGTACTGTACCAAAGTTGGCAAACCGGGGGTGTTTACAGACTGTACCAAAGAGGGGGGTGGGTGAAATTACTGGAGTTTTCCAGAAGAAATAAAAAACGTGATGGTTGCGGTAGATTGGTCTGAAATACGGGATACTCCTAGGAAAAACGGAAGTGTTGGCAGGTATGCTTAAAGCAGGGGTCACCAATCCTGGTCCTGGAAGGCCGGTGACCCTGCAGGGTTTTGCTCCAACTTGCCTCAACACACCTGCCTGGGTGTTTCAAGTATACCTAGTAAGACCTTGATTAGCTTGTTCAGGTGTGTTTGATTAGGGTTGGAGCTAAAATCTGCAGCACACCGGCCCTCCAGGAACAAGTTTGATGACCCCTGGCTTAAAGTTTAATAATGATTTGATCTGCTGTAGTTAGAAATCTGAATGTTATCAGCTTCTAAGCGTCAGGGCTTATTATGTGGTTCTGTCGCCATCTTGTTGATAGAAAACGTCAATCGTCTTTGGTCTACTACACTGCGAGGGACCGAGCCAGCACGTACAATAAGGGGCATACAAAAAAGAAGATTTTCAAAAATAATTATTTTTAATAAAGTCAAAAAGGTTCACAAAAAGTTCAAAAATAAATTAAATAATTAAATCAATTGAAAGAACAAAAAACTAAACAAGGAAAACAAACTGAGTTCAAACCAAACAAATCATGTCTAAACCAAAAACAGAACTCCATGAAATGACAAGATAGACCACATTTATAGCACAGGGACTAGTCCACATTAAACAAGAAGGGGGAGACAAAAGCATACAATTTACAACTACAATAAACTAAGCCTAACATCTAAATACAAATCTAAATATAAGTTAAATAAATTATAAATAAAGGCAAAACTAAATATAAATGTGAATAAACAAACATTGTAAATCATTATTGAACCTAAACTAAACATGAGCTCTCCCTCCAAGCCATTAAGCCAATGGTATCGGCTGGCGGAACTAAAAGACGGCCTCTTGTGGCATGTCGGACCTTTACTTGGGCGGACCACACCCAGAAACTCTGTTCCTCGTCGGCATTGCAGCACGGTAACTTAAACTCAAAAGAAAACTAAATTAACAAAACATACAGTACAGATAACTGATTTTGTGTGCACCCAAAATAGTAATAAATGTACTGTGAATAATAAAGAAAGGTAATGAGAAACTGAAAGTGTATGCATCTTATTTAAATCAGATATGAATGAAACGAAATGTATAAACACAATAACTGAAATTGTGACCAATAAATAATCTTAAATAAATATGTATAACGTGTGTGTGTGTGTGTGTGTATATACATGTTTGTGTATGTATGTGTGCGTGCATGCCTCACTCTCAATGTGTGGCCACCACACTGGCCATCACATACACTATGGAAGGTTAATGGCCGCCGACGAGCTCTCTCAGAAATTGTAAATATTTAAAATAGGCACTATTCTTACAAATAAACTGCATAGTTCCAATCTAAACAACTACATTCTCCAATAAAAAAGCCTCAAAAGTACATTATGTTGTCTAACAGCAGTAATAATTGTCAAACTGTAGTGTCTCTCTGCTTGTTGTTGGCTGTATGTGGGCGGAGTAATACACAAAGGGTGAAGGGGCTGTATGGGTAAACCTCTCTTCTCTGACCTCTAAAGTGCTCTAGCGGCAGATGCTAGAGGCCATGGTCTTTAGCCTCCTTGTTAGAGCAACCGTCTCTCATTTGGAAGGTTGCCGGTTCGATACCAGCTCGGAGCGGGTTGAGTGGCGTAGAACCAGTGGGGTTACACAAGCGTTTGGACTGTGGGGTAAACCGGAGCACCCAGAGGAAACCCACGCCAACACAAGAAGAACATGCGAACTCCACACAGAAATGCCAACTGACTCAGCCGAGGCTCGAACCAGCGACCTTCTTGCCACAGTGTCGCCCATTCATAGACATGTATGCATTTGATTATTTAATAACGTAGTATGCATTTCAATTTGCACATAATATAGCTACATATGCAATATTGTACATATACTACTATACCTGTACATGCATTTGTATATTTTTATTCTGCATTTATGTTTTAATTCCTCTGTAATCTGTGTTTTTGTCCTGTCCTGTCCTGTCCTGTTCTGTCCTTTTTCCATCAGGAAAAACAGCATTCCTCGTATGTATAAACATACCTGGCAATAAAGCTCTTTCTGATTCTGATTAATCACATTAAAGCACAATATGGAAGAATGCATCTTGCTTATATATTAGAAAAAGCCTGTGTGGTTCAGAGCATCACTGAGAGCTGAGCATCCGAGTGTTTCTCAATGATAATGGATTATTTTACCTGAGGGCCACACAAATAGACCTAACTTACACACTTGAGGGATTTTATGCTCTCTGACGTTAATGTAGAATGAAATGTTTCCCAGACAGAAATATGAGCCTGAAAAAGAGCTCAAAAATCTCATATCACAACATAAGCATTCACATATCCTGATAGATATGTCTCATAATACAGTGTCTTTTCTGAATATTCAGTCAGTAATATTTACATTTTAAAGTATATATTGAAAAATGCACTTATTTATAAGTAATTATTGCTCTCACTTCATTTATTTAGAACTTCAGGGCAAATGTTTGATTAAGAATGTACAAATATTTATATATGTGCAAATATATAAATATAAACTATATATGTAATATTCACATTATTGTGAATCTGAAACGCATTGCTTGGGTAGATTTTGTTGTATGTTTCAGATGACAAATCCACTAGAGGGTGCTGTCTACATTTTGCAAATCTGAAATGGGTTACTTAAAGTAAGTTGTCATGTATTCTTCACATGACAAATCCACTAGAGGGTGCTGTCTGCATTTTGCGAATCTGAAATATGCTACTTTGGTTATGTGTTGTTGTACGCTTTAGATGAGGACTCCACTAGAGGATGCTGTCCTCATTTTTTTGTGTCTGAAATACATTACTAAGAGAACATTATATTTGATATTTTACTTAAAAAATCCACTAGAGGGTGCTGTCTACATTTTTTCGAATCTGAAATATGTTACTTAGAGTGAATTTGTCATCTGAAATGTAATACAAAATGTACTCTAAGGCGCTGGCTATATTTTGCGAATCATAAATACGTTTCTTAGGTTGTTTTGTTGTACATTTCAGATGACAAATCCACTACAAGGCGCTGTCGGTATCTTGGGAATCTGAAATATGCTACTTAGGTTATGTTTGGTTGTACGCTTCAGGTGAGAAATCCACTAGAGGGCGCTGTCTGCAGTTTTGTGAATCTATAATACGTTACTTAGAGTGTATGTTTTGGATAACAAATCCACTGGAGGGCGCTGTCAGCATTTTTGCGAATCTGAAATATGTTACTTAGAATATATTTGGTTTTACATTTCAGATGACAAATCCATTAGAGGGTGCTGTCTACATTTTGCAAATTTTGAAATGCGTTTCTTAGGTTATGTTTTGTTGTAAGTTTTAAATGACAAATCCAATAGAGGGCGCTGTCTACATTTTTTAAAAATATGAGGCAAACGTATTCGATTACAAATCATAGACACAGCCTTAAGTTGTTTTGTGGTATTTATTTAGTGTTGTGCAGAGAACAGAATGAAAATAATCCTTTAGGTATCTATAATGTGTCCCTGTAAATATCATTAGTGTGAAAAGGAACAAAATTCATTGTCGTCATATCGCCCCCTAGTGTTCATTTGACCTAAAAACTGCTTTTAGGTCAAATGAACACTTGTGTTAACCACTTAAACTCTGCTGCTATTTTGGGATTTCCGCCTGGATTTTGCCTACCTAAATTTAAAAGCTTCCCAAATCCACATGTAGAGGTGTAAATCCAAAAATTTGGTATCATTTTAAAGGAAGCCCTTTAAATTTTCATAAAACACTATTGAAAGTGTTTAAAATATCTGTATATGTTGTCATAAACACCAAAAAAAAAGGCACTTTTTGTATTTGTTTTATAAACTCAAATTTGAAAGTGTACCTTTTAGGCACTGTGTGGTCTAGCGTGCTGTAATTAATGTTGGTGGTTCCTGCACATGTCTGTAATCATAGGAAAAATGAAAAATGTCTCCACCATAATCTATGCAAAAGTTATTGTATTCCAACTGATGAGAGGTGCTGTACAAGCCACAGGGAGCGATCATTGTTTTCATATTTCACTATTCTTTTGTTTGATCAAACATAATTCACTTTGTTTGGAGCACGTCAGACATATAAAAGGATTATTTATGCACATCACCTCAAAAACAGAGGAGAATGGCCCTGAAGCGCACAGCATAAGGTGAGAGATGACAGCTGTCTGTGCTATCTGGGGCTGCTTATTGATCATAAATGTATTGTTTTCACTTCTGCGCCATGGAAACGTTCGAGGTTACTAAAGTAACCCTTCGTTCCCCGAGGAGGGGAACGGAAGCACTATAAGTGGATTTGATTGTAAAATCCACGCATTGGGAGGTTCGGTTCAGAAGCTACTCGTCTGAAAGAGTATTGAACGGGCCAATTAAGAATGAATTGGCAGCGCAAGCCTGCGCAGGTGAGCGGCATAAGCAATCAACTGAGTATATAAGCTCACCTGGCGCCAGCAGACGCTATCCTTTTTAAGCTGAAGAGACTTTCAACAGCTAAGGGACAGTCATTATGGCGACGGAGTATAGTGCTTCCGTTCCCCTCCTCGGGGAACGAAGGGTTACTTTAGTAACCTCGAACGTTCCCCTTCGGGGGGAACTTCAGCACTATAAGTGGATTTGATTGTAAAATCCACGCATTGGGAGCCCATTGAAAGCGCCATAATGACTGCACCTTACCAACACCCCCGATGAGGAGATAGTCAAGCAAGCGTGACGCACCCACATCATGGGGGGCGCGGTCCTCCAACGTGTCCCTGGCCCTAATTTATCCTACTTCAACAGAAGTTTTACGGATTTATATATATTTTTTGGGAAGTCGTGAGCATCTAGATAATTCTAGGAAAATACGACAGTACGTTGGGAAGCGTGCCATCCCGATAGGGAGGACGCTGCGGAGGCCATCCGTTACCCAAGGGGGGATAGATGGCAGAATTTACATATGGACTAGCCCTAAAAAGGGGGAGTACGCATAGCAAAAGAGTGGTTAGCAGGGAGGGAAGACACGGGTCCGCCCAGGGGGGGGACTTAACCGTGGCGGAATAAGCATATGGGATCGCCTAGTGGGGATCATGCATAGCAGGCACCTTTACCCAAAACGCGGGCTGACCAGCGGGCAGACCTACAACGTAGTGGGCCAGCAAGTGACTCCTCCGCTGAGTCAGTGCTGGGGGCCACGGAGGAATCTGCAGGGCTCACCTGACGGGGAACTTTACTGACAGATAAAAAGGCGCACGTATCTCCGTGTTAGGGAAAATGGCGCAGCAAGCGTGTTTCAACACCCTACCGAATTGTTTCCTCAATCACCAAGGGTTACCTAATACCCTTGAGGAAACCGGCTCCACTCGCAGATTGTAAAACCTTGCAAATGTGTTGGGTGTCACCCAGACCGCAGCTCTACAGATGTCTGTTAGAGGGGCGCCGCGTGCGCGCGCTCGAGAGGATGCGAAGCTCCGAGTGGAGTGCGCACGCGCTCTCGGGGGACGCGGCTCATCTCGGCTCTGATAGTGAAAGAAAGGCATCCACAATCTAGTGGGAACTTATTTCGGTACGGCACTTCCCTGCTGCCAACCGCTATAACAGACGAAGAGCTGCTCAGATGATCTAAACTCTGAGTGCGGTCCGGATAATACGCAAAACGCGAACTGGACAATAAAAAAGGGCTGGGTCTGCCTCCTCCGAGGGCAGCGCTTGCAGGCTCACTACCTCGTATTAAAACAGAGTGGTAGGAACCTTGGGCACATATCGCGGGCGGGGTCTCAGGATGTGAGAGAAGCCAGCCCAATTACAGGCACGAGTCACTGACCGAAAAATGCCTCCGGGTCCCCGACCCTCTAATCGATATCAACGCGACCAGCAGAGCTGTCTTCAGGGACAGAAAGATACTGAGTCGAGGATCGAAGGGATCTGACGCGGCTTGTGTAGCGAGGGCGAGATCCTAAGAGGGCATGAGAGGGGGCGGGGTGGATTAATTCGCTTAACGCCCCTGAGGAACCGGATGATGAGGTTATGCGTTCCCACGGTGCTGCCAGCCACCGCGTTATAAGAGCGGAGATGGCAGCCACGTAACCTTGAGTGTGGAGGGCGACAGCCTGCTCTCCAACTTCTCTCGGCGTAAAGAAAGCACAACGCTGATCTGGCAAATTACGGGGGTCTTCTCAGCGAGAGACACACCATTCAGTGAATAGACTCCACGTCAGGGCATAGGCGCGCTCGGGGAGGGGGCTCTAGCCCGAGTGACGGTATTAGCCACCGCAATCGGAGGTTACCTAAGTCTTCCTCGCGTCTAAAAATCTCTTCAAAGATCGGCGAGGGTGCCAGGTGGTGCCCTGTCCCTGAGAGAGTAGGTGCTCTCTCGAAGGGACTGCCAGGGGAGGGCTATCGCGAGGGAGAGCTCTGACACTCGTCCTCCCTGACCTTGCACAGTAACTGCGCGAGCAGGCTCACTGGGGGAAACGCGTATTTGCGCGTGCCCCGAGGCCAGCTGTAAGCCAGTGCATCCGTGCCGAGAGCACTCGGTCAGGGAAAGAACAACTGGCAATGAGCGATCTCGGGGGAAGCAACAGATCGATCTGGGCTTCCCCGAATCGCGCCCATATCAGCTGAACAGACTCGGGGTGGAGTCTCCATTCTCCAGGACGCAAGGCTGCCGTGAGAGCGCATCGGCTGCACGGTTGAGCTTGCCTGAATATGAATGGCGTGCAGCGATTTCAGCCGCGGATGACTCCAGAGGAGCAGACGGCGGGCGAGCTGAGACATGCGGCGAGAGCGCATACCCCCTATACGGCTGATATACGCCACCGCCGCCGTACTGTCCGTCCTGACCAGCACGTGTTGCCGCTCCAGCACCGGAAAAAAACGGTGGAGAGCGAGGAACACTGCCAACAGCTCCAGGCGATATGCCAATGCAACTGGGTACCTTTCCACAGGTCCGCAGCCGCATACCCGCAACGCACAGCCCCCCAGCCCGTGTTGGAAGCGTCTGCTGAAACGACAACAAGACTGGACGCCTGTTCTAGAGACACCCAGGCCTGTAGGAACGAGGGGTCGCTCCAAGGGCTGAGGGCGCGGCGACACAGCGCAGTAACAGAGACTCGGTGTGCGCGCGCGTGCCATGCGCGTCTGGGGACTCGATCGTGATCAGCCAGTGCTGAAGTGGTCTCATATAGAATAATCCGAGCGGCATGAAGCGGCTGCGGATGCCATATGCCCCAGGAGCCTCTGAAATAGTTTCAGTGGGACCACTGTTTTACTGTCGAGCTCTCTCAGACAGTACAGCATCAGCTGAGCGCGCTCTCCGGAGAGGCGCGCTGCCATGGTGACCGAGTCCAGCTCCAGCCCGAGAGAAGAGATCCTCTGCACGGGGGCGAGTTTGCTCTTTTCTCGGTTGACCTGAAACCCCCACAGGTGGAAGTGCCAGAGCACTTTGTCTCTGTGCATAATCAACTGCTCCGAGAGAGGGCAAAAATCAGCCAGTCGTAAAGAAATCGAGTATGCAGATGCCCGCGAGCCGAAGGGGCGCTGAGGCACCCTCCGCGGGCTTGGTGAGGACCCGCGGAGACAGAGAGAGCCCGAAGGGGAGGGCTTTGTATTGCCAAGCTCGACCTTCAAACGCAAACCGCAGAAACTGTCGGTGGCGAGGAAGAGTGGAGACATGGAAATACGCGTCCATCAGGTCTAATGCTGCAGACCAACCCAGAGGACGAACGCACCGGAGGATGCGCTTCTGCGTGAGCATTCTGAACGGCAGCTTGTGCAGGCAGCGGTTCAAAACGCGCAGATCTAGGATTGGCCGTGACCCACCGCTCTTTTTGGGCACGATGAAGTGTGGGCTGTAAAACCCGCTCTCCATCTCGGCTGGAGGGAGCGGCTCGATTGCATCCTTCGCCAGGAGGACAGCAATCTCCTCTCGCAAGACAGGGGCGGACAGGGGGCTGACCCTGGTGAATACACACCCGTGACTTGGGGGGCCGTTTCGCGAACTGAATCGCATAGCCGAGTCTGATTGTGCGTATGAGCCACCGCGAAGAGCTGGCCCGCGCTAACCAGGCAGGCAGAGCTCTCGCTAATGGACTCATCGCTACAATCGCCGACGTACCAGCAGTGGGGCAGCGCGGAGTGGGTGTGCTGATCCGGGAAGCTCGCGGGTCCCATGGAAAAGCTGGAGGTGAGATATTTGCTCTCACTCCAAACCCGAGCTCCGGAGGGGAGGCTCGAGGGGTGGGAGAAAGGAGACCGTCCTCCCAGCGCTCGTGAGCCACTGGCGAAACGCACCGAATCTGCAAGCTAGAAAGCATAGCGTCCCAGACTGGCAGATTTCGGGCTGTCACATCTGGGGAAGTGAAAAGTGCCCTTTCATAATGTTTTCATGGCAGTAAAAAGTGCCGTTGGAAATGGGGCCCCGCCCTCCAGCGGGGAAAGAGCAAGTTCCCTCTTCTCCAGATGGCCTGTCCCAGGGGCGCTTCGCGGTCCGTTGCCGGACTTAGCGGCGTTCTGGGCAGGGGGGCTGCCTGCTTCCGAGGTGCCCGACACGCTCGCTTCGCCGGAGGGGCGTGTGCGGGGGCGGAGCAGCTCTCGTAGGCGGGCGCCTTCGGCGAGGAGCAGGTATGAATGGCACGGCGGGCGGAGCGGGCTACGGACCGCCGATAAGACATCACCCACCAACTGCTCTGACAATTCACAGACAGTGTCGCCGAACCTGGCTGGGGATATGGGGAAGTCAAGAAAGCGGACTTTGTCGACTTTGCGCATATCAGCCAGGGGTGGCGCTCCTGGACCACTAATGTGGACATCGTCCTCCCCAACGCACACGCAGCGGACTCAGTAGTCCGAAGAGCTAAGTCGGCGGCGGTGCGAAGCTCGTAAGCCTGGGTTGGACCCACCCTCGTGCAGCTCGGCCAGCGCCTGCGCTTGGTAGCGCTGGTAGGTGGCTATCGCATGCAAGGCGGAAGCAGCCTGGCCCGCAGCTATGTAAGCTCTAGCTCCGAGGGAGGTAGATAACTTACAGGCTTTGGATGGGAGACGAGGCGGACCCCGCCAAGAAGAGGCGCCGCGCGGATTTACCGCCATCGCGCACTCAACCTGAGGAATCGCCACATACCCCCTGGCTGTTTCACCGTCAAGAGTGGTTAGGGTGGAGGTACACGCAGCACGAGCAGAAAAAAGTGCTTTACAAGACCGCGTGAGCCTACTGTGCACCTCCGGGAAGAAGGGAACGCCCCTCTAGTCGGTCCGGCCGCGGAGCTGGGGGATAAACCATCTCCAACCCACGGCCGAAGCAGCCCGGGAAAGCACGGCTAACATGTCCGTTTCAGGATCCATAGTGACAGCGCTCACCAGCCCGAAGGGGGCGAGCGGGTCTGGATCATCATCGGACAATGAAAGCCCACCCTCCGATGCCGCGGTGGACATCTGGTCTCCGGTGTCATCGGGCGTAAGGGCTACCATCTGTTAGACGGATCGCTTCCCCCGCCCGAAGCTTGGATGGAGCGCTTAGAGGAGCGGGAGGTCCGCGGGCCCGTGGGCGACGGATTATCTCTCGCTGAAACCCTCAGATCTGTCCGAGTGCCCGCTGCAGAGCAGGGGACAACTGGGGTGGTTCGCCCTTTTGCAAAGGCTAACCGCGATCTTGCGCAACAGTCATGGCATCGCAATGACGACATGAACTGCCCGCGAGCAGCGCATTAACATGCTGGACCCCCAGACATGTAACGCAGTGCCCGCGCCCATCATCCGAGGACAGGAAACCACCGCATCCAGAAACGCACAGTCGGAGCGCCGTCCTGATAAGGACGTGCTGCACGACTGTGTTGCTCTTTCTGTGAAGTTTGCAACTTTATACGCACCGCTCTGGAGGACCGGACCCAAAGAACGCCAGGCAAGGGAGAAACCCAGCTCGACCGTCTGCCACTGCGTGTACACACTCTGGACCGGGAGAATGCTCTCGTTCGCTCAGAATCGCTGGTCACAGCAGGAGGAACCCTCATCGACTCGATCAGAAAGTCTCTGAAGCGAAAAGGATAGCGTCTGCTGGCGCCAGGTGAGCTTATATACTCAGTTGATTGCTTATGCCGCTCACCTGCGCAGGCTTGCGCTGCCAATTCATTCTTAATTGGCCCGTTCAATACTCTTTCAGACGAGTAGCTTCTGAACCGAACCTCCCAATGCGTGGATTTTACAATCAAATCCACTTATAGTGCTGAAGTTCCCCCCGAAGGGGAACACCGTGATTCATTCAGCAACTGTTTGATATGTGAATATAATTCAGTAAAAAGAATGCTAGAACCGTATGAGCACCGGCAAGAGCTTTCATTTGAGCTATAACTTGTACATGTGTTATATATGAACCATATGAAAATGAACCAATGTTCAATACCCAGCTCGGGTATCCAAAATACTGTGTATTTAAGTGTAAATAACTTTTGTACAGTAGAACAATATCCAAAGAGATGCATATGTGCACAAAATATAGATTCTACACTTTCAAACGAAACCATTTACGGGGGTCTGGTGCAATGCTAGCCCTTTAAATCTTAAAGCGAAAGTTTATGACATCACGTGGAGTTTAACTGGTACTTTTTTTTTGGTTCCACAAAAATGTAGACTGAAGATTTCTGATGAGCCTGTTTTGCATGATTTGCTGTTTATTGCTGCTGAAAATGATTAATTATTATCATGTTTTAAGCTGTGCTAATCGGTCAGACTGGAAAAATATATATTTAGAGTATTACAGACTGACAAAAGTGAAAAGAAATCAATCAGATGAGAGAAGCTGTTGTGGCCAAACTGAAGCAGGACTTCAAGAGCAAGAATCTTGACAACATTCATGTTTGTACTTATCATTTCCATTCAAATGGATGAAATATTAGTCCAATATCTTTATTAATTCTGCTCATACGTGTGTTTTACCACCCATTACATTCAGTCTGTTGAAATATTGCACCTTTTTCTGCTTTCAGAGTCTTTCTCTATGTGTTTAAGCAGTTGTTTCCGTGGTTCAGACAGCAGAAATAGACAGAACATTGTGTATTCAGTAATATATTAACTGTGGAACGCATACCATTGTTTACAACTGATAATCGCAAATATGGCCGCCTAGACCAGCTAGGATAACTGACCAAAGCTTGGCGCAAGTATAAACCCTAAACACTATATGCAGTGTTGTGTGATTTGGAGCGATTATAGCATGATTTTGTCAAACTTCAGCTCACTCTCTGCTCCATTTCCAGCGCTGTCATCATATCAGATCAGGATGAAATGCTGCGGCGGTGAAAAGGGATTAGTCTTTCTGAAAGCCGATAGTGCTGCTTTACTGCACACTTTAAATGGATTATGATCCACATGGGATAAAGTGTGGGACAATATTAGGGCAGATAAACAAATGCTTACATTGGGCTTTTCCTGAGATTAATGGATGAAGGAAAGTTGACAACAGCTTTAAACGGACACGCGGATCAATAATGATATCCGATTTACTATTAATTCCAGAGGATGTTGATCAATTTGACATTGAGATGGTTTGGAAATGTCTCACATGAAAAAATACTATTGTCATTTAAAGTGAATACTGTAGTGGTTTTGAACCCATCTGTGTAATTTGTTAAGATGAATCTGCAGTTGCTATAGCAACACAACAATTATAGTAATTAATCTGTTGTAATGGTTCTATAGTTGCTATAGTAACAAAACATCTATAGTGATTAATCTGTTGTGGGAATTCCATAGTTGCTATGGTAACAACAACTATAGTAATTAATGTGTTGTGATTCCTTAGTTGCTATGGTAACACAAATATAGTAATTAATCTGCTGTTTTGATTCTGCAGTTGCTATGGCAACACAACAGCTATAGTAATTATTCTGCTGTGGTGATTCTAAAGTTGTTATGGTAACACAACAACTATGGTAATTAGATTGTTGTGGGGATCCGGCTGTTGCTATGGTAACAACAACTATAATAATTAAGCTGTTGTGGGGATCCAGCTGTTTTAGTGTTTTAGTGGTTCTATAGTTGCTACAGTAACACCTTAACTATAATAATAAATCTGTTGGGTTGATTACATAGTTGCTATGGTAACAACAACTATAGTAATTAATCGGCTGTGGTGGTTCTACAGTTGCTATGGTAACACAACAACTATAGTAATTAATCTGTTGTGATTCTCTAGTTGCTTTGGCAACACATCAACTAAAGTAATCTGTTGTGGTGATTATAACATTACTATGGTAACAACAACTATAGTAATTAATTGGCTGTGGGTATTTTGCAGTTGCTGTGGTAACAACAACTATAGTTACTGATCTGTTTTGGTGATTCTACAGTTGCTATGGTAACACATTAACTATAGTGATAAAGCTGTTGTGGGGATCCGGCTCTTGCTACGGTAACAACAATTATAGTAATTAAGCTGTTGTGGGGATCAGGCTGTTGCTATGGTAATACAACAACTATAGGAACTGATCTGTTGTTGCAATTCTACAGTTGCTAGGGTAACACATCAACTATAGGAATTAATGTGTTGTGGTGATTCTAAGGTTACTATGGTAACAACCACTATAGTAATCTGTTTTAGTGGTTCTACAGTTGCTACAGTAACACTTCAACTATAGTAATCTATTGTGGTGATTTTACAGTTGCTATGGTAACACAACATCTATAGTAATTAATATGTTGTGGATATTTTATAGTTGCTATGGTAACATAACAACTATAGTAATTAATCTGTTGTGGGGATTCTTCAGTTGCTATGGTAACACAACAAATATAGTTATTAATCTGTTGTGGGGATTCTACAGTTGCTATGGTAACAACAACTATAATTAATCTGATCCGGCACCTTATTTTACCGATCCCCTCCTCAACCGGCTTCCTCCCAATTCCGATGTTAACTTTCACTTTCTTCCGCGACTCCCCAACCCTCTTCATTTTCGTCCACGACAAACAAACCCCCCATCTCCACTTTCATGCGCGACACCTCTCCATCCTCAGGTAACATGCCGGATCCGTTACCCCGATTTGTTGCGGGAACTCTCAATTCACAAATTAAGCACTGATTATAGGGTTTATTATATTACAATAAATCACAGTTTATTGTATTAAAACATGTGTTTTGTATATGTTTTTTTGCGATTTTTGGCAATTTCAAATGTCTATATAAGTTGTTGTTGATTTGATTCTTTCTGCTTTGATGTTTTGATTAGTTATTTCAATAGATACATTTAAACTATATAAAAATGGGCAGCTGACATAAAATAAAAAGTACATTTAAAAATATAAAAACTTATTTTTATATATTTAAAAAGGCAGAAAGAATATATATATATATATATATATATATATATATATATATATATATGTGTATATATATATATATATATATATATATATATATATATATATATATATATATATATATATAATTTATAAATGTTTTAGTTTATATTTATATAAAAACATTTTAGTACATTTTAAACATGTATTTCTTTAAGTAAATTGTTATAATATATTATATTATATAATATATATCAAAATGTACATTATTGTACAATTAAGTCGTATATACATGTGACATCATGATTTCTATTTCGTTTACAAAATGATACAATGTATCGTTCACTTAACGCTTTAATAACCAAATTGTTTTCTAAACTGAATGTTAGGAATGTTCAGTGATAACATTTTCAGCAACACATCCTTACCACATTTTTTTTTCTCAACATGTCAGTCTGGATGTGGTTCTAAAAGCTTCAGCTCTGGTTTTGTTTACATGACCACAACATCCTTAAGGAAATCGATAGCTGTAAAAAGCAAACAGCCCCAGTCCATTCAGATACACGTCAGGCTCTCATCCGCCCGCCATCATCGTGTGAAAGACTGCAGAAAAACAAGTAAAGCGTGCTCAAATTAGGGCTGATGATTAATTGACTAAGAAATAATTGTGATTATCTGATTAATTGGCTGTTCTGGTGTTTGATGATTAACTGTCTGATTTGGCAATGTGACAGAAATCTAATACAATCTTTACAAATGCTTAAAAATTATACTTAAAGGTGCTGTATGTAGGTTTTTGACTCTTCTAAAGCATAAAAACACCATAGTATGTGTGCTGATATTTCAGAAACATGGTTAGTGAACATTCTTGCTTATGTGAGAAACTATGCTGTAGTCAGATATTCTGGTTTGAACATGTGCGTTACACGCCGGATTGGCTGTCTTTGTTTTGGTCATTTAACCCGCCTAATGCCAGTTTAGCCAATTATATTTCAGCACCCGAGTTGCCTTGCTGGAAAACAGCGTATTTGAGTCATTCAGTCAGGAAGGCTCTCAAAGTATATGTCCAGGACCAAAATATGACCTGCGGTGGACAGAAGCAGACTCCGAAATGAGATGCAGATTCAGAGGTTATTAATTGGCAAATAATAAATATTCCCTGTTTAAACATTAGGTGTGCTGGTTACTGTAACACGGGGAGTGACAGAGACAACTGAGATCGGGTCCACTTGCAGGTTTATTGCGGTAGTCAGGCAAGCAATGGTCAACACGGGTGCAAACAGATTTATATAGACCAGATTCACCAATCTCGGTCCTGGAGGGCTGGTGTCCCTGCAGGGTTTTGCTCCAACGTACCTCAACACACCTGCCTGGATGTTTCAAGTATACCATGTAAGAGCTTGATTAGCTTGTTCAGGTGTGTTTGATTAGGGTTGGAGCTAAAATCTGCAGGACACCGACTATCCAGGAACAAGTTTGAGGACCCCAGATATAGACAGAATCATAGTCAAAGTATCAGGCAAGAGGTCGGAAGGCAGGCGGCAGACAGGGACAAAAAGACAAACGAAACCAGGGTCAAAACACGGGAAAACAAGACTAGGAAAACTCGATGAATTGGACTCGGCAATCGAAGTGAGTGTGTGTGCTGCTTAAATAGTGTGTGTAATCAGTCTTTGACAATCCTCAGGTGGTGCGAGTGTAATCAGTCAGAATAAGGAAGCATGTGTGTGTAAGGGTAGTGCTGTCTCCTCACAGCAAGAAGGTCGCTGGGTTGCTGGTTCGAACCTCGGCTCAGTTGGCATTTCTGTGTGGAGTTTGCATGTTCTCCCTATATTCGCGTGGGTTTCCTCCGGGTCCCCCACAGTCCAAAGACATGCGGTACAGGTGAATTGGGTAGGCTAAATTGTCCGTAGTGTATGAGTGTGTGTGAATGTGTGTGTGGATGTTTTCCAGAGATGGGTTGCGGCTGGAAGGGCATCCGCTGCGTAAAAACTTGCTGGATAAGTTGGCGGTTCATTCCGCTGTGGCAACCCCGGATTAATAAAGGGACTACGCCGACAAGAAAAGAAATGATGTGTGTGTGAGTGAAGTGCATGTGTGAAAATGTAGTCCAGAAATGGCGGATTTGTAGTCCATAGTGATTATGAGTGAGATCCAGCGGTCTTAGAAGTTAAGACCGCTGGTGATCGTGACAGTTACATTGTAACCCCGTGTCCTAACAACACGTTATAAGACCAGATTTCCATTGATAAACAGTTTGGCTGTTTGCACCAGACGAAACATGGCAGAGAATAGTGCACTCACTGCACTCCAGCGAAATGGTTATATGGAAATGGATTATAATCTAAGTAATACATATTACACCTCTTTAAAATTAATAAATGTAGATGCTGAATCACTGATTTGTGTTGGTTTGCAACAGCTCTAGAGTTCAATCTCAAACAGTTTATGTTGTTTTCCAGATCCGAGCTGAACTATCTGCTGCTGCTTTCAGTAGTATAGCAATAAATGTCACGTAAAATGGCATTCAGACTCACATTATTAGCATTTAACACTGAATAAAGCACATGCGGTGCACCTGAAGTCATCATTGTTCATCTATGAGATTCTAAAATATCTATTTCAGGTGTTGGTTAGAACAAAAACTTCTTTTATTATGGAAAATATTGTGGAGAGCATCCTGACTGGCTGCATCACCACCTGGTATGGAAACAGCACCAGCAGCAATCACAAAGGCCTACATAGGATTGTGCGAATTGCTGGACGCTTAGTAGGAGGTGAGCTTCCCTCCCTCCAGTACATCTACACCAGGCAGGGCATGAGAAAAGCCAAGAGAATCATCATGATTCCAGCCACCCAAGCCATAGACTTTTATCTCTGCTACCCTCAGGCAGACGGTTCCGCACCAGCCGACTGAAGGAAAGCTTCTTCCCTCAGACTATCAGGCTGATGAACACTTAACACACCCCACACAGACTCTTCCACACCCGTCACTGCACCCCTGCATGCACTGAATTAACCAATCCGTACTTGAAACAATACTGCCTACAACTGTGTGTACACCTATTCATTGTACATATCACTGTCAACGCTGCCAATTTACATTGTCCTGTTTTTTGGGAGTATGCTGTTGTATGCTGTTGTATTTGCACTGTCTGTATTTTGCACTGTCTGGAGCCAGCACCTAAGCTTTTCACTCATCATAGCACACATGCCACTGAGAATGTGACAATAAAAGTAATATGATTTTAATTGGATTTGAAATATTCCTTCTATCGCGTGCTGTTGCTTTTAGTTTGAAATAGGTTCAGATCATCCTTAAATCAGGGTTTAGGTTTGATAGTCAGGCACACTCATGTCAGTCTGGCAACCTGGGCTAACTTGCAATCATCAGAGGAGGAGCCGAGTGAAAATGTGTTTTAAGAAGTGCAATACCGAATTCAACCACTGGGTGTCAAACTTACATACTGCACCTTTAATGCTGTTATTTTTTAAGATGGAAATTAGCCACAGTTTTCCGGTGAGTGTTGGTGTAAGGGTAGGGTAAAGAACAGTAAAATAAGAGTTTTCTACTGTATAAAATTCATTACACCAATTAAGAAATTAATCATCAAAACCAATATGTGTGTGTGTGTGTGTGTGTGTGTGTGTCTGAGTGAATGTGTGTGTGTGTGAGAGAGTGTGTGAGTGAATGTGTGTATGTGATTTTGTGTATGTTTCTCTTTCTCTCTCTGTGAGTGTGTATACGAGTGTATGAACGAAAAAGTGTGTGGGTGTGTGTGTCTATGCGAGTGAAAGGGTGTGTGTGTTATTAGCAGTCCGTCAGTATGATGGCAGCTCAGCTGTTTTCAACTTAATGCACATTGAACCTAAAGGCAGGAGCCAGCGGCCAGTCTCTCTCTGTCATCTAAAGGCCAACGCAACATGAGCGTAAACACAGACACACGCACACACACATACATATAAATATATATACACACACACACACACGCGCACACACACACATAAATACACGTATATACAAACAAACATATATACACAAATATATAAACACACACAAATACAAATAACCATATATACACACATACATATATACAAACACACATACACATACACACACATATACAAATACACATATATATACTCACACATATACAAACACACACATATATATTCAAACACACATATACACGCATACATATATACATACAAACACACACATATTTACACAAATAAATACACTTAAACACATAATATATACACACACACACACACACATACAAATACACAATATATATATAACAATATAAACACACATATACAACCACAAATATATAAACACACACACACACACACACACACACACACACACACACACACACACACACACATATACAAACACACATACACACATATATACACAAATATATATATACACAAACACACACATATACAAACACATATACACACCCACACATATACAAACACACACACACCCACACATCTACAAACACACATATACACATATATACACAAATATATATATACACAAACACACACATATACAAACACACATACACACCCACACATATACAAACACACACACACACACCCACACATCTACAAACACACACACACACACACACACACACACACACACACACACACACACATACACATACACACACATATACAAATACACATATATATACTCACACATATACAAACACACACATATATATTCAAACACACATATACACGCATACATATATACATACAAACACACACATATTTACACAAATAAATACACTTAAACACATAATATATACACACACACACACACACATACAAATACACAATATATATATAACAATATAAACACACATATACAACCACAAATATATAAACACACACACACACACACACACACACACACACACACACACACACACACACACACACACACACACACACACACATATACAAACACACATACACACATATATACACAAATATATATATACACAAACACACACATATACAAACACATATACACACCCACACATATACAAACACACACACACCCACACATCTACAAACACACATATACACATATATACACAAATATATATATACACAAACACACACATATACAAACACACATACACACCCACACATATACAAACACACACACACACACCCACACATCTACAAACACACACACACACACACACACACACACACACACACACACACACACACACACACACACAAATATAAATATATAATATTGTGCATATATACACACTCAGACACACACACACACACACACAGCTGATAGCAGTGCTCTCAAGCTCAAAATAGCCCTGGATATCCAGCAAAAGAAGATGTGCATGTCAGAGACAGTGTTTCTCTGTGCTGACACTGGATCAGTGGATGTGTGTGTGTGTGTGTGTGTGTGTGTGTGTGTGTGTGTGTGTGTGTGTGTGTGCTGGCGTTTCTAATTTAAGAACAAAGATGGCATGATTTTTCTTTCGCTTTGAGGCAGCGCAACACATCTGAGCCAAATTTAGTGCAAGTGTGCAACAAAAGGACAGAAATAGAAACGAGGTTTGGCATCGGGTTTGAAATCATGTGTTGGTAATGCAATAATGACTGGAGTATAAGCTGAGCGGATGTTTAGCTAGAAAATAAGCTTTCATAATATGGTATTTTATTATCATAGTTATTATTATTGTAGTATTTCACATTTCACCTACAGATGCTCTTGTTGTTGTAGCTGCTGCATGGTTTTGTTAAATCCGTGACATGATTTATTCAGATGTCACCATTTGTTTTTGTCTATGTAATGCAATAAAGCAAAAACATTTATCCATTCAATTTCCTTCGGCTTAGTTCTTTTATTTATCGGGGGACACCACAGCGGAATGAACCGCCAACTTATCAAGAATATGTTTTACTCAGTGGATGCCCTTCCAGCTGGAACCCAGTACTGGGAAACACTCATACACACTCATTCACACACACACACACACACACACACACACACACACACACACACCCTGGGCTCGAGGATCCCTTGAGCTCGGGGCTCTCTCCCGGGACAGCATGCCAAACAAGCTTTTATAAATCATCAGCTAAGTGTGAACTCTTGAAACATTATAGTTTTAATAACTAATTTCTGATAACTGATTTGTTTTCTCTTAATGACAGCACATAATGTTTGACTATATATTCATCAAGACACTAGTATTCAGCTTAAAGTGACATTTAAAGGCTTAACTAGGTTAATTAGGGTAAAGTTAGGGTAATTAGGCAAGTTGTCAGAGAGACAAACTCCGTGATTCCCTCCTCTGACCAGCAGAGGGCACCCTCACCTCATTATTAACTGTTTCATTGTTCCCTCTCCACTACATTTCCCATCTACGATATCACTCCGCCATCTATTTAAGCAGACTGGTTTGTCTCACTCTTTGCGAAGTCTTAGCTGCGTCCCAAATCGCATACTTATGCACTATTCTACACCACTGTGTAGTATAAATAGTGTAAGTAGTGCGTTCTCACTGAAAACTCTTTTAATAATAAGTGCACTTTAATTATCCGGATGATCACTCATTCAGCCGGTAAAATGAAGTGTGTAATGACGGACACTTCACACACTCAACGACCGCAGGTTTGCTCACATAGTGGAAGGGGCGGAGCTATCAGGCGCACATGTTGGATAACTTTATTTATTTTGGATTGTGAAAGCAAAACTCTCCAATGAGAGTGATTATAGCGCCTCCTGATGGTGAATGCGGTTATACTCACGGCAGGTATTATTTGATAGTCTGGTTATTAATTTCTCTAATTTGGCGACCGTCAAACGTCATCGGGGAAACGGTTTGAATTTCCGCTTAGTAAAATAACATTAGTGCTCCATTTGGGATGACACTACATACATATACTACGCTGCTCAGTGTGTAAGTGCATAAGTACATAGTGCATGAGTGCATAGTGTATAGTGTGCCATTTGAGACGCAGCTAACGACTGCAGCTTTGCTCACGTAGCGGAAGGGGCGGAGCTATCAGGCGCACATGTTGGATAACTATTTATTTTGATTGGTGAAAGCAAAATTCTCCAATGAGAGTGATTATAGCGCCTCCCGATGGTGAATGCGGTTATACTCACAGCAGGTACTATTTGATAGTTTGGTCATTAATTTCTCTAATTTGGCGACCGTCAAACGTCATCAGGGAAACGGTTTAAATGTCCGCTTGGTAAAATAACATTAGTGCTCCATTTGGGACGACACTACATACACATACTATGCTGCTTAGTTTGTAAGTGCATAAGTACATAGTGAATGAGTGCATAGTGTATAGTGTGCCATTTGAGACGCAGCAAACGACTGCAGCTTTGCTCACGTAGAGGAAGGGGCGGAGCTATCAGGCGCACATGTTGGATAACTTTATTTATTTTGATTGGTGAAAGCAAAATTCTCCAATGAGAGTGATTATAGCGCCTCCCGATGGTGAATGCGGTTATACTCACAGCAGGTACTATTTGATAGTTTGGTCATTTATTTCTCTAATTTGGCGACCGTCAAACGTCATCAGGGAAACGGTTTAAATGTCTGCCTGGTAAAATAACATTAGTGCTCCATTTGGGACGACACTACAGTCATATACTATGCTGTTGAGTGTGTAAGTACATAGTGCATGAGTGCATAGTGTATAGTGTGCCATTTGAGACGCAGCTCTTGTTTGCATCTCGTTAACATTTCTGAGGCTTTATATCCTGTTTGGATTTTCCTGTTGTGACCCTGCCTTCCTACCGTTTACCATTGTTTGCTGCAAGCCCTGACCATTTGCCTGTTGATGACCATGCTTCTGTTCACTCTGCCTTTTCTGACTACGATTATAATAAAGCTTGCAAGATGGATCCAAATCCTTGTGACGAATCATTACACAAGTCATTGTACAACAGTGGTTTGTTCTGGAGACAATCCGAAACAAATATTGCTTAAGGGGGCTGATAATATTGACCTTAAAAGGCTTAAAAAATTAAAAACTTCTTTTATTCTAGCCTAAATTAAACAAATAAGACGTTCTGCAGAAGAACAAAATATTATAGGAAATACTGTGAAAATTTCCTGAATCTGTTAAACATCATTTGGGAAATGTTTGATAAAGAAGAGTATGATTGTGACTTCAGCTGTAATGCATATACTACAATGTTGTGCATATGTGTGTGTTTCGCAGGTCTCGGCTGTAATATCTGACAATGTTTCGCAAAAAGAAGAAGAAGAGGCCTGAGATTTCAGCACCGAAGAACTTTGAGCATCGAGTTCATACGTCGTTTGATGCAAAGCGTGGAGTTTTCGTCGGCCTTCCAACACAATGGCAGAGTTTAATAGAAAACCTGCGGAGACCCAAACCCATGGTGGATCCTTCCAGAATAACACCGGTGGAGCTCAAACCAAAGAAGGTCAGAATCACAACAAGCCTTTCCCTTTTTAAAGGGGACCTATTATGATCCTTTTTACAAGATTTAAAATGCGTCTCTGATGTCCCTAGAGCAGAGGTTCTCAAACTTTTTTCGCCAAGTACCACCTCAGAAAAAAATAGTCTCTCCAAGTACCACCATAACGACCAGTATTAAAATACAGTAGTGTAGTAGGCCTAATTAAGCAGCTAAAGCTCTGGACAATTTAGAAATGAGGCAGATTAATTTCTATTATTATGAATATTTATTATTGTTAGCAACTTTAAACATAATAAATAGCTTGAACATTAACACTGCCCTGTGCTTACAGGTAAAAAAAATCTTTAAATTAAAATGTGCTTCTAAAAGTTAATTACAAATGGTCTTAAAAAGAAAAAAGAAAATTGCTGTACTGAAATGTAAAGTATAAACATATAGCAGCCTCGGACCTCATAAATATAGGCTATTTGTGATCTTATTCATATATAAAATGTTTTTGAAAAGTTTTGTAATAGATGTTGCACATATTTTTAAGGTATTTGTTTGTATTTGAAATCTAAACATTAACTTTAAATGTATGATTTGGATTTACATATTTAATTTAGAAATCAGATCTGCTTACTGCAAGTTATAGGCTTTGTGTGTCACAAAAGCAGGTGATTAAACTATACCTGTCAACATTGGGACATAAAAATACAGGATAAGCCCCCAACAACTGTTACAAATATGGGGAGGAGACTAGCTTTAAATGATGGAATACAAAACAAACATTAGAAAATTTAAAATAAAATTAAAAGTTTAGCCTATTAAAATCAATTTACTGATCACATTGGTGTTATTGTATGTGTCAGAGTTAAAAGTGTGTTCATTTTTTTTACTTGAATTATTCAGCAATTCTTCTGCGTACCACTAGAAGGAAGCCTGTGTACCACTAGTGGTACACGTACCACAGTTTGAGAACCACTGCCCTAGAGTGTGTGTGTGTGAAGTTTCAGCTTAAAATACTATACAGATAATGCGTTCTAAGGCCTCGTCTACATTAGTGCGTTTTAGTTTTAAACGGCGTTTTAGATCAAAAACGATCCACGTCCACACTAGTGTTTCACCTGGCATCTCTGAACATATCTCCGTCCACACTACGCCACCAAAAACGCATATCAAGTGACCATTCACACACTCTGGGCATGCGTGTTCTAGTATAAACAGGAAGCCTGCGTCTCGCTCGACATTTGGTTATTGTTAGTCAACAAACGCCGGTTGAACAATGAATGCAATGGCAAAGAAAGCAAGAGAGGTATTTTTGTGGACAGATGACGAGGTCGAGTTACTAATCGTAACAAATGAATAACTGCACAATGGTGCCTAAAACAGACAATAGTGCAAACAACGCTCCCATTTCTGTGCCCTTGTTGTTGTTTACAGTACTTTCTTCCGGTAGCGTTAAAGCCATGTGTTATAGTCATGTGATAGGGGCTTGACGAATAAGGGAAGAATACGCAATGACACAAAAGCCCCAATCAGGTAGCGAATCTCAGCAGCCCCGCCTTCGTTTTCAGATGTCTTCATTTTTCCCCATCCACATTGAGACGAAGCAGCAGCGTTTCAGAATGAAAACGGCTAATCCAGCATTTCCGAAACGCTCCATTTTCGGGGCTCGAAAACTCCGGCGTAGTGTGGACTTATGGCGTAACCGTAGCAAAACTTATGCGTTTTTAAACTAAAACGCTTTAGTGAAAAGTGGCCTAACTCTCTGAAACTGACCCTTTTAGGCTTTGATCCTAATTGTTTGGTGTTTTGGTGACTGTCGCTTTAAATTCAAATGAGATTGTGCTCTTTTTCAGGAGGGCGGAGCTACAAATGCCTGTGTTTCAGTATAGTGGCAGATGTAAAACAGGACTAGTGTTGTCAGTTTGAGTCAGGTCTGCATGCTGTCATGTTGTGTTTACACCAGATACAGATGAAGCAGAAAGTGTGAGTGATTTGCATGTTAAGTCAATGCAAAGACGCGAATAGACATCAAGCGGCGTGATACAAGTAAACAATGCAGCCCGAATGACGGGATTCGCGCAAATGAAGTGCAAATTGTGCAGTAAAATCGCTCATGTTGGAAAATCTAAACTTCAGCAGATATTTGTGCCACATTAACCAATCTGGAGCTTGCTCTAGTATGGGAGTGATTATGACGTAGCTCCTGTTGTTGGCGTCTCGAGAGGAAAATCTGGACAACAGCTCATCAAAATGGGCTCGGCTCAGTCTGAAGCACCGCTGAAATCCTCCATCATCTAGAAATGTATTCTCTAGGAGCTGATGAACTTACAGAGCTGCTGCACCATGCTGAACACATCTATAGTGTTTTTCAGCCTTCCTAAAGCACATAAACACAGCTACTCTCTCAAAAAAATCCATGTTGAAATCATGTCGCGTTTTCAGTGTCGGGCTAGTAGCTCGCATCGCGTCACGCAAACCCTGCCCCAGAACTTCCCCCGAATCAAACGTCACACAACCAGCCCACTACAGCAGGAATCAGGCAGATAAAGCACACCATCGCATCATCACGAAACTATTAAAATAAAGACAACCGAAACAAACAAATAACACGTTACTGTACAGCATAACATGATATGTCTATATGCACAGGCCTGTGTGTTTCCATTCATCATATTTGTTTACTCGCTGACTGACTATTGGCATGGTGCATCGTGTGGTCTCGTCACTAACGGAGGGACCCAGCGCATTGAGCGCACCATCCATAATATAAAACCACAGAAATTATCCGCTAATAACTCGGTATGAAATGTATTTTATAACATCCTCATTTAGACAAACGCAGTCAAACATTCAGCCCAAATGCTCCGGAGAGACCTGAAACATATACATTTTCCCATATAGGCTAGATGACACTTAGACAATATATGACAATAGGTGATTTCCCTTTATTTAAGGATGTTGCATATTATTCGGTTATCCTAAGTAAAGAAAACAGCAAGTTTTTCTGCACATAAGAGCAAGTAATAAAATATAGCCTATATTTCGTTGCGCTCAGCAGCTAAGCTCTATATTTAAAATGTCATTTTTACATCTGACCACGTCATATAAAAACATAAACACTTGTTTGAGGACACAGAACACATTTTGTGTTTGCAGTTTTCCCCGATGTGTTTGTAAAGCGGCGCTGCGCAAGACTGGGAGACAGAAGAGAAGGTTTCTGCTTTTACTTATCCAAAAAATGCTCTCTTTGCACGGTTTGATTAATATCTGTCACCGACTCGGTCCCAGTCATTCCCCTCGCTGGCCAGCAGAGGCCGCCATCTCCGGACTTCTAGCATTACATCATCCACATACGCTGATTGTGCATACACCTGTTCTGAATCAAGCTAACGACCCACGTACCCTTTATAAGCCAGTTCCAAACACTCAGTCAGTGCGAAGTCTTGTTTAGCCCCGGCCAGCATTTCTGAGCGTTATTCCCTGCGTGATTCTTCGTGCATTACTCCAGCCTGTTTCTGACTCTGCTTCGCCTTCTGCCTGCCCACGACCCACGCCTGATTTACGGACTCTGATACTCTCTGCCTGCCCACGACCCACGCTTGATACACGGACTCTGATACTCGATGCCAGCCCACGACCCACGCCTGATACACGGACTCTGATACTCGCAGCCTGCCCTCGACCAATGCCTGGTAAACCCCTCTGTGTCCGTTCATCGCCAGTCTTGATACTTCACAGACTTCTGTAGATGTGTGTTTGCACTTTAGTGCATATTGTGTGTTTGAGTGGAAGCTTGACTAATAAATACTGCATAATGGATCCCTCCGTGTCAGTCTCCTCGTTACAATATCATCGTATCCAAAAACTTTATAAATAATATTTTAAACCTCCGCTGGTGTTTATTGTTTTTAGAAAATATCTTAAACCTTTTTTCCAGAGAGGCATTTGTAAAATGAAAGTTGTATAATGCTTTAAAACGGTTTAATTTATGTATTGTGTATATACCTACTTTGTTATAGCTTTTGTTTGTTTTATATTGGCTTATTTATTTAATGCGATTTTTATTTTATTTTTTTTATTTATATTTATATATATATATATATATATATATATATATATATATATATATATATATATATATATATATATATATATATATATATATATATATATATATATATATATATATATATATATATATATATATTTATTTATTTATATATATTTATATATATATATATATATATATATATATATATATATATATATATATATATATATATATATATATATATATATATCCGATATTTGTAATTCTTTAAATGATTTTAATATATAGGTTCGGCTATTTTATTGAGATATGACACTATTGTTTTGAGCCTACAAAAGTGGACATGCCATCTGTAAAGTTTTATGTCTTTCTGGTGTGTTTATATTTTGTATTATCTCCAAAATAAAAAAAAAAAAAGAAAGAAGCCGCTCACGGCATCAACAGAGCTGAAGCAAGCGCTCTTTCACCTGGTCTCACATACAGGCATGAAACGTGCACGTACATACATGTGTCACGCACAAACACACCTTTTAAACTTGACAAACTCTTGACAACCTTTACTGGCGGCTGTCTTTCATATGGTGTAAAGGTTATTGAAACATCAAGGAGGATGCAGCAAAGAAAAGTCACTTATAAATTAAAACTTTATTATTTTATGCAAGCCTTACATTTAAAAGGAAAACATAAGGGCGATCATAAGCAAAAAGACCCCAGCCTATAAAGCTAGATGTTTTCTTTCCCTTATTTATTTGTTTGCCTCGTACTCTTGTGCGATCGGAAAACTAGTGTAATGAAGGCATGCCATCGTTACCAGACTCGGGCAAAGTCCGCCTCTCCTTTTTCTCCGCCCAAAGCCCCAGCTGGCCTTTTTTGGCCCCAGGTATTCAGCGGGCCAAAAAACGCCAGCCCCTGGCCCCGAGAAAGCCCCACTTTGGCCCGATCAGGCCCCGGAAGTGACAGTGGAAACGTGACTGGCCTTGGCTCGCTTCACGCATCTGTCAGTCTATATCGCTCCTGTCGCTTTTTCATTTGTGCTTCATCTAAAACTCCACATCTATAATCCTCTTAGTCTATGCTGACATTATCTTCAGCAGCTCAAACACTCTAATGGCTAATGGACAGACGGCTGCTTCTCACTCAGGGCTGCTGTTTATGCTAATGAGACAGAGATGGGCGCTAGTGGGCGGGGCTTTCCCCTTTTGATGACACGTACAAATGGAGAATGTCAATCAAAGTGTTTCTGCAGACTGTCAAGTCTGACTATAGAAAATAGAATTAATTGATGTTGACCATGAGAGACTGGAGATATTCACACACTGCTGACACACAACTGTGTTTAAACCTCTTATAAAAGTGATTTTAGCTAATTAATAGGTCTCCTTTAAATCCCTCAGGATGAGTCTTGAACTTAAGCATAAATCTCAGTGCAGGGTTTTTCAGAGAGTGTCTGTGTTTCCCCTGAGGGATGAAGCCGGTGCTCAGAAACGCATGTTTTCTCCTCTGTCACATCCGCTTCTTATCTATCATGAGCCTCGGTGAATGGCCTGCTGTGAACACCGATTCAGAGCGCACAATCCTCCGGGAGCGGAGATTTATTACCTCACGCTGGCAATTAATAATGATGCATGCGGCGGCCACCGAGAAAACTGCAGGCCCAAGCAGAAGAGCTCCACGTCTGAACAGATGCTCTCATTGAGAACAGACCGCACTGCTCAGTTTACCGCCGCATGCTTAAATCAAATACGTTTTGACACAACACATGTTTAATGCATCAGATTTTTTACTCCGCTGATAAAATATGATGCATGAATAATTTTAGTTAATGTTGTTTTTTTAAAGGGCCATGAAACCCCCTTGTTTCAGCAGGGTGTTTTCACACCTCTACTTTGGAAAAAGTCAGGAAAGTGGGCGTGTCCGGCTCTGTTTAGGGGGGAGTGTAGGAGGAGGGAAAGAGGGAAGGTCTGTAAAAATTTGCATAAAAATGGGAGTGTCGGTTTGGAACCGTGCTGATTTTCACAGAGACAAAACAATCACCCTGACGCCTGTTTCACACCGCAAGCGTCAGCAGCGCGTGCGCAGCGGGCATAGAGAGCAGAAGCAGCACGCAGGCTATTCTAGCTAGTTACCTATGGTTCTCTCTAATATACAAATACACTTTTTGAACTTTTCATCTGAAGACCCGCGGCAACTTCCTCCTATGCTGTTTCTTTAACCTGCAAATCTTTATTTTACAAATTTTATAGATCAAATAGTACTGTATGCTTCTCAAGAAGTGTCTACATTAAGAAGATATCATGTCATTTGTTTTTTGATTGTCAGGTTGTTGTAGGCCTAGTTATAATAATATTTATACAATATAGTTATAATGATATTTATACATGATCAAACTAGTGTTACTTTCTCAGCTTCAGTGATGTCCTGCAGCAGAATAACAGCTCGTAATTTATGCTTGTGCAGAGGATGAGACGGACAAAAGTAATTAATGCATGCCCTTCTTTTACTTATTTTGTGCTGTCAGGTTCACAGTGCAAACAGCTCCCGGTAGGAATAACTCGAGTGAACATAAAACAAAGCCGATCAAAACTTTCTTCCTCTGCTTGAGCTGCAGAGCACACAGCGAGCTCACATAATCCAGCATGCATGCCGAACTACACTACCCACAATACACTTCGCTTTGTACTACAACTCCTCTACATATTCTGTCTCCTCTCTCCTGAAACACTAGCGTGCAACTTTAGCAAAACTGATACTAAAATTGTTTTACATTTGGCTTTGTAGTTCATGCCTAAATAAATGTATGTTGTTGTTTTTAATCGTTTAAGTTCATTTGATTGACTATATATAAATCAGTTGACATTATTAACGCATTTATTGGGTAAAATTGCTACTTTTTATAGTCATTCATTGTTTTTTGGTCTTTATCAATGCACTGTCACTTTAATTGAGCGTGAGCAGCGCATCAAAAATAGACCCAGCGCCGAAATATCGCTGCACTGTTTCTTCAGCGGCGCTCATGCCTCGTGCTGCGTGCGGTATGAAAGCTCTAAACCAGGGGTCTCAAACTCAATTTAGCTGGGGGCCGAAGGAGGCAAAGTCTGGGTGAGGCTGGGCCGCATAAGGGATTTAACAAAAAAAAAAGTCCTCAAATGTCATTATTAACAGTTTTAATTATTTCTTCTGAACATGAAGTGTCCTGAACATTAATAGAACATTGAGTGAAGATTATGAACAGTTCTTCTGAACATGGCATCTTTTGCCTACTTCTTGCTGCCAGAGACTTGACAGCGCTTGGTGCAGATCTGCAGAGTGGATGCGCGCGTACTGAAGAGCAGTGTTATCGCGCGCGTACTGATCAGCTGTGTTATCGCGCGCGTACTGATCAGCTGTGTTGTCGCGCGCGTACTCAAGTGCGGTGTTGTCGCGTGCCTACTGAAGGGCGGTGTTATCACGCGCGTACTGATCAGCTGTGTTGTCGCGCGCGTACTCAAGAGCGGTGTTGTCGCGCACTTACTGAAGGGCGGTGTTATCACGCGCTTACTGATCAGCTGTGTTGTCGCGCGCGTACTCAAGAGCGGTGTTGTCGCGCGCCTACTGAAGAGCGGTGTTATCGCGCGCGTACTGATCAGCTGTGTTGTCGTGCGCGTACTCAAGAGCGGTGTTGTCGCGCGGCTACTGAAGAGCGGTGTTATCGCGCGCGTACTGATCAGCTGTGTTGTCGCGCGCGTACTCAAGAGCGGTGTTGTCGCGCGCCTACTGAAGGGCGGTGTTATCGCGCGCGTACTGATCAGCTGTGTTGTCGCGCGCGTACTCAAGAGCGGTGTTGTCGCGCGCGTACTCAAGAGCGGTGTTATCACGCGCGTACTGATCAGCTGTGTTGTCGCGCGCGTACTGATCAGCTGTGTTGTCAAGCGCGTACTGATCAGCTGTGTTGTCGCGCGCGTACTCAAGAGCGGTGTTGTCGCGCGCGTACTGATCAGCTGTGTTGTCGCGCGCGTACTGATCAGCTGTGTTGTCGCGCGCGTACTCAAGAGCGGTGTTGACGCGCGCCTACTGAAGGGCGGGACCGAAGGTGTGCCGCGTCGCGGGGGCACTTTTGATCATTTTGGAAGGGCACTTTCTATCCAAGACTAAAAAGGGCATGTGCACTGCCTCACCTAAAAAAAAGGCGTATATATGTATAAATAAAACACCCCCACCCCACTCCAGTCACATCAGTCTGTACCAGTCTGTATCTACCTATAATATATATAAGATGCAGGCTGTAGCTAGGTAGGTGGTAGGCTGCAGATAGGTAGCTAAGTGGCAAGCAGGGGCGGGAACAGCTTACCTTGGTTCTGGCCGGCACGAGTTCCCTCCTAACACTTCCCGCCCGTCACAGCGTCTAACAAAGGGGCGGGGTGCGTGGTGACGTCACCGGCATCCCCGCCCCTTTGTTTACACGGTGGGCGGGGAATGTCAGTGACCGCTGTGTACGGATAGAATCAGCGGAGCGGGGAGCGCTCTCTCTTCCCGCTCCGCTGATTCTGTCAGTGTACAGCGGTCGGCGCGGGCCACAAAATATTGCACTGAGGGCCGCAAATAGCCCGCGGGCCGCGAGTTTGAGACCACAGCTCTAAACTGTTAACATGGATGCCGAAAAAACACACGCTGCTCACGCCCTGCTCACGCTTGCGGTGTGAAACAGCCGTGACGCAGAGGAAAAAGACTCTCTCTCATTAGCATAAACAGCAGCCCTGAGTGAGAAGCAGCCGTCTGTCCGTTAACCGTTAGAGTGTTTGAGCTGCTGAAGATAATGTCAGCATAGACTAAGGCCCTGTTTACACTGCCAGTTAAATATGACTCATATGTTTCTGCTCATATGTGGCAAAGATCGGTACATTCTATGACCATTTAAACACGAAAAAAACGCATGCATTCGGATATTCAGAAATGGGTTTCAGGCCTCCTTCATATGTGGAAATAAATCAGATATAAATCAGATATGTGACAACGCGACATTGATTTATCGGATTTATTGAGGCTTTCCGTTCTGTACGTCATTAAACTTGCGACAATGTGGTGCTTCTCTACAGTTTAAGGACGTAGAAGGAAGAGCGTGTGTGTTCATGTTAAAATTTCAGATCCACTGCTCCTCAATAAAGCCTGCCACAATTGGGCGAACTTTGCATATTTCGCAGAGCTAAAAGCAAGACAATTTCTTCCATCGTGGCTGGTGTGGCGCAGATGCTAGAACCCACCTTTGCACATGTGCGACGTTGTAAATTGCATGTCTAGTGTAAACACATCAGATAAGGGTCACAGTTAAAGAATGTGTAAACAGACAGGCAAACAAATCAGATATAAGCAACAAATCAGAGTTAGGCATCAAGACCCGACAGTGTAAACGGGGCCTAAGAGGATTATAGATGTGGAGTTTTAGATGAAGCACAAATGAACAGCGACAGGAGTCTCCATAGACTGACAGAAGCATGAAGCACACACACATTTTTACACGGATACCATTAGTCCTGTTTTGAATCTGCCACTATGCTGATGCACAGGCATTTGGAGCTCCGTCCTTATCTGAAAAGAGCACAATCTCATTTGAATTTATAGCGACAGTCACCAAAACACCACAAGAGCTTTGGCGTCAAAATGATGACTTGCTGGGTACTATTTTCAGACGTAATATCATTGCGCCTGTGTGTGTGTGTGTGTGTATTTTCTTTTCTGTGCGTTTGTGTGAGCTCATCTGAAACACTGAGTGATTGAGCTGGTGTCACTTGTGTCAAAGCACATGACAGCTGTCAGCAGATACTGCAGATATAAAACACACACACACACACATGCACGCACGCACTCACACACATGCACGCACGCACTCACGCACGCACACACATGCACACAGCACGCACACACACATTTCTTCACTAAAATGCTTCAATATAAGCACTGTGTGCAGCATCCTCTGTAAAGCAAAGCACAACTTTGAAAACTAAAAAGCCTATTAATAATTGATGAAGCCTGCAACTGATGTGCAATTCATGATATATGATAATATAATGTATTTTTACAATGTAATGTATGATCTACTTATATATTATTGTTACAGCGTTTTGTTTTGTAGTTATGAGTAGCTTATAATAATAATAATAATAAAAATATATAATAACAACAACAATAATAATAATAAAATAATAATGATAATAAAAATTATAATAATTATAATAATAACAGTAATAATAATAATAATAAATAGTAATAATAATAATAATAATAATAATATATATAATAGTAATAATAATAATAATATATAATAGTAATAAAAAAAATATATATATAATAGTAATAATAATAATAATAAATATATAATAATAATATTAAAATATATAATAATAATAATAATAATAACAATAATAAAAATATATAATAGTAATAATATATATATATATATATATATATATATATATATATATATATATATATATATATAATGATAATAATAATAATAATAATAATAATAATAAAATATATATAATAGTAATAATAATAATAATAATAATAATAATATATAATAGTAATAATACAAAAAATATATAATAAAATACATATAATAGTAATAATAACAATATATAATAGTATATAATAATAATATATAATATATTATTGTTACAGCGTTTTGTTTTGTAGTTATGAGTAGCTTATAATAATAATAATAATAATAACAATAATAAAAATATATAATAACAACAACAATAATAATAATAAAATAATAATGATAATAAAAATTATAATAATTATAATAATAACAGTAATAATAATAATAATAATAATAATAAATAGTAATAATAATAATAATAATAATAATATATATAATAGTAATAATAATAATAATAATAATAATATATAATAGTAATACAAATATATATATAATAGTAATAATAATAATAATAATAATAAATATATAATAATAATAATAAAATATATAATAATAATAATAATAATAATAATAATAATAATAATAATAATAATAATAATAATAATAATAATAATAAAATATATAATAGCAATAATAATAATAAAAAAATTAGATACTTTTTTTCTTTAATTTCTAGAAGTAATATTTTCATTAGTGGGAAAAAATGAATCAATCAATGGATAAACGAACCAACCAACCAACCAACAAATCAATCTACCAGTCATTCCCTCATTCATTTTCTTTTCAGCTTAGTCCCTTCAGTAATCCGAGGTCGCCACAGTGGATGCCTTTACAGCAGATGCCCTTCCAGCTGTAACCCATCACTGGGAAACATTCATAAACAAACATAGCCTACCAAATTCACCTATAGCACATGTGTTTGGACTGTGGAGGAAACCCACGCCAACACGGGGAGAACATGCAAACTCCACACAGAAACGCCAACTGACTTAGCTGAGGCTCGAACAAGCGACCTTCTTGCTGTGAGGCGATCGTGCTACCCACTGCGCCACCATGCAGCCCAATCTATCAATCATTCCTTAAATATTTGTAGTAACATTTAATAAACATATAAATATTTTAATGATAAAAAATAAATAAATATTTGTGTTTATATCGTGTAATTAAAGCCAAAAGCGCATTTAAAACAAAACATTTTAACAACAAATACTAAGGAAACCAAACAAAAAACGTAAACTATTAAAATAAAAAATTATAATTAAATTGTGTAATATTACATTTACATTTAGTCATTTAGCAGACGCTTTATTTATTTATGGTACACAATATTATTAAATATTTAATAGTACATTTATAAAATATTATTAAAATGTTAAATAAATTAAATATTGTTTAAATATATAAATATTTAAAATAATATTTAATTAATGTAATATTTTATATTTTAATTATATTTTATAATATTGTTTTATAAATTAATAATAGTGTGTATTAAATAGCGTATGTAAAACAAACACAAATGGCATCATCAGTAAATAACCCATCAGCCTCTTTGCTTTCGTCTTCACAGTATTTGCCAGTACATAAATCATCAGACAGTGTTTCTCCAACACAAAATCCTCCAGAAATAGCCTTCTCAGAGAAAAGTGTGATTTTGAGTTCATCCACACTCAGGTGAATTTACAGCATCTTTAACAAGCGGCACATTTGAGTTGCTATTAAAGGTCCTGTGAAGTGCTTTGAAATGTGCATTGTCATTCGATGTTTGGCGTAATCTGAACTCAAACATGAAGAGAGGGCGGGGCATTAAGTAGCTCCTCCCCTTTATTAAAAAACAGCCAATAGCGAGTTTTTTCATCACAGCTCTGCCAGTGAGAGTGGTTTGAGCGCAAGCACATCAAATGAACAGCCAATGAGAAGAAGGTGATGAGAACCTGAAGTATGAGGTCAAATAAATACTTAATCCATTTTGGTGGATATGACAAACTGCAAACTTTGGATGTTTATATCAGGGTTGTGATGTGAATTTTGTCACAGTTTTGAAGCACAGTAGATTATAGATGTCCCTAATACTAACATACTGATACTAACATCTAGATAACTGTATTTTAATTTCACGGGACATTTAATCATGGAGTGTTTCTGCTCTTCCACAGACCATTGTGCGGGGCAGTATGATTGGCCACGGGGATTACATCTCTGCCATGTTGTCCGACATGAGCCGTCTGTCAGTCACCAGCTCCAACTCTCTGCGGAAAAGCAGCCCGTCGGCCCGCAAGAGAGCGCAGTCTTTGGGCCGGCTAGGGGAGCTGAACGAGGCAGATGGTAGGACTGTTTTATATATATATTAGGGTTGGGTGACGTTGGCCATTTTGGCATTGTACGATGTCTAATGTGAAACATCGTGATGGATGATGGCATCATCGTCGTAGGTGGGGTTGGGGGTGGTTGTTGAACATCAATTAATTCATAACAAATTAATAACAGATTAATTAATTGTAGCCTACCGTTTTTCATAAAACCCGATAAATGAAGAGAACTCAAACCAACTGAGTATTATAACACCCAATAAGTTGGGGCAACTCAATTTGAGTGAGCCGATTGCAACAAACCATTTGAGTTAAACTACTATATATGAGTACTGTGAACTTAATCTATTTCAGTTGAAGTAATGAGGTATTTATTTAACTCATTACCTTAAACACTGAGTTCAAAACTCTTTTCAAATGAGTAAAATTAACTTTCAGTCAATTTTGCAACCCAAGCTGATTCTGAAAACGTAGTCCCCCGGACGTTTCTGGAGACCGCGATTTACGTGGCCGGAGGTACATATGGCCACAATTCATTTGTGACGCCGCTCCTCTTTACGCTCGCCGGCTAAGCTGATGGCTCGCCTCCTCCATGTGGAGGGCTTTCCCGCTGCAACCAGTTTGTCTGGTTAGCTTATTGTGTTACGTCGGTGGAGCGATGCCCGGAGAAGCAGGAGGAGCCGGCAGCGTTCGACGACCGAGTTCGAGTCCGGGGAAGAGCGGATCCAGAAATCAGGTAACACAAAAAACAGAATCCAAAAAATAAAGCGAACACGTTCGTTACAGGGCAAGAATGTGGTGAAATCCGAAAACGCGGTCAAAATCAGACGAGGGCTTTTTTTTTCTGCACGGCTTTTGTAAATCGTCGCTTGGGTTTAGGGAAGAAGGAGGACGAGGAGGAAGAGGGTGGCTGGGTCTGCCGATTGGCCGGCCGCCCAGTCAAACGTTCAGTCATTCAACCAGTCGGAAAGACGGTTGCTCGACAGCAGCCTCTCGCGGACTCGCAAAAACAAAAACTGCACCAAATACGTACCTCCCGGGACGTATTTCGCGGTCTCCAGAAACGTCCGCGGGGCTACGTTTCCAGAATGAGCTTGGGTTGCAATTTTGAGTTAACTACACTCATTTCATATATCCTTTCATTCATTCAATGCATATATCTGCAGATAAAAATAATCTATAAATACAAATCCAGTATTTGTAATTAGAGTAAACTACTTTGAAAATTCTTGTAATAAGTTACTTTTCTGGATTACATTGTTACATATTGTTTACACATGGCAGTAAACAGTTACTAAGAGCTCTATTTTAACAATCTAGACGCAAAGTCCAAAGCGCAGGGCGCAAAAGCATTAAGGGCATGTCAGAATCCACTTTGCTTTTTTAAGGATGGAAAAATCTGCTCTGTTCCACGGCACATGTTCTAACAGGGTTGTGCTTATTCTCTTAATGAATTATAGGTGTGTTTTGAGAATGAACCAATCAGAGTCTCATCTCCCATATCCTTTAAGAGTCAGTTGCGTTGCACCATGGAGCATTTGCTATTTACATGACGACTTTGTAAGTGGAAAAACTGAACATTTCACTAGCGAGAAAACAGTTAAACAGAGCATCTGCAGCACGAAAATGAGAGATAAGCCTCTTCATTCTTTACTTTTACTTTCACTCTCTTTCGTGGAAAAGGAAATGTGTTGTACACACAGACATCAATTAGCCTATAAATAATTAATTTAGTTTGTTAAGCGCAAAGATTTGTTTTAAAACTATTTCTAAATTCAGTTTTAATTTCCAGCAAAAGAATACATAAACAATAATAAAGAAGTGTGCTCAAACAACGGAGTTATATCCTAAAACACATGCTGCCCCATATGGTCTGAAACCTGACAGGTGGGCAAATCTAAGCTTGTTTTTAATAAAACAAATATAAATATGCATATAATAAATAATTCTACTGCTTATAATAATGACATTATACAAAAGCAAATTGTCATAAATAAACTGAAAAAGCCCCTGAGATGAAGAAGGCATGAAGGCAGAGGTTTTTATATTGATGTAGAAAATAATATTTTTTGTTATACTTTAATTTAATAACTTTAATTCTTTTTTTATTTGTACAGATATTTGCGTATTGATCTACATCCTATGTGTATTAAGCAGTGTGTAAGCGAGGCGCACAACTAACGCACTCTGCGCTGGACAATAGACCTCCTCTCAGCTGCTCTATTGTGCAGTCTATTTAGTTCCTCAAAAAAGCAACGCGCCAGCAAAGAACCTTAACACATTTCTTATCTAGACCGAAACACCCATGAGTCCACAAAGGGGTTGCAAATGGATTTGCTAATTGAACAACATGGCGGAAAACATGAATATTATAGTCTGAAAATAGCAACACGTCATAGAAACACGTCTTGGACCTTATTGCGCTGGGTGTATGATAGGGCCCTTAGAGATAATCTAAGAATTATTTAATTATTTCAAATTATAGATCATGGTTAATCTGGATTACATAATTAGATTACAAAAATCCAGCACGTGTAATTTGAGTAAACTACTTTTTAAAATATTTGGACAGTTATTACAGTTACTTTTTTGGATTACATGATTATGTATTATTTACACAATGGCAGTAAATGGTTCACAATGACTAGCAGATAATCTAAGAGATATATATATTATGTCAGATTATTTCAGTTAATGGATCATGTGTGATCTAAATTAGCCTCATCTGTCACGGTTGTGGTGGGGAAAAGGAGCGAAGACTCAGGTGCAGCAAATAATGGGTATTTATTAATAATAAAATAAAAATATAAGGCAAAACAAAACTACCCTGAGGGAGAAAACATTAACAAAGCACACAAACTTGGCTGGGCTGGCAGGACAAGGCAAGGCAAGACTGGAGCAGGAACACAGGGGATGTGTAGACGACGAACTGGCACAGGACTGAAAACATGAGGGGATTATAAAGCAAAAGTAAATTGACAAACAGGTGAACATGACAAACTAATAATGAGTTAACAAGGAGGGTGGGACTAGACAATAGACGGGAGAGCGCATGACACAGAGAGACAACACAAGCCATGCGCTCACATAAAACAGGACAACAACATGCAGCCAATGAGAGAACTCATTAACTACGTGTTCAAGACAACACAAGCACAACACTGAAGCACGTGACCACAATGTAAACACATAGCCACGTGCTTTGACAACAGACGCAAGACACGAGCACACAATGAATGAAAACACTCACCGTGCGCTCACACGCAGCGTGCATGCTTCATCCCAGCGCCGACCAAAACCGAAACCAACTAGACTGAAACGCTGGGAATGAAACACCACGCTGCAGACAGACGAAAACACAAACATGAGTACAAGAGCGCGCGTGTCCGAGGCATGCAAAGCAGGCATCAAGCGGGAGCGCGCACTCTGCGTACACTCGACGGCGCGCGCACACAGAGACAGAAACTAGTGCTCGACCCAAGAAAACTCGAGTCGAGCACAACAGGACTAGACATGACTAGAGTCCGGATTCCGCCACCAAAACAAGAATTTACAAGACCAGAGTGGCAGAACCCTGACATCATCACCACATTAGGTGTGCATTATCGCTTAATAATTTTACAGCTTGTTGTCAATTATTACACTGCAGAAAAACTAAATGTTACAACGTCAGTTTTTACGGTAACACTTTACAATAAGGCTGCATTAGTTAATGTTTGTTAATGCATTTACTAACATGAACAAACAACAAACAATACATTTATTACTGTGTTTATTTATCTTCGTTAACATTAGCTAATGAAAATACAGTTGTTCATTGTTAGTTCATGTTAACTCAGTGCATTAACTAATGCATACATTTGGATTTTAATAATGCATTAGTGAACTACTACTTAATAAATACAATACAAGATTAGTTCATTATTAGTTATGTAGGTAAATACATTGGTCACACTTTATGTTGATGGTCCATTTGCTGAATTAAGTTACATTGCATCTACATGCCAACTAATTCTCATTAGATTATAAGTAAACAACTGTCAAAGGGTTAGTGTAAGTTGACATGTACTTGCAAAGTTTCTTATAGTCAGTTAAATGTCTGTTGAAGGAGCTGTATCAGCAGATATTAAGCAGACAGTCTACTAATACTTAAATGAAGCAACAAAATACCAAAACATTAACTAATGAAACCTTATTTTAAAGTGTGACCATATTAGTTAATGAAAATACAGTTGTTCATTGTTAGTTCATGTTAACACATATGCAACACACGTTTTGTCAATATCAGCTATGTTACTGAATGCATTAACTAATAAAACTTTATTGTAAATGTGACTTTTTTTTTTGTGGATATAATGCAGCATTAGGCGATGGGTACCAGTATGAGACTCTGGATGATCCTGAGCCGCACTGGTCTGAGCGGGCACGAAACATCCACAGCGCCAGCGGGACACCGTACATGGGGCTGAAAAAAAGCGTGACTCTACAACCCAACGGCATTTTACCCAGGGCTAAATCCACCTATGAGGTTAGCATGAGCTGTTTGGATGGCCCATTGCCACCTCATCCAGCGCTCCCGCCCCCCCCACCACCCCCATTTCCTGTCCCGGAACCACCGCGGCCTCTTTATCTAGCCGGAGACATTGGCAGCCCGACGGAGAGGCTGATGATGAGGAGAGAGTTTCCCATAATATTCACACACAACCCCAGACCCATCACCTGTTTCTACAGTCCCACACAGATGCCCATGCAGCAGCCGCATGGAGACAGTCTGACGCCAGACATGAGGAGCGCCAACAGACTGCTGGTTCATCCGCAGAACAGCCCCGGCAGACCCTTCTCATCATACGATCTCAAGGTAATCCAGTGCATGACGACATGAAGGGAATGAGAGAAGAGTCGGTTAAAGTTAATATAATCTCGGAATTGTGTTTTCAATGATTTCTTTCATGCTCAACTTGATAATAGAAAGACTTCTGTCAAAAACAAAAAACATCTTATGGGGGAAATCATAAATATGGGAAAAAGATGTAAATTCCACAATCTGAGTAAAAAAGTCCAAATTATGAGTCATAAATTCTGTAATCTGGGTAAAAAAGTCAAAATTATGAGTCATAAATTCTGTAATCTAAGAAAAAAAAAATCCAAATTATAAGATGTAAAATCAACAATCGGAGTAAAAATCCAAATTATGTGATGAAAATTCCACAATCTGAGTAAAAAAGTCTAAATTATGAGTCATAAATTCTGCAATCTGAGAAAAAAATTTCAAATTATGAGACATAAATTCTGTAATCTGAGTAAAAAATTGTAATTATGAGATGAAAATTCCACAATCTGAGTAAAAAAGTCCAAATTATGAGTCATAAATTCTGTAATCTGGGTAAAAAAGTCAAAATTATGAGTCATAAATTCTGTAATCTGAGAAAAAAAATCCAAATTATGAGTCATAAAATCAACAATCTGACTAAAAAAGTCCAAATTATGAGACATAAATTCTATAATCTGAGTAAAAAAAATCCAAATTATAAGATTTAAAATCAACAATCGGAGTAAAAATCCAAATTATATAATGAAAATTCCATAATCTGAGTAAAAAAGTCTAAATTATGAGACATAAATTCTGTAATCTGAGTAAAAAAAATTCAAATTATGAGACAAATTCTTTAATCTGAGTAAAAAATTTTAATTATGAGACATAAATTCTGTAATCTGAGTAAAAAAGTCCAAATTATGAGACATAAATTCTGTAATCTGAGTAAAAAAAATTATAAGATGTAAAATCAACAATCGGAGTAAAAATCCAAATTATGTGATGAAAATTCCACAATCTGAGTAAAAAAGTCTAAATTATGAGACATAAATTCTGTAATCTGAGTAAAAAAATTTAATTATGAGACATAAATTCTGTAATCTGAGTAAAAATTTCAAATTATGTGATGAAAATTCCACAATCTGAGTAAAAAAGTCCAAATTATGAGTCATAAAATCAACAATCTGAGAAAAAGTCTAAATTATGAGACATAAATTCTTTAATCTGAGTAAAAATGTTTAATTATGAGACATAAATTCTGTAATCTGAGTAAAAAAGTCCAAATTATGAGACATAAATTCTGTAATCTGAGTAAAAAAGTCCAAATTATGAGACATAAATTCTGTAATCTGAGTAAAAAAGTCCAAATTATGAGACATAAATTCTGTAATCTGAGTAAAAAAAATTATAAGATGTAAAATCAACAATCGGAGTAAAAATCCAAATTATGTGATGAAAATTCCACAATCTGAGTAAAAAAGTCTAAATTATGAGACATAAATTCTGTAATCTGAGTAAAAAAATTTAATTATGAGACATAAATTCTGTAATCTGAGTAAAAATTTCAAATTATGTGATGAAAATTCCACAATCTGAGTAAAAAAGTCCAAATTATGAGTCATAAATTCCACAATCTGAGAAAAAGTCTAAATTATGAGACATAAATTCTTTAATCTGAGTAAAAAATTCAAATTACGAGATGAAAATTCTACAATCTGAGTAAAAAAGTCAAAATTATGAGACATAAATTCTGTAATCTGAGTAAAAAAATTCAAATTATGAGACAAATTCTTTAATCTGAGTAAAAATGTTTAATTATGAGACATAAATTCTGTAATCTGAGTAAAAAAGTCCAAATTATGAGACATAAATTCTGTAATCTGAGTAAAATTTTTTAATTATGAGACATAAATTCTGTAATCTGAGTAAAAAAGTCCAAATTATGAGACATAAATTCTGTAATCTGAGTAAAAAAGTCCAAATTATGAGACATAAATTCTGTAATCTGAGTAAAAAAGTCCAAATTATGAGACATAAATTCTGTAATCTGAGTAAAAAAGTCCAAATTATGAGATATAAATTCTGTAATCTGAGTAAAAAAGTCCAAATTATGAGACATAAATTCTGTAATCTGAGTAAAAAAGTCCAAATTATGAGACATAAATTCTGTAATCTGAGTAAAAAAAATTATAAGATGTAAAATCAACAATCGGAGTAAAAATCCAAATTATGTGATGAAAATTCCACAATCTGAGTAAAAAAGTCTAAATTATGAGACATAAATTCTGTAATCTGAGTAAAAAAATTTAATTATGAGACATAAATTCTGTAATCTGAGTAAAAATTTCAAATTATGTGATGAAAATTCCACAATCTGAGTAAAAAAGTCCAAATTATGAGTCATAAAATCAACAATCTGACTAAAAAAGTCCAAATTATGAGACATAAATTCTATAATCTGAGTAAAAAAAATCCAAATTATAAGATTTAAAATCAACAATCGGAGTAAAAATCCAAATTATATAATGAAAATTCCATAATCTGAGTAAAAAAGTCTAAATTATGAGACATAAATTCTGTAATCTGAGTAAAAAAAATTCAAATTATGAGACAAATTCTTTAATCTGAGTAAAAAATTTTAATTATGAGACATAAATTCTGTAATCTGAGTAAAAAAGTCCAAATTATGAGACATAAATTCTGTAATCTGAGTAAAAAAGTCCAAATTATGAGACATAAATTCTGTAATCTGAGTAAAAAAGTCCAAATTATGAGACATAAATTCTGTAATCTGAGTAAAATTTTTTTAATTATGAGACATAAATTCTGTAATCTGAGTAAAAAAGTCCAAATTATGAGTCATAAATTCTGTAATCTGAGTAAAATTTTTTTAATTATGAGACATAAATTCTGTAATCTGGGTAAAAAAGTCCAAATTATGAGACATAAATTCTGTAATCTGAGTAAAAAAAATTATAAGATGTAAAATCAACAATCGGAGTAAAAATCCAAATTATGTGATGAAAATTCCACAATCTGAGTAAAAAAGTCCAAATTATGAGTCATAAATTCCACAATCTGAGAAAAAGTCTAAATTATGAGACATAAATTCTGTAATCTGAGTAAAAATGTTTAATTATGAGACATAAATTCTGTAATCTGAGTAAAAATTTTTAATTATGAGACATAAATTCTGTAATCTGAGTAAAAAAGTCCAAATTATGAGACATAAATTCTGTAATCTGAGTAAAAAAAATTATAAGATGTAAAATCAACAATCGGAGTAAAAATCCAAATTATGTGATGAAAATTCCACAATCTGAGTAAAAAAGTCTAAATTATGAGACATAAATTCTGTAATCTGAGTAAAAAAATTTAATTATGAGACATAAATTCTGTAATCTGAGTAAAAATTTCAAATTATGTGATGAAAATTCCACAATCTGAGTAAAAAAGTCTAAATTATGAGACATAAATTCTGTAATCTGAGTAAAAAAATTTAATTATGAGACATAAATTCTGTAATCTGAGTAAAAATTTCAAATTATGTGATGAAAATTCCACAATCTGAGTAAAAAAGTCCAAATTATGAGTCATAAATTCCACAATCTGAGAAAAAGTCTAAATTATGAGACATAAATTCTTTAATCTGAGTAAAAAATTCAAATTACGAGATGAAAATTCTACAATCTGAGTAAAAAAGTCAAAATTATAAGATGTAAATTCCACAATCTGAGCAAAAAAATGCTAATTATGAGACATTAATTCTATAATCTGAGTAAAATTATGAGATGTAAAAAAAAAAAAAATTATAAACAGAAATTCTATAATCTCAGTAAAAAAAGTACAAATAATAACAACGTAAATTCCACAATCTGAGTTAAAAAATCCAAATGATGGATTTTTACAATGTGAAATGAGAGAAAAGCCAGTTAAAATTAAAAATATTCTCAGAATTCCGAATATGACATCACGAAATTCTGTTTTCACCGATTGCTTTGATGTCTGCCTTGACCACATATACCAAAGGAATGATATAACAGAACATTTTAGCAGTTTTGAAACCTTCACATTTCCAAACCTTGAAACCGGTTATCATCTCATGCCTAGTGACAACCCATGACACCTTTCAATGAGCCTGGGTTGATTTATTTGCAGTGTAATACACCATGTTTTTCTCTCTCTCTCTCACTACATCAGTCAGACTCTGGCATGCGCCCGCCGGCGGGTTTCCTCCACAGCGGCACCAGCAGTCCTCTAGTCAGCGGCGGGCGGCATCAAGCCTCCGTCAGGTCCTCCTGCAGCTACACCCTCGGCCTCTCCCCCAACATCAGCTATCGGCCGCCGGCTCCAGACCCCTTCATGCGGCACTCAGGCCTGTACCCCCGGCAGGACAGCCCGTCGCAGCCACGCCCATCGCCCACAGGCTCTCTGGCACACAGTCCCCCGGGCACCTGCTCGCCTGCATTCAGAGCCCCGCAGCAGCCCTCACCCCGCCCACCGCCCGACCCACCCAAAGTCACACATGAGCAGTTCAAGGTGGACCATTGTCAGATTCAAGTTTTCTCTTTTATACTACACTGTTGCTATAACACTCATGATGCATGCAAACATCTGCCCACTATTTTTATTTTTACATTTTTATGCATTTATGCCTTTTTAAATTAAACGTACTGGGTTTTAATTCTCCTAATGCATGCAAAATAAATAAAAACATATGAAAACATTCAAGTTTTATGCATGAATCTCCTATTTTAACACTCGTCATGCATGCAAAATCTGTGTACTCTTTTCAGATTCAAGTTTCATTTGGCTCTTCTATATAACATTGCTGCTATTTAAAGGGCACCTATTTTACCACTTTTTTAAGATTTAATATTAGTACAGGGCTCAAAATGAACCTTTTTGCTTGGTAGCACCAGTGCTCCTAAATTTAAAAATGTGACAAAATCAGTCAAAATTTTGTCGCACCCACCAATTATGAGCACCATTACTACAAGTTTTATACATAGTTATTGCATTTGAAATCAACAGTAATCAAACTAACGAGGAAAATAAATATATATGTAAGCGTGAGGAAAACATGTCTCAAGGAAATCCCGTTATCACAAGAAAATAGATTTTTATAACAGAACTGAGTGACTAAAGGATACACGGAGCGCTCACCGGCCCTGCACGCACTGCTGGACATGAATGAATCTGTTAACGGTATAACTGTGCTGTTCTCACGGGTGCTGTCTGATATTGCACTGATGCTTTTGACACATACTGATCCTTATTATATGCATACATCATGTTAATAGCAATACCGGTCTTTTCATGAGTAGCGATGTTAGTTTACTCAGTGTAAGCCTGTTTGCGATGGTGTACGTGGTGTTCAATTTGACGTATAGCTGCCACTTGCACGGCGGACAGCATCTGGCGATTATATGAAGGATTAAACAGAAGCTCTCGTGCTAGATGTGGCAAACAGTTACCTGAAAACTCCATCCCACAGACTTTTCATAGCGAACTTGAAGCCAATGGAAGTCTTTTATCCACTCTTGGAAAAGTGTAGATGGTGGATTAACATTCAGCACATGATCACTAGTAAGATGTGTCATTATTTGTCACTTTAGGTGGTTTCTAAAACACAATCTGTCAGTGTTATCTTCATTCTCATCTTCAGCGCTTTACGATGTTTCGTGGTAGTAGCTCTCTCCCTGTCATCCCAAGCCAGAAGGCGCTGACTGAGTGATTGACAGCTGATATTAACCAATCATTCGCGTTCAGTATTAGAGCAGGGGAGGGCCAATAAGAAGAGTGCGAAGGCGGGGCAAGCATTACGGACTTGGCTTTGTTTACTGCAGCAAGATGACATGACAACTGTTTTAAACCATTCCTGAGTGCTGCGTTTCCCGTTTCAAGTGCAGAGATGCATTCTGCATGAATGTCTCCCGAATCAGTGCATGTGGTGAACATTTTGCAGTAAAAACTGATCACACACAACAATTTTATGCACTCGCACAAATGCTCCCAAATATATTTTGAGGTCGCATAGATAAAATTTCGGGCACATATGTGACCAAAATGGTCGCAATTTCGAGCCCTGTAGTATTATGGTTGTTCTGAGTGTGCCAGTGTAGGTTCAGTTCAAAACACTATTCAGATTTGTTAATTATAATGTGTTAAAGCGTCATGTTGAGGGTGTGTACACAACTCGCTGTTTTAGGGGCGTGTTGCTTCACATAAAAATTGGTTTCGACTTCCTGCCCAACTTAACACGGGGGCGGAGCCCAGAGCTCCCCCGCTCTGTGTTTGGCAACAGACAGGCAGACAGAGAGAAGCAACATGAGTGAGAGGACCAGCATTCAGCCGTACATGTATGACTCGGACACAGACCAAGCAGAGAGTACTGTTGAGGAATCAATATTCATCTAATGTGCCAGAATGTGTCAGAGTGGTATTTACAAAATCATTTGTGTCTTAATATAGTTTTACAGCCGCTATGTGACGATGCATGCGTCATCCGTATTGGGATGCAACGATTAATTGGTTACACTATTAACCGCACTTTATTTCGTCATGGTAAATAATCGTAAAGGCTTCTCAACACTGTTTCTGCACGGAACAAAACTGCGGCAACTAAACAAAGTTCTGCCAACTGTGTGCTAGTTTAAAGTGCCAAGCTTGTACACCGAGACTAATAACCAAGCACACTGGATTAACTTTGACTATCACTAAAGCAAGTGCGTTATTTCCAAAGGAGGGAGGCGCACGCGAGGCAACACACTCACACTTTACAGCCGCACCTAGTTGAGGTGACATGGAGCTTCTCTGACTGCGGGAAATGCAAACGGCTGAGGTTTAAGGAAGATGCAATTAAAATAACACAGGTTTGCAAACAATGGCGCCAATGAGAGCGATCATGTGGTCAATGTGGAGTGTTTTCAGAGAGTGTGCTGAAAGACTTGGTGGATCAGCTGTTTTTAATGGCCCGAATCTCGATACGTTGCATTTACTGGTGTTCAGCGCAAATGGAATGTAAAGTATGCGTTGCTCATTCGCAGGAAGACGATGAAGGCTCTTGTGTTGAGCCCAATGAGCCCTACATCTAAAAACAGAGCAAGGGTGTTCCTATTGTGACATCGCTTTGACTCACACGTTGAAAATGGCAGATGTGAAACGACAAACTGAGGATGTGGTAATGCGCCTGTCAATTAATATTGGTGGGCGGGGGGACCACACTCCTACGTAAAGTTGCGGTCCATCTCAAAACCGATCCAATTGGTCCACCGTTTTTATGATGTTAAATTGAAAATAAAGAACTGTGTGTGTTTATATCCCCCCAGTATGATGTGTCTATACACTATATCTACACACGTCTGTCCGAACAGCTTGAAATGTCGACTTTTCACCATAGGTGCCCTTTAACACTCAGGATGCATGCAATGTCTGTGCACTATTTAAAATTTTTTTTTTATGCATTTACCGTGTTTTTATTTGATAACATTGCTATAACTACTGCTTTTAAACTCTCCCAATGCATGCAAAATATGCTTCAAAATGTTCATATTAAACGTTATGCGTTTATCTCTTTTTTTAATTGCTGCTTTGTAAGACTCGCCATGCATGCAAAATCTGTGCACTTTTTATCTTCATTTTTTTATATTCATTTATGCCTTTTTTTAAATAAAACTTACTCGCGTTTATTTCTCCTAATGCATGCAAAATATGTAACTTTAATACTTTTTAATACTTTAACATTAATATTAAACCTTTTATCCATTTATCTCTTTTTTTTTAAAGCATGCAATTTTAATATTCAAGTTTTTAGCCCTTTTTAAAATAAAAGTACTGCTATTTAACTAAAAATGTTCATATTCAAAATTTTATTAATTTATCTCTCTTTTATAATTGCTGCTGTTTAACACTCATCATGCATGCACAACCTGTGAACTATTTTATCTTCAAGGCGGCGCTGCAGATGGTGGTGGATAAAGGAGACCCGCGCTCCTACCTCGAGAACTTTGTGAAGATCGGGGAGGGTTCGACGGGTGTGGTGTGCATCGCTCGAGAGAAACACAGCGGACGCGTGGTGGCCGTCAAGATGATGGACCTGAGGAGACAGCAGAGGAGAGAACTGCTCTTCAATGAGGTGATACACACCACCAGCAGGATCCTTCACATGCAAATGCATCACTGTTGTCATGATCAATTTTTTATGCATTCAACACCTTAAAAAAAAACCCAAAACACAATTACTGCTTTTTAACACTTAACATCCAAAAATTCGTAGATAATTTGTAGCTTAAAGTTTTATGCATTTAGTCCTTTTTGAAATGAAAATGACAGCTTTTTAACTCTCCTAATGCATGCACATATGTTTAAAAATGTTTATACATTTACGTCTTTAATTTAAACAATTGCTGCTTTTTAACACTCAGCATGCAAAATCTGTGGACTGTTTTTTATCTTTAATTTTTATGCATTTAACATGCAAAATATGTACAAAAAAATCATATTTTTTTTTCCTTTTTGTAAAATTGTTGCTATTTAAAATTCAACCTTTTATGCATTTATTACTCTTATCTTCAAGTTTTTATCCATTTAACCATTTTTTAAAGAAACATGACTGCTTTTTAACTCAATACATGCAAAATATGTAAAAAAAAAATCATATTAAACGTTTTACATTTCTCCTTTTATAATGATGTATCCTTTTTATAACATTGTTGCTATTTAAAACTCGTGAAGATGCATGCAATATATGAGGGCTATTTTTATTCTCAGGTTTTTATGCATTTAGCCTTTTTTTTTTTTAAACAATTACTGCTTTTTAACTCTCTTAATGCATGCACAACATGTTAACTAATTCATATTAAACTAATTATGCATTGATCTCTTTAAAAACAAAAACAATTGCTGCTTTTTAACACTCAGCATGCAAAATCTGTGGACAACGTTTCTCTTTGACTATCATTTTTAAGTTGCAATGCATTTAGTCAATTTTTAAATAAAAAAAGACTGCTTTTAACTCCCCTAATGCATGCAGAATATGTTTTAAAAAGTTTTTTATGCATTTATCTCTTTTTAAAACAAAAACCAAAACAAAAGACAAACAAACACAAAAAAACAATAGCTGCTTTTTATCACTTATCATACATGCAACATCTGTGGAATTTTTATCTTGGATTTTTTGTGTCAATGCATTTAGCCTTTGTTAAATAAAAATGGCTGCTTTTAGCCCCCCTAATGCATGCAAAATATGTAAAAAGAAATCATACGAATCATCTTACACAATTATTCTATTTATTCATATTGCACTTATTATGCATTGATCTCATAAAAAAAAAAAAAATTCCTGCCTTTTAACACTCACTATTTAACCCTCACAATGCATAGAAAATCTGTGGACAATGTTTTATATTCTCATTTTTATAAATTGGTCCCTTTTTTATAAAGGGTTTCTGCTGGTTTCTTCAAGTCAAATTAAAGACTTTTTAAGACTCTTTTAAGACCATGATGAATGAAATGTAGACTTATACAGGGCAAAACACAATGTATTTTACTCTAATGGCCCAGTTACACCTGTAAATAGTTTTAAATGAATAGAAGATTATGTAGAGTGATGTGTTGCTTTAGTTTTTAGTTTTTAGAACCACACTGTTCCAGTTACTATGACCATTTATGTGAAGCTGCTTTGACACAATCTACATTGTAAAAGCGCTATACAAATAAAGCTGAATTGAATTGAATTGAATTTTCTTTCCCAGATTAAGAAATTTAATTTGGAGAATTTCCTTTAAACTTGTCTTAACAGCTGTTTTGAATTGCATTTCTTCGCAATAAAAACTTAAATATAAAAAAATTGTGTCATGTTGGCTTGATTGGCTAGCTTCACCTGGACATAGGTAAATTAAGACCTATTTACAATGATTTAGGACCTACAACACAATATTTCAGTCAGTTAAAAATTTAGCTTTTAAACTTAAGAGATTTTAAGACTTTTTAAAACTCAGCGGACACCCTCTAATAACATTGCTGGTATTTAATATTAGTAATACATGCAAAATCTGTGGACTATTTACATTTTTACCCTGCAATGCATTTGTCTTTATAACAATACTGCTTTTAAATTCTCATAATTCATGCCAAATATGTAAAAAATGTTCATATTAATATTTTTAATATTACACTGCTGATGTTTAAGACTTAATATGCATGCAAAGTCTGTTAAAAATATTAATTGAAAAGTTTTTTTATGCATTTATGCTTTTTTATAAAATTTTATTATGTTTTTAACACTCATAAAGCATGCAAAATCTATTTTTATTTTAAAGCTGCAATGCATTTACAGATTTTATTATAAGTTTTTCCTTAAAGCAAGCTAAATAATCTTGTTTGTCCTTTTCACATGAGATTATTTTGCTTGCTTTAAGGAAAAACTCGCTTCATTTTGGCATATTATTTCTGAAAACAAGACCATACGTTTTGCTTGTCTAGTAACTGCTTCTTGATGTAAGGATTTATAGATATTTGGACTAGAAACAAAACAAAAAGTCTAGATTTTTGCAGTGTACATGCATCTCTTCTGATGTTATAAGTGTTAAATCTACCAGCGTTCCCTAAATGTGTATTCCAAACACAGAATTGATCATTTAATACACATATTTGTTGGGCACTGATCTAGATTATGTCCCATCATGCATTTGTTGTGCTTATAAATGCATTGAATCACTTAAAAACATGCAGGTGGCTTTTAATGGCACTGCATTATTTACTGCAAGACACAGAAAGTAGCAGATGGTACCATAATTTACTTCGTTATCTATTCAAGTGATTCATTATTAAAATCAACACAGATTGCATTTTAAAGTATTGCTGTTCTGACATGGAATCAGATGAGGTTTTCTTAGGCAGTGTGTTTGTGCGTTGTGTACAGGTGGTGATTATGAGGGATTACCAGCACAGAAATGTGGTGGAGATGTTCAAGAGCGCTCTGGTGGAGGAGGAACTCTGGGTGATCATGGAGTATCTGCAGGGTGGAGCTCTGACCAACATCGTGTCTGAAACCAGGTATCAAAGCACAGCATCACACACACACACACACACACACACACACACACACACACACACACACACACACACACACACACACACACACACACACACACACACACACACACACACACACACACAAACTCACTCACACACACACTCTCACACACACACACACACACACACACACACACACACACACACACACACACACACACACACACACACACACACACACACACACAACATTATGCTGCGGTCACTAATGCTAACCGTGCTGTGTTGTTGTAATATCAAACTTAGACCGCTAGAGGGCGATGCGTGGTCGGCTCATTGATCTGCTGTGCTTATGCTTTGATGTGCTGTTATTATATTACACAGACTCTCAGTGGTCAATAGTGTGATGACATGCAGGGGGATTTGATTAGTGCTTTAATTAATTTGCTAAATGCATCTCTGTCTGTCAGATGAAGGACATGTTTACATGATTGCGCACACACATACAAGCATAGATGCACGTACACATAAACATGCATGCAAACACACATGCACGCACACAGATATATGCATGTAAACACAAATAAACACACACACAAACACACACATGCATGCACACAAACATATGCATGTAACACAAATATGCACACACACAAACATACAAAAACACACATGCAGACAAACACATATGCATGCACACACATATGCATTTAAACACAAGTATGAACATACAAAAACACACACGCACACAAACACACATGCATGCACACAAATATATGCATGTAAACACAAATATGCACACACATAAAAATACAAACACACACATGCATGTACACAAATGTATACATGTAAACACAAATATGAACACACACAAACATACAAAAACACACATGCACACAAACACACATGCATGAACACAGATATATGCATGTAAACACAAATATGCACGCACACAAACTTGCAAACACACACATGCAGACAAACACACACACACGCACACAAATATATGCATGTAAACACAAATATGCACGCACACAAACTTGCAAACACACACATGCAGACAAACACACACACACGCACACAAATATATGCATGTAAACACAAATATGCACGCACACAAACTTGCAAACACACACATGCAGACAAACACACACACACACACACACACACACACACACACACACACACACACACACACACACACACACACACACACACACACACACACAAATATATGCATGTAAACACAAATATGCACACATAAACAAACACACACATGCACACAAACACACATACATGCACACACACAAATAAATGCATGTAAACACAAATATGAACACACACAAACATACAAAAACACACATGCAGACAAACACACATGCATGAACACAAATATATGCATGTAAACACAAATATGCACACACACAAACACACACATGCAGACAAACACACATGCACGCACACAAATTTATGCATGTAAACACAAATATGCACACACACAAACACACACATGCAGACAAACACACATGCATGCACACAAATATATGCATGTAAACACAAATATGCACACACAAACAAACACACACATGCACACAAACACACATGCATGCACACACACAAATAAATGCATTTAAACACAAATGTGAACACACACAAACATACAAAAACACACATGCAGACAAACACACATGCATGCACACACATATGCATGTAAACACAAATATGCAAACACACAAACATACAAAAACACACATGCACACAAACACACATGCATGCACTCACACACACATATATGCATTTAAACACAAGTATGAACACACACAAACATGCAAAAACACACATGCATGCACACAAATATATTCATGTAAACACAAATATGCAACCACACACATGTATGGACACAAATGTATGTATGCAAACACAAATATACACACACACACACACACACACACACACACACACACACACACACACACACACACACACACACACACACACACACACACACACACACACATACACACATAAACACAAGCATGCACACAAATATATGCATGTAAACACAAATATGCACAAGCACAAACATACAAACACACACACACATGCACACAAACACACATGCATGCACACACACATATATGCATGTAAACACGAATATGCACACGCAAACATGCAAACACAAACATGTGCACAAACAAACATGCATGCACAAGATATATGCATGTAAACACACATATGCACACACACTAACACAAAAACACACAAACACACATGCATGCACAAAATATATGCATGTAAACACACATATGCACACACACTAACACAAAAACACACAAACACACATGCATGCACACAAATATATGTATGTTAACACAAACATGCACACAAACATGCACACACACATGCACGCATACACACATGCATGCACACAATTATATGCATGTAAACACAAACATGCACACACATTCGTACGTGTATGTACATGTACGTGTATATACACAAACACATGCATGCACACAATTATATGCATGTAATACATAATACTTCCATGCAAACACACACCATGCTCACATATGCATGTACCAAAAACAAGCACACACACACACACACAGCTCTGTCACATCCACTCAGGCCTCAGACAGCAAACTGTATTTGGCATGAGTGAAGGGCGAGACGTGACCCGAGCAGCAGGAATCCAGTGTTTGACACGTTTGCAAACACCATTGATTTTACACACTCTGCCAGAGCTGAGCTGAGCTGCTGCATTCACCAAAGCAGATGAACGCCGTTTCACACCCATCTCAGCTGAAGACATCCTGCTTCACAAACAATTATTCCCTAATATCATACATTTACAAGTAAACAAGCTAAATAAGACCATTTTTAAAAATTAAATTGTAAAAAAAATAAAAATATTATTTTCAAATTATTGGAAGACATTTATTCTGACGATCAATTATATGTCATGATGAACATATACAGGTGAAGTCAGAATTATTAGCCCCCCTGGGAATTTTTTTTTCTTTTTTTAAATATTTCCTAAATGACAGAGCAAGGAAATGTTCACAGTATGTCTGATAATATTTTTTCTTCTGGAGAAAGTCTTATTTTTTTATTTCGGCAAAAATAAAAGCAGTTTTTAATTTTTTAAACACCATTTTAAGGTCAGTATTATTAGTATTATAAAGCTATATATTTTTTTACGACTGTCTACAGAACAAACCATTGTTATACAATGACTTGCCTAATTACCCTAACCTGCCTAGTTACCCTAATTAACCTAGTTAAGCCTTTAAATGTCACATTTGCTTAGTCCCTTTATTAATCAGGGGTCGCCACAGTGGAATGAACCACCAATTTATCCAGCACATTTTATGCAGCGAACGCCCTTCCAGGTGCAACCCATCAGTGGCAAACATCCATACACACTCACTCACACTCATACACTACAGACCTGTTTAACACAGAAGTTCTTAACATACAAAAATGTAAAAAACTTAATCTTACCTATGAATTGTTCTGCCTTTGTGCTTTGTTTTCTTTGTTTGCTCATTCCCACATAGCAAAATTTCTCTGGCCCAGCTCTGGCCCACACAATCAGGTTTTGCCTGGCCCACATGCCGCAGTGAATTACGGTACATGACTGGACCAAATCTGGGCCAAACACAGACCATATGTGGGCCAAGTCTCAGCCAAGTTAATAACTCATAACTGGACCTGAACTGGGCCAGATAGGTTGGTGTGTCACGATTGCAGTGTAATTGATAAACCCATGGAGTGATGCGCTGTAGGCACACTATGGGCACGCTTTTTCTCAAAGTGACCTGATTGGTAGAATTTTTTTTCTTTACTCAAAAATGATTTTAGTGTATTTTAAATGTGGGTCAAGACTGGCCAAACTCACATGGCCCACTTATCACATTTTTTCATCTGGGCCAAATACTACATTTTTCATCTGGCCCAAATCTTGTGTGCCGCCTTAAAGACGGTGCCACCTCTGCCAAACCCGGGCCATGTTTGGCCCACATGCTGTATGCCAGTGCCGGATGAATGCCTGCTGTGCCAGCTTTTTGCCAAATCTGGGCCAGAATTCTTTGCTACTAGGGTTACTACACTCGTAGACAGCGCTAAAGTCCAGCATCTTCACGTAATAGCACTTTCTTAACTAGCGAGGTTGAATGACTCTTGTCCTGGGAGCACTGTACAAATATGGCGGCACTATTGATTAGGGATGTAGCGGTATGAGAATTTCACGGTACGGTAATACCTCGGTATGAATGGCACGGTACGGTATTTATTGAGTAATTTACAGGAAAAACAAAACTAATGAAAAGACTCGAAAAAATTGGCAAAAGTGTTTATTTACCTTAGCACTGAACATATCAATGACATACAAATTAGCCACCTATCTGTAAGTTTCAAAACAGGAACTTCAATTTTTCAATTTTAATAACAAAAAACTATTAAACCATATAAAAAAAATAAAGTTTCAATTTAGTATTGCTGAAAACTCCTCACATTCAACATTTAATCACTCACTCACTCAGATAGAGATGGGTTTTTTAAGGAAAATGATCATATAACTATAATCTGGTGAAAGCTGGGATCTCTGGGCATGTCCCCTGCAACAGAAAACCCCCCTCTCATTTGAGACTGAGGTTTCTGGGACAGAGAGATATGATTTAGCCAAGGTTGACAGCAGTGGGTAACGTTGTGCATTGTCTTTCCTCCACTTGAGAGGACAAGCCATGAGTGAGATAGAGGTCTCTTTGCGGTACAAGTCAATGTCTGCATCAATCTAACAAGTGTGCTGTGTTCTGCAGTCCCCATGACTGTCTTTAGTCGTATTCCCCGACTTATATTTCACCACAGTCTGGCAGTGCCTGCATGCTGTTTTTGTCTTTGTCTGTCACCTTTTCTCCTTTTTTGTATCTTTTTAGAAAGAAACCGAAATGCTTCCACACATCCGATTTAAAACCCGCTTTAGATTCGATCATTTCCAGCTCTTTTTCTTCCCCGCTACTAGCAGCACACTCCATTTCCGCATTACTGGATCTGTTGTGACAACAGACCGCAAAGGATGATGGCCATGCCTGGGCTGATGGGAAATGTAGTTCCCGCTACCTCCCGTTCGCTTCATTCTGAGCAAACTTTTCTCAGAAATATAGTTTTATTGAGTCATGCGCCTACGCTAATATTGAAAAAAAATTACTATTGCGGTATGATGGTATTTACATAATTGTTACATCCCTACTATTGATGCATGCTCAGGGTCTCTATGTCACGTTCGGTGAGGGGAAAAAGGAGCGAGGACTCAGGTGCAGCAAATAATGGGTGTTTATTAAGAATAAAATAAAAACAAAAAGGCAAAACAAACAACCCCGAGGGGGAAAACTCTAATAAAACAAATAAACGAACAAACAAACTTGACTAGACTGGCAGGACAAGACAGGGCTGGACACAAGACAGGAAACAATCGACGACGAACTGGCCAAGGACTGAAAACATGAGGGGGATTATAAAGCAAAAAGTAAATTGACACACAGGTGAACATGACAAACTAATAATGAGTAAACCAGGAGGGAAGGACTAGACAATAGACGGGAGAGCGCATGACACAGAGAGACAATACAAGCCATGCGCTCACATAACACTACACTGAAGCACACGACAAAAGCACGTGACCACAATGTAAACACCGAGCCACGTGCTTTGACAAAAGACGCAAGACACGAGCACACGATGAATGAAAGCACTCACCGTGCGCTCACACACGCAGCGTGCATGCTTCATCCCAGCGCCAACCAAAACCGAAACCAACAAGACTGAGATGCTGGGAATGAAACACCACGCTGCTGACAGACGAAAACACAAACACTAGTACAAGAGCGCGCGCGTCTGACGGACGCAGTGCGTGCGCGGCCACATCAAGCGGCATCGCGCACACTCTGCGTACACCCTTGACGGCGCGCGCGCACACAGAGACAGAAACAGGACCGGACATGGGTAGTGTCAGAGCTCTGCTACCAAAACAAGAATTTACAAAGACCAGAGTGGCAGAACCCTGACACTCTATGCGATATCTAGTGTATATATCTGTGATGCTTGACAAGCAATAATCACCTAATACCATTTATTAATTTTTCTTCGGATTAGTCCCTTATTTATCAGGGGTCACCACAGTGGAATGAACCACCAACTATTCTGGCATATGTTTTATGCAGCTGATGCCCTTCCAGCCACAACTCAGTACTCGAAAACACCCATACACTCTCACATTCACACACACTCATAAACCACGGCCAATTTAGTTTTCCCAATTGCCCTATAGCACATGCGTTTGGACTTGTGGGGGAAACTGGAGCACCTGGAGGAAACCCTTGCCTAATTACCCTGACTTGCCTAATTAACCAAGTTAAGCCTTTAAATGTCAATTTAAGCTGAATACTAGTATCTTGAAGAATATCTAGTCTAATATTATTTACTGTCATGATGGCAAAGATAAAATAAATCAGATATTAGAGATGAATTATTAAAACTATTATGATTAGAAATGTGTTAGGGGGGCTAATAATTCAGGAGGGCTAATAATTTTGACTTCAACTGTATATAATGTGTGTAACGCACACACAAATTATATAATGTGTATGTATGTGTGTTTTCTGGTTGATCAGGCTGAGCGAGGAGCAGATAGCGACGGTGTGTGAGGCTGTTCTGCAGGCTCTGGCGTATCTGCACTCGCAGGGAGTCATTCATAGAGACATCAAGAGCGACTCCATCCTGCTGTCACTGGACGGACGTGTAAGTTCATCCCACGTCATCTGCAAAGTGTGCAAAAACTGACACTGACCACCAGTGTTGGGGGTAACACATTAAAAGTAACACTAGTTAGGTAATAATATGACAAGTAAAGTAAAACTTGCAAAACTGAGGATTAATATTTGAGTTGCTTTTTAAAGAATGTAATGCGAGTTATTAATTCATTTTTCTTCGGCTTAGTCCCTTATTTATCAGGGGTTGCCACAGTGGAATGAACCAAATATTCCAGCATATGTTTTACACAGCTGATGCCCTTGCAGCTTTAACCCAGTACTAGGAAACACCCATACACTCTCATTCACACCCATATACTTTAGTTAAACCAGGTTAAACTCCTTGTAACGTCATTGACTTTCACTTTAAGATTTAAAGGGCCCGTAAGTGGTTTCGTTTGAAAGTGTAGAATCTATATTTTATGCACATATGCATCTCTTTAGTGTTTATTCTACTGTGCAAAAGTTATTTACACTTAAATACACAGTATTTTGGATACCCGAGCTGGGTATTGAAGATTGGTTCATTTTCATATGGTTCATATATGACACATGTACAAGTTATAGCTCAAATGAAAGCTCTTGCCGGTGCTCATACGGTTCTAGCATTCTTTTTACTGAATTATAGTCACATATCAAACAGTTGCCGAATGAATCGCGGTGTTTCCATGGCGCAGAAGTGAAAGCAATACATTTATGATCAATAAGCAGCCCCAGATAGCACAGACAGCTGTCATCTCTTTCCTTATGCTGTGTGCTTCAGGGCCATTCTCCTCTGTTTTTGAGATGATGTGCATAAGTAATCCTTTTATATGTCTGACGTGCTCCAAACACAGTGAATTATGTTTGATCAAACAAAAGAATAGAGAAATATGAAAACAATGATCGCTCCCTGTGGCTTGTACAGCACCTCTCATCAGCTGGATTACAATAACTTCTGCATAGATTATGGTAGAGACATTTTTTTCCCCTATGATTACAGACATGTGCAGGAACCACTAACATTAATTACAGCACGCTAGACCACACACAACCTAAAAGAGACACTTTCAAATTTAAGTTTATAAAAAAAATACAAAAAGCACCTCTTTTTTTAAGGTGTTTATTACAACACAGACGACATATACAGATATTTTACACACTTTCAATAGTGTTTCATGAAAATTCAAAGGGTTTCCTTTAAAATGATACCAAATGTTTGCATTCACACCTCTGCATGTGGATTTGGGAAGCTTTTAAATTTAGGTAGGCAAAATCCAGGCAGAAATGCCAAAATAGCAGCAGAGTTTAAGAAGTTAATCAATTCCCCTATAGTGCATGTGTTTAGACTGTGAGGGAAACCAGAGCACTTAGAGGAAACCCATGCCAACACACGGAGAAAATGCTAACTCCACACAGAAATGCCAACTGACCCAGGTGGGATTTAAACCAGTGATCTTCTTGCTGTGAGGCGACAATGCTAACTACTGAGCCACTGCGCTGCCTGACTCAATATTGTAGTGCATTAACTTCAATAGTAACCTACAGTAATTCCGAATACTTCTACAAGGGTCGCTGAATGCTTGATTTTGATTGGTTGATAAATATTAGAAGTGGGATCTGTAGTATAAGTGGAATAATTTGCCAAAATCTGTCTGTTGAATTATTGGAAACAATGCACTCAGGTGTACTGCAGTGTTTCTCAATTGGTGGGAACATCTTCAGTGGGTTGCGGAGTGTGTGGTAAAAAACAACAACAACAAAAGTTACATTTTTACCTTATTTTGCTTATATCAGACTTTTATTTTGAATGCATAACATCTTCATGTTCAAAACAAGTACAGGCACTCCTTGCATCTTCCTTTGCTCACCGTGTAGCAAAGGCCAAGAAAGCCCACACAACAGCAGAAGAGCAAATAACTGCTGATTATTATAAAAACGGTCAAACCATCTTTATTCAATAACTTGCCTAATTACTCTATTAGATTAATTACTAGATAAACTAGATTTTATACATAATGCAAATGTCATTAACATGAATAATCAACATTATATTCCTAGCATTCATGTTGTTATTGTTACAACTGTTCACAGCTGACCTTGCTAGCTAGCTAACCAATTGCAATATTGCATGTTCCACTATTGCACAGTGTTGCCATTTGGTAACACACATTTTATTGATTTACAAAAAACTAATTTGATTTTAAAACATTTGAGTCGTGAATATGTCATCATAACTTACTGGAGGTGATGTTTCAAATTTTTTTGTGGATCTAAAATAATTTGATCCTTTGTTTTTATTGGTTTACATTTGCATTTAGGAACTACTCACAATAAACACCAGTCTTTCAGAAATTGCGCTACAGAAAAACACTGGATGTCATGTGACTTAACCAAAGCACATCATTGGCTACTCTAAGGTCTTCTCTTTCCAACAACAAAAAAATAATAATAATAATAAATTGTTGGTCTTAAAGAAACAGTGGCAGGAAATGAACATGAGTATCATGTTACCATATGGTTACAGCGTGCAGTAGAGGGTTAAAAAGAAATTGGGGGGAAAAATAAACAGGGCTAATAATTCTGACTTCAACTGTATATTTTTTGCATCATATATATTCTATATAAATACAATGATTAAACACAATTCTGTGGCTCCTGGTCAGCTATAATCCAGACTCAACATTGCTTATTTTGCGATGTGACTATTGCGGATGCGCACATTGCATTATCGATGCTGAAACCATATATTGTGCAGGCCTATTATGCATGTATATGTTCTGTTTACTAGTTAATAAAGTCAATGCAACAAATATATGTGTCTTCTTTTACCTCTTGTCTCTTTGTTTGTCTATTCAGATCAAGCTGTCAGACTTTGGCTTCTGCGCTCAGATCAGTAAAGACATCCCGAAGAGAAAGTCTCTGGTAGGAACGCCGTACTGGATGGCTCCTGAAGTCATCTCCAAATCTCCATACGGAACTGAGGTACAGATCAACAAAACAAATACACATCACTATGTGTCCATCTAAAAATGCACAAAACTGGAATACTGCACAAAACATTTGTGAATAAAGCAGCATTTCCAGTGAAAGAGAACAAAATGGTCACTTCTTAATGAACTTGCAGAAATATTGCTGAGAGAAGTGTAGTTCGCTGCACTGCTGGGATTCGCCACTGTGCGGTTTTTTTCTTGTCTAATAAATGAGCTGCGCCTCAGAAGATGAAACGCAATGAATGCGGTGGCTTTTGGAGGCGTGAGACGCTTTATGGGAGCGCAGACAGAAGCTGAAGACAGTTCTGGAGGAAATAATAATAGAGGAATAATAAGACGGAAGCACTGTGATGACGGACTGACGGAGGGCTGAGGCCTTTTACAATCAGCACAACAACATTTCAGGGGCCTCATTTACGAAGACTTGCATTGACTTCATACTAAAACATTGCGTACGCACAAAGCTGTAAATGTGTGTACGCAGAAAGAAATTCAGATGTATGAAACACTGCGTAAGCCAAATCTCACGCATATTCTTTTGTACATCTGAATGAACGTGAAACTGAGCGCAACATGCACGAGCGCAAAACCCCTCCCTGCCTCCTCCCCCGTATGAATATGCTAATGACTCTACTTTGGCAAAACCCAACGAAAAAGCAACGGCAAAAGCAAGCAAGAAGAGAAACTTTGAACAGAATGTGAATTGGAGGTGCTGCTTTCGGAGGTAGACCGGAGAAAAACGGTGTTATTTGCAAGTTTGTCCTCTGGAATCAATAACTAAAGAAAAAATAGAGTGGGAGAGTTTAGCTGACGCGGTTAATAATTTTAGATATAGTAGGAACTAAGACTCAGTCACAGACCATGATCATACAGGAAAGAGAGGTTATTGCAGTGCTTCATAATGTTAAATCACACAAGGCATCTGGCCCAGATGGCCTGAAGGGGAAAGTTTTAAAAGAGTGTGCGGAGCAATTGGGTTATGTGTGCACCAGACTGTTTCAAGTATTTCTAGACAATGGTTTTGTACCATTAGCCTGGAAAAATTCAATAGTTATTCCAGTACCTAAAATACCTCATGTAAAGTCCTTAAATGATTTTCGTCCAATCACGCTTACGTCTGTTCTTTGTAAATGTATGGAACGAATAGTGTGTAAGGAATTGTCCTCTCAAGTTGAGAAGACAATGGATCCCCTGCAGTTTGCTTATAGGGCCAACAGGAGCACTGTGGATGCCTCTCTTACTCTTTTGAACCAAGTTCAACATCATCTAGACAGGCCATATACGTATGTTAGAATACTTTTTATGGATTTCTCAGCTGCTTTTAATACTGTTCAACCTAATCTTCTTTTAGAACGTCTTTATAATTTAGGAGTAAGTAACTGGTTGATTATGGCCCCGTTTACACTAGTGCGTTTTAGTTTGAAAACGCATAAGTTTTGCTACGGTTACGCCATCCGTCCACACTACGCCGGAGTTCTCGAGCGCCGAAAACGGAGCTTTTTGAAAACGCTGGAGAGGCCGTTTTCATTCTAAAACGCTGCTGCTCCGTCTCAGTGTGGATGGGGAAAGACGGAGGCGGGGCTGCAAACGTTCGCCTATCTGATTGGGGCTTTTCCTCAATATTAAGTAGCCTAACACACAGTTCAGTCTCGCATCCTCTTCTTGTAAGTTAAGACTTCGCAAGTTAGATCAAGGCTGCAGTCTCCCCCTTCTCAGTTTGATATGGAAAACATACCGAGGACACGGGTAAATCTTCAAAGGGAACAGTGCACTTTATAACTTTATTCACATCACCTTGGCTACGTTGTTTCACTTTCTCAACAATAAAATGTAAACTTGATATAAGGAACTGCCTATTTTCTTTTTAATATTAGCAACTTAACAGACAGCAGAAATGTTGAGGCGTCGTGCTGCATAAGATGAGCGTCATCTTCACTGTGTGGATATTTATAACAAAACGGAGCCGATAACAACTGCCTCCTTTCAATTTCAGTGAAAATACGAAACACACCCTCTCTTTTGCTGAATATCAGTTTTAATAATCGATAATTATAAAAGTATAACATACAATAAGTTTATACATTGTGGGAAATAAAGGCAAGCGATCAGTCCATGTACCTGGATTAATCATTAGCTTATCTTTGCGCTTAACCAAAACATGTTACCCGTGAACAAGTAACTTAATAGATTCCAATAACCAAAGTCAGGGAATTGGCCTATGTCGTTAGATAAAGACAACAACATGAATGAAATATCACGTTTAGCAAATATAGTGAGATTAGATCCAGCGGGAGATGCTTGATGAGCAGTCCGACAAGCAGAGCTCTCATCTGGGTAGAAATGCTGGAGCGCTTGCCCGAGAGTGTGTGTGTGATCACGTGATGTGCGTTTACAGCGTTTTGGTGTGGACGGAGAGCTGTTCAGAAACGCTGGGTAAAACGCGAGTGAGGACGTGGATCGTTTTCATTCTACAACGCTGTTTTAAAACTAAAACACACTAGTGTAAACGGGGCCTATATGGATCAGAGAGTTTTTAAAAAACCAACCACAACGTGTCTGTGTTAATCATGCTATGTCTGACTGCTCTGTTTTAAATATAGGGGTACCTCAGGGATGTGTACTATCACCTCTTTTATTTTCTATATATATTAATGAACTGCAGTGCAATATTGATGACAATCTCACACTCATAAAATATGCTGATGATCTGGCATTGGTTTCATGTCAGGAAGAAATGAATAGCTCCTTATATTTTAGATATATTGATAGTATTATAGATTGGTTTGGCAAAAGTTCATTACACCTAAATATTGGGAAAACAAAAGAGTTATGTCTGGGGAGTCAAACAAGAAGAGTAGATACTGGACTCTTTAAACCAGTCACCATAAACGGACAAATAGTAGAGCAGGTTTCAAATTTCAAGTATTTAGGCACAATTATTGACAATAAACTGAATTTTAATAGTAATGTAGAGGCGGTTTATAAGAAAGCAAGTCAGTGCCTCTATCTCCTCCGCAAATTGAGAAGTTTTAATGTTAGTACACAGACTTTAAACTTGGCATATAGATCACTGATAGAGAGTGTTCTCACATATAATATTGTTTCATGGTTCGGTAACACAACACTTAAACAGAAAAAGAAATTAGCGCAAATTATCAATCAGGCAAATAAGATAACTGGTCACAAACAGCATTCATTGCAGATTTTTATGGAAAAAAGAGCAGTTGTGATTTTTAAAGATAATACACACCCCCTTCACTCAGCATTTGAATTGCTACCATCAGGACGCAGGTTTAGAATTCCTAAAGCACGAAGAAATGCCTATAAAAAGTGATTTATCCCAATGGCAGTTGTTGTTCTAAACCGGATCAATGTTTGTAGTGAATGAGGTGGTTACCAAGTATGATTTGCAGTATTGTGCATGGGGCTAATTTGGTTTTTAAACTTTTAACTTATGTTGTTGTGTTGATAAGTGTTATTGTGTCGTTGTTGTATGTTTGTAATTGTTGTCCTAAATCCAGTGTTGAAGAAAAATTTCCTTTCTGTGTCAAGCAGAACGGACAATAAAGTTTAAACTAAACTAAACTGAACTAACACCGTTGGGTCTGAACATCGCACTGAGTGGATTAAAAAAGAAATAGTGAGATGTATAGGTGTAAAATTTTGTAGTGTCTTTAACAGCGTGAGTGGCAGAGCTCGTAAAGCACATGGCATCATGTGTTGACACGTTTGAACATGAACTGGGTTCGAATCCAGCATCTGTTGAACTCGTTCTTCTTTTTTTCCCCGCTACATATCAGATTTTGTCTACTCTTCATCACGAGGAAGACAAGTAGGAATCATTAAAAAGTGTGTGCATCATATTTTATTTGCAGATTTATTGAATGGAAATGTTTCTGATTCATGTATGCAAATTCATCTTCAGATGGCGCCTTTATAGCAATGTGCGTGCAGTCGATCACTCCGGTTACATTGTGCAAACCGGCGAACGCTGCAAATTGCGCTTTATTGTTTGGCTGGTCAACTGCATGGTATGGAAACCTTATATACCTGCTAGACATGCGGATTAACCCGTCTCATGCAGCTGCCATCGCACGGCTCAAAGACACTTTTAAGTGTGCAATTTAACACAACTGCCTCTAGGAGTCGCCAATGGAAATAAAACACACACAAGAAATGCACGTACGCCAGACATGAAGTTAGCTTGGACCAGCGCACATTCCCACGTTCATTTCATTGTTAGTTAATCCAAACGTGAGCGTGAAACCTGGCATACGCAAAGTTTTTGTGCATACGCATCGTTGATACATGAGGCTCCAGATCTTTCACTATGGAAACATGGAAAGCTGCAAAATCCATTTATGCAAAGTCCGTGAAACACATATTTATATCTGTGAAATCATCTGTCAAACACTACATCACCTCACGCACATGCGCATTCATTCACTAAAGGTGTTTCCATCATAGTTTATGCACATTTTGCTCTTATCAGATTAAAAGTTGATCCTACTCAGGGATGGGAAGATTAACCGATATATATCGATACGCGGTCATGCGCGTGCACGATGCGAGTGCATCGGTTGAGCAGCAGAGAATGAATGAAATTTTGGAAGCAAATCGAGATGCATCGGTTTTTGCGAGATGCATCGTTTTTTCCGAGATACAGCTTATATTTTTAATATAGAATGTATTTTTTATTTATTAACAAGTGTTGTCAACCTGTTTTTGGCGCATAATTTAATCGACCTACATAAAGTAAGCCTTAGCAACGGATTTGCGGATGTGCACACACTACAACTCAGTGTATCAGGTGTGCGGATGAAGCTAGTGGAGCGCCCTCAAAAAGCGCGAGAAGCAAAACAAACATTTTATTCCCCACTGAGTTTTAAATCTAAAGTATGGCAACATTATGGATTTAGGATGGACGACTTGACAGGACAGATGCTATTTGCAAAATGTGTCGCGCTTCTGTAAAATACGCGGGCAGTACGACTAATCTGAAATCTCACTTGAAGCGGCGCCACGGTGTTGTTGTGAAAGCATCTTCCAGTGTTTCTGCATCCCCGGCTTTCGCACTGCTTCAACCAGCTCCAAAAGTGGTGAGAAAAGCATCGCAAGTTTTTTTTCCATGCGCAACAGTTCTGCTCGCTCTACGCCAATAACGAATGCTATTGCATTGTTCATCTGCAAAGATATTCAGCCTAGTGTCACGGAGAACGAAGGTTTTAAACACCTCCTCCTGTTAATTTTTATTTAATAATAATAATAATAATAATAATATTAATAATAATAATGATAAAAATAATGGGTGTTTTATCAGCCTGTTGTTTACAGTGACAGTGATGTTTCAAAGCAGCATAACACTGCTAGTTCACCACCTTAAGTTTTGAATAATCAGTGGCAAAATATCTTTGTAAAACTTGTTTTCATAGTTGAAAAGTTAAATCACAATTCTTGTTGTGCAATGCTAAATTTATTTATGTTGAAAGAGTGCAAATATATACATTTATAATATATATTGCACTTATACATTCTGTTTATCTTGAAAATACTTAAATAATATGTGCTATATGTTCTAAAATGGCCCTCTACTGTAAACTGACACTCTGGCTCTGAGAGAAAAGCCAGTTTGTAAAAAAAAGTCTTGGTTTTGCTTGGTTTATAAATAATCAAACTCATTCAATGGCACAGCATCCTCTTTCACATCATCTCATAAACTTGATCTAATTAGTTAGTGCTGAAATATCGCATCGTATCGCGATATGGGTGTGAATCGTATCGTGTTGCATCGCAATATGTCACAAATGTATCGCTAATATATCGGATCGTATTCTTTGTATCGAGATGCGTATCGGATCGGCATTATAGCTTAGATGCCCAACCCTAATGCACATGCAATATTCCAAAACTCAATTAAAAATAGGTGGATAGCAACATTCTTCTTTGGCTCTCGGCGAAGGCGGTCGCACTTTTTCCCTCTCCGTCCCATATCTCTCTTTGCTAGCTCCTCTTGTCTTCGTCTTATTCTATCTATGAGGCTCTCCGTGCTCTGCTATCCAAACGAATAAGAAATTATTGATTTGATCAACTGGTCTCTGAATGCGATTGAGACCATCTTCTCGATGAGACTCGGGAGAGCCCACTTGTCCTGCGGGGACGTTTGCAGCTGGATACTTGATGGACGGGTGGGAGAAGTGGTGCGCCCTGTGCCTGGCTGCTCTGTGTCTGGAGGATATTGAAGATATTTACCTATTGGGAACTTTGATAACAGGGTTTCTGCTGATGGACTTATGCGCTGCCCTGGGGTATCGACAATTGATGAAAGCGGTCAGTGCTGCTCAAAACCCCACCAGGCTGGCCGGCTTGATTGAAACATATATGAGTATGGTAGCAAATGCTCAGAGTATGGTCCTTGACCGCAAATTGGAAAACATCGTGGTGAAACTAGCAGCTCTGCAAGAACATTTGGCCAGATCTGGAGACGAGTGACAGACGTTAAATATCTGTGAAATTGGCAGACATTGACCTAAAACTAAATGACTTTTCGTCTCCTTCGGCTTCCCTGTGTTTTCCTGCTAGACGGCCTCAGCTGGAGAAAAACAACTTCTCCCGGATAGCAAGATAAGGAGACACTCTGAAATTCCTGCTCCCTGTAAAGGACACCTGTTAGACTCTACAGGCTTACACACAATCACATACACAGCTACAGATAGACAATCACTACCTAGCTCCTCATCCCACGCCTTTGTGTGCTTTCATCCACTGCACTGGCTGCAGGACCAGATGGCTGCCCGCTCTCATCAGACTATATCCACACCCCCTGTTCCCATCCCCTGTGGCATAGTTATGTCTTGTCTGTGTGTTTACGTAGTGATTGCTGGGCTTTTTTTTTTTGTCCCTGGTCTCACGTTGCCCTAATTCAAGAGCAAGGCGAGAGGGAGTTTTTTGTTTGTTTTTTGTTTGCCTCCCTCTCCTGAAATGTATCTCCTTCCTTTTCTAAATGCTATCTCCTTTGTCCTGTCTTCCCCTGAAAATTGTGATGTTTGTGTCAGGTTCGATGAAGGGAAAAAGGAGCGAGGACCCAAGCGCAGAGTAAATAGGATTTTATTAAATAATAAAAATAAAATAAAATGCAAAATAAACAACCCCGAGGGGGAAAACACTAATAAAACAAATAAACAAACAAACTTGACTGGGCAGTCACGACAAGGCAAGGCTGGACACAGCAGGACAGGTAAAGATGGACAACATGTGATGACGAACTCACACAGGACAGCAGACATGAGGGGTTTATAAACTGTAGGAAATTAACACACAAACAGATGAACATAATTAACTAATAATGGGCTTACAAGGAGGGTGGGACTAGACAATAGACGGGAGAGCGCATGACACAGAGAGACAACACAAGCCATGCGCTCACATAAAACAGGACAACAACATGCAGCCAATGAGAGAACTCATTAACTACGTGTTCAAGACAACACAAGCACAACACCGAAGCATGACAAAAGCACGTGACCACAATGTAAACACATAGCCACGTGCTTTAACAGACGCAAGACACGAGCACACGATGAATGAAAACACTCACTCTTTGCTCACACACGCAGCGTGCATGCTTCATCCCAGCGCCGACCAGAACCGAAACCAACTAGACTGACACGCTGGGAATGAAACACCTTGCTGCAGACAGACGAAAACACAAACACGAGTACAAGAGCGTCTGAAGCGGGAGCGTGCACACTCTGCGTACACTCACGACGGCGCGTGCACACAGAGATAGAAACAGGACCAGACATGGCTAGTGTCCGAGCTCTGCCACCAAAACAAGAATTTACAAGACCAGAGTGGCAGAACCCTGACAGTTTGTGTACGGTCGGGGGGGTTCAATTTCACTAAACGAATTTGTATGTGACAAATAAAGACCTGATTTGATTTGATTTGACATAGGTAGTACTAGATACATGTAAAAAATCTGATGATACCTGTGTTGTATGTGCAGGTGGATGTTTGGTCTCTGGGCATCATGGTGGTGGAGATGGTGGATGGAGAACCGCCGTACTTCAGTGAAACTCCTGTGGCGGCGATGAAGAGACTGAGAGACGAACTTGCACCGACTGTACGAAACGTCCATCAGGTGAGAGGAGAACATCAACACAAGACTCTAAAGCCGTGGTCACACTAGAGTTTGAGCATGCAAAATTCTGTCATACGGCACTGCGAAAAGGGGCAGAATTAAACAAAATAATTAGACATTAAAAAGCGAACATTGCTCCATATTTGAAATTTCTGTCCAGAGAGGTCATGTTTATATCTTCGAACTTTGTAATGCAACGATCTGCGAAACTAGTTGCACGAGCTTGCGTTTCCGGTCTGCCGCATTTGCATGCGTATGAATGGAAGTCTGTAGGGAGAAAAGTCCAGTGTGACCACGGCTTAACACACATATACACAAAATAAGCCAACATCAATAGCTAAATTAAAGTACAAATGAAATCTAAACTAAACTGATCAAACTGTTGGCCGGCAGCTAGCTCTCTGCAACTCTCACATGGTCGCCCACTGAAGCTAAGCAGGGCTGCGCCCAGTCAGTACCTGGATGGGAGACCACATGGGAAAGCTAGGTTGTTGCTGGAAGTGGTGTTAGTGAGGCCAGCAGGGGGCGCTCAACCTGCGGTCTGTGTGCGTCCTAATGCCCCAGTATAGTGACGGGGACTCTATACTGCTCGGTGAGGGCCGTCTTTTGAATGAGACATTAAACCGAGGTCCTGACTCTCTGTGGTCGTTAAAAATCCCAGGATGTCCTTCGAAAAGAGTAGGGGTTTTACCCTGGCATCCTGGCCAAATCTGCCCACTGGCCTCTGTCCATCATGGCCTCCTAACCTTCCCCTTGTCATAATTGGCTTCATTACTCTGTCTCCTGTCCACCAATCAGCTGGTGTGTGGTGTGCGGTCTGGCGCAAAATGGCTGACGTCGCGTCATCCAGGTGGATGCTGCACACTGCTGGTGGATGAGGAGATTCCCCCTGTGTGTAAAGCGCTTTAAGCTCTCAGAAAAGCGCTATATAAATGTAAGGAATTGTTATTATTATTATTAACCATATTGATTTTGTTAGCTCACATTGCTAGTTTGTAATATTGTTAGTAAAACAATATTCATGGGTCATAGTGAGGTCTTTTTGGCCACCAGCTGCTCCAAATTCATCCTAAGTAAAGTTTTATAAACTATTTTCAAGAGGAGCATGTGATATGATTGATCGTGGCTGGTCTCTCATCTGCAATCATCGGTAAACCCATAGGATCAATCCAAGTCTATGATATATAGCCCATTTTCAGCTTACTTCCCTTATCTTAGTTTTTGCAGAATCTCTCCCGTCCACCCAGCCTGATCTCACGAGAAAACGTAAGTATTTTACGTTTTGGCAGTTTAGTGGAGTTCAGTTGTAAGAAATTGTACGATTTTAAAAAGGAGGCGTGGCACCTAACCCCACCCCTAAACCCAAATCATCATTGGGGGATGAGCAAATCATACTAAAATGTACGAATTAGATCGTACGAATTTGTACGAATTAGCCACTAAATGAAAAAGTTACGAATTACCGTGAGATTGTGTTGGTCCACCCCATCTACTCCTTTTCTTCCTTTACCTAGAGAAGCTCTCAAGACTTTCAAATTCTTTCTTTAGCTCTTGGCGAAGGCGGTCACACTTTTTCCCTCTCCGTCCCATATCTCTCTTTGCTAGCTCCTCTTGTCTTCGTCTTATTCTATCTCTGAGGCTCTCCGTGCTCTGCTATCCAAACGAATAAGGAATTATGGATTTGATCATCTGGTCTCTGAATGCGATTGACACCATCTTCTCAACGAGACGTTTGGGCTTGGGAGAGCCCACTTGTCCTGCGGGGACGTTTGCAGCTGGATACTTGATGAACGGGTGGGAGAAGTGGTGCGCCCTGTGCCTGGCTGCTCTGTGTCTGGAGGATATTGAAGATATTTACCTATTGGGAACTTTAGCCCCTTTCACTCATACAGACCTTTCCGGAAAATTACCGGCAATTTTCCGGAAAGGTTGTATGTGTGAACAGGTCCTTTTTGAAAATACCGGTAAATTCGTTCTGGCTATTTTCCGGAAAGAGAAGTTGTAAGATTACCGGCAATTTGCCGGAATGCTGCGCTGTGTGAATGCAGAAGGAAGATTGCCGTAATAAGCGCGTGCACGTCTAGAACGTGCTGACGTGAGACGTCTGCTTTAGCCAATCACAACAGTCAGACGCATTTACGTCCGCGCGGTTTATGAGAATAAAAGCCTTTGAATATTTTTCCAGACACATTCAGCTGCTAGAAGTTAGTCAGATCACGTTTATATGTTCTTCTTAATGCCAACTGTATAAATAATCATCGATGAGATGCTTATGATAAGCCGCTGTTTGTTTACCTTCAAGCTTTGCGTGTGCCTGTGAAACAGCCTGTGAGCGCCTGCACACGCACATATTATGAACATCTCGACATGCGAAAGTGATCCTGCGAAAGTTGTTCACAATATTGATCATCCACAGAGTTTGTAATGTAGTCAAATGTTTACAAATACAAGCGCAGCCGTTTAAAGCTCATTTGTGGTGAATGATGTCAGAATTTACGAGAGGGTGCTCGCTGCAGAGCCATTTGAGGAGAGGTGAGCTCCAGAGAGGGGGAGCATGAGCTGTCGCTCCTCCTCCTGTAAGCTGTTTTAATGCGTACACCAACCCCACCCCTAACCCTACCCCCAGTGACATCACTCGTAGAAGAAGTGCAAAAAAGGTGGAGCTCAAGCTTAAGCTCCCCCTCTCTGGAGCTCACCTCTCCTCAAATGGCTCTGCAGCGAGCACCACTTGGAATTTACCGGTATTTTGGAATAGATGTGTGAATGCTCTTTTCCGGAAAATTTCCGTAACGTCCTCGCCTGTGTGAACAGCGCTTTTTTGAATATACCGGTAAAGTCGTTCCGGAAATTTTCCGGATATTTACCGGTAACACTGTGTGAAAGGGGCTTTTGATATCAAGGTTTCTGCTGATGGGCTTAAGCGCGGCCCTGGGGTATCGACAATTGATGAAAGCGGTCAGTGCTGCTCAAAACCCCACCAGGCTGGCTGGCTTGATTGAAACGCTGATAGGTAGGCTTGTTAATACTCAGACTATTGTCCTAGACCGCAAATTGGAAAACATCGGTGTGAAACTAGCGGCTTTGCAACAACATTTGGCCAGATCTGGAGACAAGTGACGAACATTAAATATCTGTGAAATTGGCAGATATAAAGTTGAAGTACGTTTCTACTCTTTCAGTTCCCCTGTTTTTTTTCCTGCCTCAGCTAGAGAAAAACAACTTCTTTCTCCCGGATAGCAAGATAAGGAGACGCTCTGAAATTCCTGCTCCCTGTAAAGGACACCTGTTAGACTCTACAGGCTTACACACACACACACACATACACAGCTACAGATAGACAATCACTACCTAGCTCTGCATCCCACGCCTTCGTGTCCTTTCACAAGAAAGTGTATGTGACAAATAAAGGCCTGATTTGATTTTGATCTCAGATCCCTTTTCTCTTCCGGGACAGGGTGCCAAACCTGCTAATAGTATCAAGCAATATCTAAGTGTGAACTCTTGAGAACTCTTGACTAGCCACAGGGAGCACTGGGACATTTTGTTTGTGCTGCTTCTGTTATTAAAATATTGGACATGTGTGCACGTGTGTGTGTATTGATTATGGTGGTTTATGAGGACATAAATTTGTGTGCTGTCATGGCTATGACCTATTACAATGTTAGGGTGGTTTATAAGGACATGCCCTGTGTCCTCATAATACAAAACTGTAAGGGTTGGGTTTAGGGATAGGGCTACATAATAAGCTTTTGTACAGCATAAAATACATTACAGCTATGGAGAGTCCTCATAAAACCACTAAAATGAACATACAGTTGAATCAAAATTATTTGCCCTCCTGTTAATTGTTTTTTTCTTTCTCAAATGTTTCCCAAATGATGTTTCAGAAATTTTTTCACAGTATTTCCAATATTTTTTCTTCTGGAGAAAGTCTTATTTGCTTTATTTCGACTAGTATAAAACTGGTTTTATTCAAAAGCGGTCAATATTATTAGCCCCCTTAAGCAATATTTTTTCAACTGTCTACAGAACAAACCACTGTTATACAATAACTTGCCTAATTACCCTAACTTTACCCTAATTAACCTAGTTAAGCCTTTAAATGTCACTTTAAGCTGAATACCTTGAAAAACATCTTATAAATATCTTGAAAAATATCTTGTCAAATATTATTTACTGTCATCATGGCAAAGATGAAATAAATCAGTTATTAGTAATGAGTTATTAAAACTATTATGATTAGAAATGTGTTCTTTCCGTTAAACAGAAATTGGGGAAATAAATATACAGGGGGACTGATAATTCACAAGGGCTAATAATAAATGATAATAAACAAAACTGAATGTGTGTGTGTGTGTGCAGGTGTCTCCAATGCTGAAGGACTTTCTGGACCGTATGCTGACGCGTGATCCTCTGGAGCGGGCGAGCGCCACAGATCTGCTGGAGCATCCGTTCCTCCTGCAGGCCAGTTCTCCACAGTGCCTGGTGCCCCTGGTGGAGCAATATCGCAAGCGCATGTCCCGCTGCTGAGACGGAAACCAGAACCACGGTCTGGACGATCTGCTGTCCGCTTCAGAGCTGCTGACGGCCCCGGAGACGCAGGACAGATGGATGTGATGAGCAGACCACAGAGATACTCCATTCTCTACTGCACGACCACACATTTACAGCGGGGTAAATAAGAATTGAACACGTCACGGTTTTTCCGTAGTCAATATATTTCTTAAGGAGCTGTTGACACATTGTTGGATTTACTCATTTGTTTTAAAGTAAGTAGTTGTAAACAGTTTATATGGGCTAATTTTAAACAAATGAAATTGGACATTACTAGATTGGATTTGTTTGTTTAAATTCAGCCCATATAAATTGTTTGCAACGAATTACCATAAAACAAATTATTAAATACAATAAATCTTTTTTTTCAGTGTATGAAATAGTTCCAGATTTTGGTCAATACTCAAACATCAGTAAAACAACAACAAAAATCAAGCCAGGCTTATGGATACGTGCCCCTGTATATATTTATAATGAGCGTGAAATATGTCCCAGGAGATACATTTTTTTGCCGTTTTTGTTTTCATGAACCTGCCAGAGGCCGATGCGTATACCTGTTCAGATCTCAAATGTCTCTGGACCTAGCTATCGATCTGATCGACAGTGTTTATAAAAGCAATCCAGAAAAAGAAAAGCCCTGGATTTGGCCTGGTTTTTACAATTTTTTCAGATCTTAATGCATTTCACCCTGTTATTTACCCTGTTATCACCCTGTTTATTTTATTTTTGCCTTTTTTTTTACATGCTTTCTGGAACCATTCTTCGGCAAACTCAAACCCCATCATCGCAGTTAATGCCTCTTTGCATCTCAATTCATCCAACATACATTGCAAGCTACTGGGTAAACTGGTAACATTAGAAAAGCCGTCCATACAGAGGGATGTGGTTAGAAGCCATAGGCAACATAACTAAAGGCTCATGCACAAAGGGACGCTCTTTTCCATTGACGTTTAACGCTTCGTGACTAAATAAAGGCCGCCAATGTGATCGTGCACACTAATGCGCAAAATGGCAGTCGTAAAAGTGTGTTTTTTAAAAGAAACGCCTCATGCTTGTTTTTTGTTTTGACCGTTTCAAAACCTTCTCCACCAATCAGATTGGCACTTTTGTTCACGTGCACGTTTAGCAGAGGCCAGCTAGTGAGTGGAACCATGCGGAAGGTCGCCGGTTCGATACCAGCTCGGAGCGGGTTGGGTGGCGTAGGTTACATTGGTGCCGTGACCTGGATGGGAGTGAGATTTAGGGGGGTGAGTGTAGCAGTGGCCAGCTAGTGAGTGCTGTGCAGGTAAACCTCACTCCTCTGACCTCTAAAGGTGCTCTAGCAACAGACGCTAGAGGCCATGGTCTATAGCCTCCTTGTTAGAGCAACCGACTGCCATGCAGAAGGTCGCCGGTTTGATACCAGCTCGGAGCGGGTTGGGTGGTGTAGGACCGGCGGGGTTACACATGGAGCTACTGAAGTTACAGTAAACAGCACTTGGAGGCGCTCAAGCGCAAACCTGTCAATGGGAGGACACATTAAAGTAGATGCCCAGAGGCGATATGAACGTGGAGCTGCTCATTACTCTGGTGAACAATAATAATTTCTTCATTGCTAGTGCTGGAGCTGCTACTTGAACCATTTATAATAACAAGCGTGTCAACTTTCTGTCTTCTTCTGTGTTACAAGCGAGAATCAGAAGCTTAATGTTGTGTAGCGCCATCTAACATCAAGGAGTGATTTTGCATAATCTGTCCAATGCCAGTGAAAATCATTTCAGTTTGAATCAGGAACAACGTCTTAAAAAACGCTGACGAACGCAAACGAAAACCCTACTGAAAAATCCAGCTTAAACCAGCCTAGGCTAGTTGGCTGGTTTTAGCTGGTTGACCAGGCTAGTTTTAGAGGGGTTTTGGCCACTTCCAGGCTGGTTTCCAGCCATTTCCAGCCTAGTCTTAGCTGGTCAGGCTGAGAGATGACCAGCTAAAACCAGCTTGACCAGATTAGCCAGGCTGGGAGCCCAGCCAAAACCAGCTATGTCCAGCTTAAACCAGGCTGGTCAAGCTGGCTTTAGCTGGATTTAGCTGGTCATTTTCCAAAGGCTGGAAATAGCTGGAAACCAGCCTGGAAATGGCCAAAACCCCTCTAAAACCAGGCTGGTCAACCAGCTAAAACCAGCTTAGGCTGGTTTAAGCTGGATTTTTCAGCAGGGAAGCATTCCGGTGTGTACGAGCCTTTACACATAATTTCTAAACTGATTAGTTTTGTTTTCGATGTTTGTATGGATTACTTTGGTTGTTACTGACATCTGGTGACAGTTTCAAGTCAACAGCACCTTTAGAACTATGTTTTCTGTGTAAAATGGTGACGTGTTCAATAATTATTTTACTCGCTGTAGGTGGTTACAGGCAGTGAAATGTGACTGAAAGCGCCACATATTCTGGGTAAAGCTGCTCATTTTCAGCATAATCGAGACTCTGGAATTTCCGTAGACAGAAACGAAAGTCATCTGTCTCATGTTTAAGTTCACTGAGCACATATTTTTGGATATATAAAAGTATTTTATAATGCATAAATATACTGATTTTGATCTCACCATTGGTTTTAACAGCTACGCCAACTTTATTAGTAGAAACAATTTACTTTTAATTCGTTAGTCATGTCATTTATACCATAGGGCTGTTGAATGATTGATTCTGATTGGCTGATGAGCATTCTAAGTCCTCTATTTCAAATAAACACACAGCTAAAGTAGTTCCGGCAGGTTTTGAGCACTTTACAGCTCCATATCACTACGCTGAATGCTTTCAGGTAACTAAAACAATCCAAAAATCACATCAAAACACAACAGAAGGCTTTGGTGGAGATGTGGAAGGAACTAGTGCTACACACATAAGCAAAAACCTGACAAATAAAGTCTCAAATACAACATCTTAACAGTGGCTTTTACTTTAGAAACCAGAGTATGAGCAGAATAATTCACTCACAGCCATTGGATTATTAGAAAATCATGCATGAGTTGTGATGACACTCTGCTTCCTGACAATGTTGAGTGTGCATTATTTTCATAGTATAAGAGGAATAATCAACTCTGGTTCTTGGAATATTATGCCATATGTGTAACAGCCACTGTTATATCTTCGGTGTGCATTATTTTCAAATAATTTAATTGGTTCCAACTACAATCATTCAACCCACGCTCATTAATTGATACGTACCCCCATATACATTTCTGGAGAGCGCAAAATACTTCCCAGGAACTACGTGTTTTTGCAGTTTTTGCGAATCCACCAGAGGCCGCTGTGTGCGTCTTTTCAGATCTCAAATTTCTTTCGCGCCTGCAGTTCTCGCATAAATCCATCAGAGGCCGCTGTCAGCTGACTGAACAACCCTTCTCCTTCCCTAAACCCAAACGATAGTGTTTTCTAAAGTGATCCAGAAAAAGAAAAGTCCTTGCCTGATTTTTGCCACGTTTTCAGATCTGTTATTTACTTGTTTTTTACTTTTGCCTTTTGTTTTACTTGCTTCTTGGAACCGTTCTTCGCCAGACTTGAACCTCGTTGTCGCGGTCAACTCCTCTTAGCATCTCAAGTCTGCCGACATACATGGCGAGCTACTGGGCAAACTGGTAACAGTAGAAAAGCTGTCCACACGGAGGTAAGCGATCAGAAACAGAAGCCACCAGCGGCATCATACCACCCCGTAGCGTTTGTTTTAAAGATGAAATGCAGCCATACATAGCTCTGGCTACATAATTAGAGATCTCCAGAAATGTATACGAGGGTACATATTCACAATGAGTCTGTGTTGCAATTATTCCTTACTTAATTTCAACATTTACTAATACATTACTCAAGTTAACAGTTATTTAATGGACCTGAGCTTTTATGAACTAACAACAAATCATTTGCAGTTCATATGAAAATGATTCATCTTAATAAAAGTACTGTAGCCAACTCTGGTTAATAAATTAGCTAGCATTAACTAATTGAAATGTATTGTAAAGTATTAACTTAATATTTATTTAACTACGGTGTGGAATTATATACAGTTAAACTGATTTGCGTTACATGTATTTTGGATAAATGACAACAAGCTTCAGGCTCATGCGATCAGATTTTAATGCATTTTGTCGCTTCACTATGAAACAAATGTATTTTTCTTCAGTATTTTTGTCATTTTCAGGAACAAATATCTTAGGTGTTAAATCTTGAGAGCTGATAAATTCTTCAGAATTGAATTTTTTGATAAAACCAAGAAAAAAATTGCCAGAAGCGTCAAAAAATAAACCTGTTTTCCCTTTAAAATGGTAACTAGTTTGAAGCTGATAATGTTTTTAAATCAATATGCACCAAGGACTCCTTCACAATAAGTCAACAAGCATGTATATATGCATGCATATATATTTATACAACAGTTCTGTATGGTTCTCGAATCTGATTGGCTAATAGCTGTGCAATATTCTGCAATATCAGCACTCGTACTGTCTCTTGTGTATTACTCCACCCACATGACAAGCAGAGGAATAAGCTCACTACAGTTTGACAATATTGCAGCTGTTGGACAACATAATGTACTTTAGAGGCTTTTAGGAATGTAATTGTTTAGATTGCAACTATGCAGTTAATTAATAAGGATAGTGCCTATTTTAAAATATGTATGATTTCAGATTGAGCACGTTGGCGGCCATCAGAAGAGCAAAGAAATTGACAGTTGACATTCCGCCACAAGATGGCGACAGAGACTACACAATAATTCCTTGTAAGTGACATTCTAAGTCAGGGGTTTTCCCGCCAGGTTTTAGCCTGAACCTGATCGTTCCCACTTATATTCAGCTTTTGTTGTCCCGCTGCCCGACCCACTCTGTTTTCTACCCGCCGTGCTCAATCCCGCTAAAGAGCGGGGGGAGAACCAAACCAAAAACCAGCCAGCTATACAGAGTCCAGACAACCTATAACAAGCTGTCTGTATTAAACACACACACACACACACACACACACACACACACACACACACACACACACACACACACACACACACACACACACACACACACACACACACACACACACACACACACACACACACACACAGCAACAAACAAGCTAAACACAGCATCGCGCTGTTTCATTTACACACATACATACACGTGCTCGCTCGCTCTGGAGTTGGGAGCGATATTGCTAGACAGCCCGCTCCTGTCCCAAATTAAACCCGTTACCGACCGCTCCCGCGCTTTATTTGGAAATTTATTCCCATGCCGCAGAAATCTGGTCGGGACAGCCGCGGGAATGCAGACCTCTAGTGCCAAACTCATTTTAGCTCAGGGCCCACATGGAGTAAAATCTGTTTACAATTGGGCCAGACTGGTAAAATCATAGTATAAGTAACGTGACGTACTTGTAGAGCGCGTATGCAAAGACAGGTGGGGAGAGAAAGGGGTGCGCAACATATTTGCGGGGGGTGGGTGGGAGGTGAGACGCACGATTTCCGGGAGATTATAATTTGTTTGCGGGTATCCTTGAGTCTCTATGCATATGCGGGAGACTCCTGGAACTTCCAGTAGACTTGGGATGTCTGCAGAACAATATCTCGGTGTCTCATGCAGCACTTTAAGTGAGGTTGCATGGTTTATTTGACTCCTGATACCTGGCATCTTTCAGCTTTCACCAGCCCTTCAATATCAGGCATCACATCCTGAGTGGCAGTCAACTTCAGGATGTCATTCAAGTGCTTATGCGTGAGCTTTCTTTTATTTATTCTCATTACAGAGAAAACTTGCTCACAAATATATGTGCTTACAAACAAAGTGGCTAATTTGTATGAATTCGAACAATTTTGTGCTATTTGCTTATCCACCAATGACGGTTGGGTTTAGGGGTGTGGTTGGGTGCCATGCCTCCTTTTTCAAATGGTACATTTTCATACGACTGAACTCTCGTATCTGAAATTAGCCACTAAACTGGCAAAACGTAAAATAGTTAAGTTTCTTCGTGAAATCACCTCAGTGTGGCATGACGATATCGATGAGGTCTTTCTCTCCGAGAAGGCTGTCAAACTGACGCTGATTCAGGCTTCTGGATTAGATTAAATAATAGTGTGCTATTGCACCATCCAGTGGACACAATTGGAACAGCAGTGTCTTTTATTCAATTATTGCAGCTTATTTTTATGCTTTACAGAATCATCTCACGGGCCTCATTAAAATCGGTTGTGGGCCTGATCCGGCCCGCGGGCAGTACGTTTGACACCCCTGTTCTAAGTTGATCTCTTGCTTTTGTATATTGTAGTGGTGTAAAAAATCTAATGTATATTTGGCTGTATACCACAGTAATCTGCTAGTGTTTGCTTTGCTTTGGCTTTTTCGGGGGTTAATTATGGTGATCTCCTAATTGCAACAGAGAAATACTGGGAAATCTCTGTAGACTGATGGCATTTCATGCTGTTCAGCCTTATAATCTTAAAATGTGAGCAAAATCAGCAGTTTTGTCTTCACTTTAGACATTACGCTAGAGAATCATTCAAATACTAGGGGTTTTCACCTTTATTTGGAAAGGACAGTATAAGTTGCAGACAGGAAAGCAGAGACAGGCAAAAGTACCTAGATCCAGGAATTGAACTCTGGTCACCGTGCGCACCATGGTGCTATAAGTCAGCGCACTCAACCACTAGGCCACTGGCTCCAACCAAATACTAGTTTTAAAGTGACGTTTGTAAATTAGCAACAGTTTCTGCTGTTCTGACGTCAGCTGCAGATGTGAATTCCTCTTACAAAAAAGGGTTTTTGAGACTTTCCGTGTTTGATTTTCTTTATTATATACACGATTATGCTGTCGAACTGTTGTATAAACGCAATTTCATGTTCGTAGCTGTGGGATATAGCTGTATATTGTCACTGTTGGGATACTAAGCCATTGTGCTTGCATGCCTCGAGGCAACGCAGGCCTCCCACCAATGCCGTTATATAGCCATATCGCACTGCTACTCGTGTGTTATTGATCATATATAAAAATGATAATTTTTGATTTCATGATAAGTTAAATAAGAATAAAAATACTCCGTTTTTTTCATTGGTGAATCTTAAACCATATTTTTTGTTGCAGTATTTTTATATTTAACAATGAAAACAATTTTAATTCAAGATGGTTGAGATAAATAATATTACATCTTTCAAAGAATCTGTCAATATTAAATGCTTAATTTAAAATACTTTTAAACCCTAAAAGAGAAAACAAGTTTATTTTCTGGCATTTTTTTCCTGTGTTCCAGAAAGCATTGACTTGAATTGACTTTTTAAAAGGAAATAAGACGATATATTTTACATTTAAAAAATATTTAGATATTTGTACTGTATTCATTTTCCAGCAAAATAATATTAATATATTATTATATAAATATATTTTGGTCATATCACTCATTTTTGATTCAATGTCTAATGCCAATGAACATTTTCAGCGCCTTTTTAAAACATAAATGCCAATATTTGATCAAAATCAGCACAGATAATATCTGAAGACAGATAATTTCTGCCCCAGTCGCTCATATTTCACCTGCGTTTGACTGGATTGCATGGCTAAAAAGTGGCTTGAATCTTAATCTGAGGAGCGGAAGTGTTTCTCCGGAGTCGATGTCATTTGTTGACCGGTGCAAAACGTTTTTATGAGCCATTGTAAGTAACCAGCTGTAAATATCCTAATGAACTATTATTTATAATTATTGATTTTACAGTGGATCGACGAGCACCTGCTTTTGGAAAGTGTGCCGCAAATGGTTTGTAAACTGTGTAAATATTGCATCTGAGGAGATTTCTGATTTCTTAAACGGAGGATTTTACTGTAAAGGTTTCAGATCAAATAATGTACATAATCAAAGTGGGGAAAAACAGCCGTATTTAAGTTATTTAATTCTGTGAGAAGAAAGGAAGGGTTTGCGTCTGTGTCTGTGTGTGCGAGTGTGTGTGTACACATATAGAACTCTGGTATATAGCAATATATATGCAAATTACATATTGAAAAACAAGTTCATATTTGGATTTCACATGCGTTTAATATGTCATATATGTCAAAATTGAACAAAATAGTTTATTTACATATATATTTTAAGATCATTGAAATTACAAATATTTATGTATAGGGCTGGGCCGATAAACGATATTATATTGAATCGCTATAAAATGTATATCAATAACAGTCTTTTTACTCTATATTGATCTTATCGCGAGCACAACAGCAATCTGGTAGTTATTGCGGTGCTTTTTTGGGGTTAATTATTGTGATATCCCAATTTCAACAGAGAAATACTGTAGACTGTAATACTGTGGAGAGATATATCTGTATACTGATGGCATTTCTTGTCACGCTCAGCCTTATAATCTTAAAATGTCAGGAAAATCAGCTGTTTTGTCATCACTTTAGACATTACGCTAGAGAATCATTCAAACACTAGCTCTAAAGCAGGAGTGTCCGAACTCGGTCCTGGAGGGCTGGTGTCCTAGAGAGTTTAGCACCAACCCTAATCAAACACGCCTGAACCAGCTAAATAAGATCTTACTAGATATGCTAGACCAGGGATGCTCAACCCTGTTCCTGGAGATCTACCATCCTGCTTAGTTCAGCTCCAACCCTGATCTAATACACCTGAACCAATTAATTAGCACCTGAACAGCATTTGATAATTACAGGCAGGTGTGTTTGTTATGGGTTGCAACTGAAATCTGCAGGAAGGTAGATCTCCAGGAACAGCGTTGAGCACCCTTGTACTAGACACTTTCTGGCAGGTGTGTTGAAGCAAGTTGGAGCTAAACTATGCAGGACACCGGCCCTCCAGGACCGAGTTTGGACACCCCTGTTTTAAAGTGACGTTGGTAAATTAGTAACAGTTTCTGCTATTCTGACTGTCAGCTGCAGTTAGTCAACTGTAGTTCCTAATACAAAAGGGTTTTTGGACTGTTCGTGTTTGATTTTCTTTTTTATATACAAGATTGTGCCGTCGAACTGTTGTATAAATGCAATATCACAGTCATAGCAGTGCGATATGACTGTATATCAGTCACTGTACTCCCACTGCTACTCGTGTGATATTACTCATATAAATTGTTATTGTTCAATATAGAAAATAACTAATTGAGATTGCATTTTTGCCATATCGCCCAGCCCTATATATGTATATGTTCAAATATATTAGCTATAATTCATTTATGTAAATATATATATATATATATATATATATATATATATATATATATATATATATATATATATATATATATATATATATATATAAAACTATCGCTAATATATTTGAACATATACATATATATTTGCAATTTCAATTATATATATAATATATATTATATATTGAGTAGGTTAACTTGCCAGGTTAGGTTAATTAGGCAAGTTATTGTATAATGATAATTCTGTAGACTATCAAATAAATATAGCTTAAAGGGGCTATTAATATTGACCTTAAAATTGGGTTAAAAATAACAAAAAACTTTTTATTCTAGCCGAAATAAAAAAATAAGACTTTCTCCAGTAGAAAAAATATTATTCAATATATTATATTATTGAAAATATTATAGACTTCAACTATATATATATATATATATATAAAAATATAAAAAAAAAAAAAAAAAAAAAATATATATATATATATATATATATATATATATATATATATATATATATATATATATATATATATATATTTCCAAATATGAACTTGAATGTGATATATGTAATTTGCATATATCAGATTTCTAAAAGTGTGTATGTGTGTATGTTTACATTTCGGATGCAGCGTTCATTGTGATATTTGGCATCCTACCTGTTGTACTGTGAAGTTTCCGAAATTTTCATACTTATAGATTAAAAGACAGCAGGAGAGAGAGAGAGAGAGAGAGAGAGAGAGAGAGAGAGAGAGAGAGAGAGATAGAGAGAGAGAGAGAGAGAGAGAGAGATGGGGTGTGTTGGTTTGCTTGGGGCCGTTCACATATGCGCTAAACCTCCTGTATGTACATTATATGCAAAATTAAGATGATTTCTATCATGTTTTTCTCAATCCGCATTTGCTCTGCTTTTTCACTGTACATGAGGTCATTTCGAAGGACTTTTATGGTGATCTTTGCTTTACAAAAGACCACAGCAGTTTTAAAAATATTATTTCTGAGCATTGTATGTTCAAAACCAGTTTTTTTTTTATTATGCTAATGTCAAGGAACAATATTTAGCTGTTTCCGGTATTCCCTGAATGCTTTTGAAATTATGTTTTATTTATTATTAATGTTTTCTTTTTTGTTTATTAGTAAACAGTGAATATGTGATATTTAACAGTGTTTTCTGATCTCCTGTGTATTGTTTTGCACTCATCTGTGTGTGTGTGTGTGTCGGCCCGTGTCTGTTTGCACAGTTCTGTGTGATTGTGTAGATGAGGATACAATATTCAGTCCACCACATGTGTCGTGTGCTTGTTTGTTTGTCAGTCGGTGATGAAAAGACAAATACACATTTACATTTTTTAAAAGAATAAATCAAGCATATAAAAACCCCACCGATATGAAGTTTTATTTGTCATACACAGATGCTCGAAGCATACACAAGTGCTTTATTTGTATATTTGTCTATCAAAATACAGTTTCACAGATAGATGCTTTGAGTTTTCGTCTATCAAAGAATGCAGAATATAAACTATATACATTAGAGATATGCATAGATATACAAAACTGCGTACAAATCACGAAGGCTTGATGATTTATGTCACTCCTTTTGGATTAGGACAGAAAAATAGGCTTATAAAAATATACAGCTATCAGTTGAACACAAAATTATTTTCCTGTTATATGATAAATAAAAAACTAAAAGTCCCAAATGCTGTAAATTCAGCCTGATCTCACGAGAAAACGTAAGTATTTTACGTTTTGCCAGTTTAGTGGCTAATTCATACGAATTCGTACGAGTTCAGTCATACGTAACGGTACGATTTTAAAATAGAGGCGTGGCACCTGACCCCACCCCTAACCCCAACCGTCATTGGGGGATAAGCAAATCGTACTAAATTGTACGAATTAGATCGTACGAATTCATACGAATTAGCCACTAAATGAAAAAGTTACAAAATTGCCGTGAGATTGTGTTGGTAAATTAGTTTTTTAAACATAATTTTAATAGCTAATTTCTGATACCTAATTTATTTTTGTACTTGCCATGTAATGTAACCCACCAAGTCAGTTGCTCTAACAAGGTGGCTGAAGACCACGGCCCCAAGTGTCTGTTGCTAGAGCACCATTAGAGGTCAGAGAAGTGAGGTTTACCTGCACAGCACCTTGCTAGCTGGCCTCTATTACACTCACCCTCCTAAACCTCTATACCATCCCGGACGAGCCCCCACATGCAACCCACTGGTCCTACTGCACCCAACCCGGTCTGAGCAGGGATCGAACCGGGGATTCCGTACATGGGAGTCGGTTGCTCTAACAAGTTGGCTAAAAACCATGGCCTCAAACATCTGTCGCTAGAGCACCTCTAGAGGTCAGAGGAGTGAGGTTTACCTGCATAGCAGATAGCTAGCTGGCCTCCCTTACACTCATCCCCCTAAACCTCACTCTCATCCCGGACGAGCCCCCACATGCAACCCTCCAGTCATACTGCACCCAACCTGGTCTGAGCTGGAATCGAACTGCCAATTCTTTGCAAGGGAGTCCGCTGCTCTGGAGGCCGTGGCCTCTAGCATCTATCGCTAAAGCACTTTTAGAGGTCAGAGTGAGGTTTACCTGCATAGCACTTAGCTAGCTGGCCTCTGCTACACTCACCCCACTAAACCTCACTCCCATCCCAAACGAGCCCCCACTGGAAATTCACCGGTTCAACTGCGCCCAACCTGGTCTGAGCTGGGATCGAACCAGCGATTCTTTAAATGGGAGTCAGTTGTTCTAACAAGGAGGCTAACACCATGATTTCTAGCGTCTGTCGCTAGAGCACCTTTACAGGTAAAAGGAGTGAGGTTTACCTGATTAGCACTTCGCTAGCTGGCCTCTGTTACACTCACCACACTAAACCTCACTCCCATCCCGGACGAGCCCCCACGTGCAATTCACCGGTTCTACTGCGCCCAACCTGGTCTGAGCTGGGAGATCGAACCAGCGATTCTTTGTATGGGAGTCAGTTGCTCTAACAAGGAGGCTAACACCATCTGACACCATTTCTAGCATCTGTCGCTAGAGCACCGTTAGAGGTCAAAGGAGTGAGGTTGCATAGCACTTCGCTAGCTGGTCTCCCCACGGGACGAGCCCCCACGTGCAACTCACCGGTTCTAATGCACCTAACCTGGTCTGAGCTGGGATCGAACCAGCGATCCTTTGTATGAGAGTGGATTGCTCTAACAAGGAGGCTTAACTCAGTCACTGGAGCACCTTTACAGGTCAGAGGAGTGAGGTTTACCTGCATAGCACATCACTAGCTGGCCTCTGTTACACTCACCCCGCTAAACCTCACTCCCATCTTGGACAAGCCCCCATGTGAAACCCACTGATCCTACTGCACCCAAATCAGTCTGAGCTGGGATCGAACCTCCGATTCTTTGTATGGGATTGGGTTGCTCTAACAAGTAGGCTAAAGACCATGGCCTCTAGTGTATGTTGCTGGAGCACCTTTAGGGGTCAGAGGAGCATTGCACTATGCTAGCTGGCCTTTATTACATTAATACGTCTCTAATTGTTTTGCAAGAAGATTAAAGTGCAATTAAAAGGCTTAACTAGGTTAATTAGGCAAGTTAAGCTAATTAGTTGTCTTAAACAGGCTAATAATATTGACCTTTATTTATTCCAGCCAAATTAGAAGACTTTCTCCAGAAGATAAAAAAATATAATGGGAAATACTGTGAAAAATGTCCTTTTAAAAAACACTTGGGAAATATTTGAAAAGTAATAAAAATTTCCCAGGAGGGCAGGAATAATTCTGTGTCCAGCTTTACATGCATGCATTATCATAAAAGCAGGTAAGTACTTAATGCACAGGCAATCTTTAGCGGTGCATTATTAAATCAGTTCATTATTAGCTGAAGGACATTAATGAATCTACAGAGGCAGTGAAAGACCTTGAGAGCAGCAGCGGTTAAAATTAGAGTTCTTACATTCATCAAGCACGAGGATATTTATATTATATACACTCTGCAAATAATAATAAAAAAATGGCTCTTACTTTGTATTTTTTGTCTGTTTTTCTGGTGTAAATATCAAAATATTGTTTTTTTTGTCATGCATTTTCTGTTGACTCAAAAAATGCATCAATATTAAGTGAGTTCAGATAAAAAATAAATAAATAAAAGTTTAAATTAAGAAAAAAATAATGAACATTCTAAGATTTATATATATATATATATATATATATATATATATATATATATATATATATAAAATAATTTTTGACTATTATTCCTGATAACACTGGCTGACAATTTTGATTGTTTTCAGCAATAAATAAATGCATTAATAAATTAATTTGAACAAATATTTCCAAATGCAATAGTTACTGTAAAAACAATGCTGAGAAATAAAATTAGTCACACTTTAATTTAATGTACAACTCACACCATTAACAAACCATTAACTAAGACTTTTAGCTTAATAAACAACTAATTAGCTCCTTAATAATTGTTAGTAAGGTAGTAGTTGGGTTTATGTATTGGGGATGTAAAACAAGATTTACTTTATAAGGGCTAATAAAATGTTTATATCTTAATAACAGGCAAGCCAGTAGTAAACGGTGTGAATTGTTACTTAAATTAAAGTGGGTCCCACTTTTTATTAGGTGGCCTTAACTAATATGTACTGAAATTAATCATTGGTTACAATGTATTTATTGTGTAAATAAATGTTTTTACATTGCACTTATGATTTATTATATGTCTGCATGTTATTATATCTGTTAATACACCACTGACCATCCCTTACACCCTAACCAACGCTTAAACCTACTCTTACCCCCAAAATTGTCCATAAATGGACCCGTGTCCCACCCAATACATTATGAACACAGTAAGCAGATTGTATTTATTTTTTTGATGCAAGTACAGCTGAAGTCATTATTATTAGACAAGTTAGGGTAATAAGGCAAGCCATTGTATAGCAGTGGTTTGTTCTGGAGACAATCGAAAACAAATATTGCTTAAGGGGGCTAATAATATTGACCTTAAAATGCATTTAAAAAATTTTTAAAACTGCTTTATTTTAGTCAAAATAAAACAAATAATACTTTCTTCAGAAGAAAAAATATTATCGGAAATAATGTTAAACATTTTCTCAATCTGTTTAACATCATTTGGAAAATATTTCAATAACATTTGACAAAAAAAAAAAAAAAAAAATCACAAGAGGGCGAAAAATGTAGACTTTAACTCTAGTAGTTAAGTCCACTTAATATAAAGTGTTTCCAGAAAACCATCATTGTTTTACAGTGTAGCCTCTGATAGTCATAAACATCTTTCAAATGAACGTCTGCTCTTCTCTAAACGGCCACAGGAGGCGCTGCACTCACCCGAAGCTCATTTTAGGAGCTGAAAATGACAGAATTGTTCTCGAATTCGCATCGGACGGCGCTGATGCTGTCCACGCTGGGCTGGCTGTTCACTCTCTGGTGTTGAGAGAACGGGAAGGTCTCAGAGCGAGACATTTTCCCTTTGGCATGCACTGCGGCACCGCTGGGACAGTCTCTGTGGATCCGCATGAATTCGGGAGCGGTGAATCTGCGCAGGAGTCTGGTCCCCAATCCGGACAGTCCCGAAGAGCGAGGTTTGATCCTGTCAGGCTGCATCTCCTCCCGACTGCACAGCAGTTTGCTTGGTCTGGATGATTTGGGAATGACTGGATTAAGCACGCTTGTGTTGTAAAACCCGAGCGGTTTCTCATCCTGCAGGGATGCTCTTTTAAATCGACTAGCCGATCTGTTCGTTTCTCGAACGTCTCCTTGATAGGATTGCTTTCTGAGCTCCAGGTTTAAAGATGGAGATTTCCCCCAAAGTTTAGCTTCAGACTCGCTCTCATTCAGCGCTGAGTTCTGAATCTGTTTTGAGGCGAATAATAAATCACATTCAGCTTCAGACTTTGTGTTTGGTTCATGTCTGAAGCGAATCCTCAGGTTATTAGTGTCACCAACACAAAGCTGCCTCTGAAACAAAGCCGGGAGGATCTCCTCATGTTTGCTTTGGATTTGCTTGGAGAATCTCTCCAGGACTTGCTTTGGGAGACGATTGGGCCAGCGGAGATCTTCCGCTGAATCTCCACTGCTGTTTGTTGGACTTATTAGCTTTTTTCCACAAGTGTTGAGGGTTTGAACGCACTGGTTGTGCCCGAAGAAATCAGCAACTTGTGCTGCTGAGTGTCCCGCGTTATTTGTGCGATCTAATCGCAGGCCGAGCTTCTTAAAAGCACGAACTAAAAACTCCAAAACCTGGCTGTGACCTCCGCAGGCAGCGTACATCAGTGCACTGTTCCCCCATGTGTCCGTCAGCTCAGGATCCGCATTAAACTGCACAAGCAGCTTCACTGAATCCAGATATCCCTGTTCACAAGCAAAACTCAGAGCCGTGCGTCCGTGATCATCTCGTATGTTCACATCGGCTCCTTTCTCCAGCAAAAGTTGGGTGAATTTGGAGCGTGATGCGTTATCTTGAAGGCAAACGGCGTGCATTAGGAGCGTGCGGCTGTTTTCGGTTTTCCCGTTGATTATTCGTCCATCTAAAGCGTCCAGGACGAAGCGAGCCAGGTGGACCTTGCCGCTCTGCATAGCGTCCAGGAAAGTTTTGGTGCCGGAGCCCTGGCAGAGATCTTTCGGCCTCAGCATGCTGGAGAGTGTGTGTGCGCAGAGTTTGTGAGTGTCGTCTGGAAAGTGTCTGTGTTTTTATACACAGCCTCTCCACACGCCTTCTGCTGTTGCTACGGAAACAGCCATTGGAGATTGAGGATGCTGTTATAGCATTCATTCACCATCAGCTGGAGAGAGAGAGAGAGAGAGAGAGAGAGAGAGAGAAAGAGAGAACGCGAAAGAGAGAGAGAGAGACAGAGAGAGAGAGACTTACTGTTTATATTATATTATTGTCACCACTTTTATCCTGTTTCACAAATTACCATTAATCTATTTTTATTTTTATTAATATTTTTAGTTTTACTGATATATTTTTATTTTAATTAATCTTTTTATATTTTTTTTAAATTTCTTTTCTTTATTTCTATATTATATTTTATGTTCATATTTGTTTGCACTACTGCCCTTTTTGCACTGTCTTGTCTGCAGCGACGCTGCACTGCTTTGGCAATACGAATGTACAGTTATTTGTCTTGCCAATAAAGCACCTAAAATGTAAAATGTGAAAATGAGAGAGAGAGAGAGAGAGAGAGAGAGAGAGAGAGAGAGAGAGAGAGAGAGAGAGAGAGAGAGAGAGAGAGAGAGACAGATTTTATTTGCTGCAGTTCAGAATTTTCTCTCTCCATCTCTTTCTGTCTCTCAAATTCAAACTTGCTTTCTTGGCATGACAAATGTTACACACAGTTGAAGTCAAAATGATTTGCACTCCTGTAAATAATTTTCTTTGTCAAATATTTCCCAAATGATGTTCAATAGACTCAGAAATTTTTCCCAGTATTTATATATTTATTTATTTATTTTTACTTCAGGAGAAAGTCTTATTTGTTTTATTTTGGCTACAATAAAAGCAGTTTTTAATTATTTTAAAGCAATTTTTTTTCCATCTAATGTTTATTTTATTTTATATTTTTTGAACACAGAAAAACATGACGTAGACCAGGGGTGTGCAAACTTGTTCCTGGAGGGCCGGTGTCCTGCAGATTTTAGCTCCAACCCTAATCAAACACACCTGAACAAGCTAATTAAGGTCTTTTTAGGTATACTTGAAACATCCAGGCAGGTGTGTTGAGGCAAGTTGGAGCTAAACCCTGTAGGGACACTGGCCCTTCAGGACCGAGATTGGTGACCCCTGCCTTAGACAATCAGCATATTGACCTTATTCTAAAATGTGGAAGTGCGGCTGTTTTCGCGATTGTCTTAGAACTTCCAATTCAGTCGCCTATGGGAGAAATGACAAGAAATAATTAACGGCAGAAAACGGTCAAACTACTTGTTCTACAAACAAATGTTTGCATGACTATACAGACCAAGTAGAATAATATAATTAGGAAATATCAAATTGCAACATCAAGCAGCGTAACGAGCCGTTTTTAACGTCAAGAAATGAATGGAAGTGAATGAGACCGGAAGTCTCAAGCCAAAAAGATTCAAATGGCAGCGCCTACTCGTCGGCGGAGAATAAGGTGAATAGCAAAGTGCATAGATATACATGTAATAACCAATACACAGGTTATTAAATAATACTATTATTAATAGTGCCAACAATTACAACAATAATGACAATAAAAGGAAAAAGTTGTCGGCGCCAGTAGTGTAGTGGTTAGTGCATCGACACATGCACTCCGGTGCTGACGGCGACACGAGTTTGATTCCCGCCTTGCGGTCCTATGCCGATCTTTCCCCTCTCTCTGCTTTCCTGTCAATACACTCTACTGTCCTATCCATTAAATGTGAAAACCCAGAACAAAAATTATATATAAAAAAGGAAAAACTGAAGAGTAAATGACAAAGACACTAAAACAAATAAAAATAATAAAATAAAATAGATGAATATATACATGTACACATACACACATAAATACATATATATATATATATATATATATATATATATATATATATATATATATATATATATATATATATATATATATATATATATAATGACAAATTTCCAAACCAATAAAGGCAATAAAGGGTAAAATTAACCCAGTTAAAAATAAATAAATAAATAAATAAAAGAAGACAAATAGAAATGGGTACTTACAACCTTGCTGAAAGAGGTCTACGACAATGAAGAAAAGTTATATGAAGCCCAAACAGGGAACCTTAAATTACTGTAAATAAGAAAAAAATAGATAAAATAATAAAGAGGGGAAAATAAATGTATATATATATATACACACACACACACACACACACACACACACACACACACACACACACACACACACACACACACACACACACACACACACACACACACACACACACACACACACACACACACACACACACACAAAATTATTAGCCCTCCTTTGAAATGTTTTTTCTTTTTAAAATATTTCCCAAATGATGTTGAACAGAGCAAGGAAATGGTCACAGTATGTCTGATAATATTTTTTTCTTCTGGAGAAAGTCTAATATGGTTTATTTCGGCTAGAATAAAAGCAGTTTTTAATTTTTCCAAAAACCATTTTAAGGTCAATATTATCAGCCCCTTTAAGCTATTTTTTTGATAGTCTACAGAACAAATCATCATTATACAATAACTTGCCTAATTACCCTAACCTGCCTAGTTAACCTAATTAACCTAGTGAAGCCTTTAAATGTCACTTTAAACTGTATAGAAGTGTCTGTATAGAAGTATATATATATATATATATATATATATATATATATATATATATATATATATATATATATATATATATGAGACCTGGAACCAGAATAATCTGCTTTTTGATGTCTCCTTGATTCAAATTAGTAAACCTTTTTTGTCAAAGTTTGTCCAAGGTTTGTGCCCAAAGTCTAATGGTGTCCTCTCTTGCACATGGATGTGAGGAGTGGACATTTCCAGAATTTCACTATATCAATAAAAGTAAGAATCCAATGATGATGATTAAGAGAATGTGGAGGCTTCCATCTTGTTGCAGCTATTTTCTTGGCTGCTGTCAAGCCAGCTAAAAACACTCGCTTTTAAATATTTTTAAGCTGGATATCAGAAAAATCATATTGAAAATATATGAAAATGGAGGGGGCGAGAGGTTTTAAAGCCATTTAAAGGTCAATATTATTATCCCCCTTAACTAATATTTGTTTTGGATTGTCTCCAGAACAAACCACTGCTATACAATGACTTGCCTAATTACCCAAACTTCACCCTAATTACCCTAGTTAAGCCTTTAAATGTCTCTTTAAGCTGAATACTAGTATTTTAAAGAATATCTAGTCAAATATTATGGGCTGTCATTACATTAAAGAAAAAAAAAGAAAAGAAAAAGTTGAGACAGTATGGAGAACGCAAATAAAAAAAGATTGTGATTTCTAAATTTACTTTGACTTGTATTTCATTGCAGACCATAAAACAAACATTATCAATTGTTTTCCTCGTGATTATTATTTATTTATTCATTTTTTCTCGCAATTTTGGTTCTTGCAGCACATTTCAAAACAAGTTGGTACAGGAGCAGTCTAGGGCTAGCAATCAGGTAAATTGGTGGAATAATGATGTGATGTGAAGCAGCTGATGTCAACAGGTGATTGTAATTATGATTTGGTACAAAAGCAGCATCCAAGAAAAGTCTAGATCTTTAGGAGCAAAGATGGGCCGAGGATCGCCAGTTTGCCAAAAAATAAGTGAAAAAAATAAGTGAAGTTTATTCATAAACTAATTTCGAGAGGAACACGTGATTATGATTGAATACGGCTGGTTCTGCATTAACATGCATGATTCACCAATCAGGCCATTCCTAACCCACTATGAAGAGCCAGGGTTTTTTTCACTACAGTCATCTTCGATTTGAAGAATCCCCCCTCCCACCCCTACCTTTTCACCTTTCCCTCCATAGGACAGCACGGTGGCCCAGTGACTAGCACTGTCGCCTCACAGCAAGAACGTCACCGGTTCTAGTCCTTTAACAGGCCGGTGGTCGTTTCTGTGTGTAGTTTGCATGTTCTTCCCGTGCTTGCGTGGGTTTTCCCCGGGTCCTCCGGTTTCCTCCCACATTCCAAGAAACATGCACAACAAGTAAATTGATAAATCTAAATTTTGCAATACGGGTAATCTCATAATGCAACATATCTTTTAATAGCATTCAATTTTTAGTCATCAGCTCTTATCAAGGGGAGTTGTCGAGATCTCCCTGAGCTCAAGGCTCCCCTCTCTTCCTCCAGACGGGAGGGAGCCCAGGGCTCAAGAACCTTCCCGGGACAGCATGCCAAACTTGCTTATAATCAATCATCAGCTAAGTGTGAACTCTTGAATTGAAATTATTAAAAACAAAGTTTCTCAAGGAAAGAGAGGAAGACATCTGGATATTTCGCCTTTTAAAGTGCAGAATATCAAAAAGAATTCAGGGAGTCTGGAGAAATTTCAGAGTGTAAAGGACAAGAGTACAAGCCTGAAGTGAACAACCGTGATCTTCGATCCCTTAGGCGGCACTGGATCAAGAATTCTCATTCATCTATAAGCCATATCACCACATAAGTCAAGGTTTCAGAAAAGGGAAAGGAGCGTGGACTCAAATGCAGGAACAAAAACATTTATCATAAAATAAAAAATGCAACAAAAACTACCCGGGGCCTGTTTCAGAAAGGAGGTTAACTGAAAACTCAGAGTATTTTAACCCTGAAATGAGAGAAACTCTGGGTTTTCCGTTTCAAAATGGCAGGTTTGTTAAACTCGAGAAAGCAGGGTAAGTCAAGCCTGTTTCTGAAAGAGAGGTAACTTTAACTCAGAGTCAGTTACTGTGGTAACTTACTCTGTGAATCTAACCTGGTCAGAAGCAGGTTTTATTCTCTAAACTCAGAGTTTCTGTCGGTCTCCTCCCCTTTTTTAAAGATGAAGCGGTATTTCTCGCCTTAGCCTTATGTTTCCACACACCTATTTTTATGCCTATTTTGGATACGTGCATAAAATCGATTGATAGAAACGTCATGATGCACATAACATTTTAAAATATGCATAAAAACGTGCATAACTGAGTAGGATAAACTTTTATTCGATAGAAAATGTGCGCATAAACTACGATGGAAACACTTTTACTGAACAAATTACAGTATGTACATTAAAAAAAGATCATGATCATATGATAATGAAAATGTGTGTAAATGAACAAACCAGCAGGCTGAGCACACTGTAACACGTCTTAAATGTTGTTTTAGTCATTCTAAAATGCCTTAACTGTTTCAGTATTAGTGTATATTATTAATTACCTCCGAACGTCTGGTGCGTGTCAAGAGTCTCCGCGTCTCATGGCTTCAGACGCCCCCACGTGTTCATTGTGTTTCAGCATTGTCTTCTGACATCGAGGCGCAAGTACATTAATTAGGCTAAATAAAGAATTAATTGACGCAGCTTCTTCTACCACAGTAAATTCTGTTTTTACTGTTGATATTTGGTGCCAGTTTAATCAGGAAGTGACGATTTTTTTCTCTTTGACTCGTTGGATGGAATTTTATTCGCATCTTTTATGCAATATTCCAGTTTTGCACATACATTTATGTAATATATTTGGATGGAAACATAGCTATTGCCTATATTTTAGTCACACACAGAAGAACTGTACGAGAATGGCTTATCCTTTTTTAATAAATAATTAAATTGAATTCACCTTCGATGTGCACTGTAACTAGATTAATGGGATTATTATTCTTTCTAAAAAATATTTTTAGTGCTGCTTACCTTCTAAATGTTATATTAACCTCTATCACTTGATCAATAAAAAAGGTAGACACACAAGTGCACTGTTAAATCATTTTAAACTAATAAATGTATAAAAAAAAGTTTAGAAAAAAAATATAAACGTCACAAATTACATTACTTATTTTATTATACTTAAATATTTAAATACTTAAAGTGAAATTAGGCATTAACTTGAGCAGCTGTTTTCCCACGCTAACTGTCTCTTCTTCACTGATGGTTGCTTCTTTTCAAATATATACGCTCATATTTGCTATAACTTTGCATGAAAACATCAAGTTTAAGCTGGAGAAAGAAATGCTGATCTCTTTTATAAGATATTGCCATAGTCACTCGTAATGTCTGCGCTCGATTGATAATGCCTTTTTAAAGTCACGGTGTGCGCGCTTAACTCTGAGTTGGTTTCCTCGAAGTTGATTGACCCAACTCAGATCAGCTATTCTGAAACCGAAAACTCAGAGTTTTTAATCTCTCGGTAAATCAACTCAGAGTTCAAGTTTACACTCTGAGTTGTTTGAACCTCCTTACTGAAACAGGCCCCCAGAGTGGGAAAACGTTAACAAATAAACAAACAAACTTGACTGGGCTGGCGGGGAAAGGCAGGGCTGAACAAGATGAAATACGACAACAAACTGGCACAGGACAGCAGACGTGAGGAGACTATAAAGGAGAAATAATTAACAAACAGACAGGTGAACATAATGAACTAATAATGGGTTAACAAGGAGGGTAGGACTAAACACATGACACAAAATACAACACAAGCCATGTGCTCACATAAAGCTGGACTAGAACAAGCAGCGGATGAGAGAACTTATTAACCGTGTGTTCACATGAAACACAACACTAAAGCACGCGGCTACACTGTAAACACAGAGCCTCGTGCATTGACACAACACAAAGACGACGAGACGGAATGCAAGACATGAGTACACGATAAATAAAACACTCACCGTGCACTCACACATGCAAGTTCCAATCACAGCACCAACCAAACCCGAAACCAACTAGACTGAGGCGCTGATAATAAAGCAGCAGTTCATCCACAAAACAAACACAAGAGCAAGTGAGCATGCGCGGACTGAGCCTCCTCGCTACCAAGGCATGAACAAGCAGCTCACTCGAGACCACAACGACAAGAGACACAGACCAAGACAGGATGAGTGCCCGGCCCAAGAAAACTTGTGTCAAGCACAACATACAAGACAAAACAGAACTTATGTCTGGACTCTGCCACCAAAACAAGAATTAACAAGACCGAATTGCCAGAATACTGACACATGGGCTCAGGACCACTTTGGCAAACCTCTGTCAATTATCACTATACGTAGTTACTGTACATCGACAAATGCCAGTTAAAACTGTACTGTGCCAAAAGGAAGCCCTATGTTAACAGTGTCCAGAAGCGTCGTCAACTTCTCTGGGTTCGGAGGCATCTGGGATGGACCATCACACAGTGGAAATGTGTACTATGGTCAGATAAATCAGATTTTCAGGTATTTATTGGGAGAAATGGACACTGTCCGCCCTGAACAAAAGAACAAAAGGATCATCCTGACTGTTACCAGCAACAAGTCCAAAAGCCAGGGCCTGTCACAGTTTGGGGTCATAGATATATACACTAGATATCGCATAGGGACCCTGAGCATGCGTCAATAGCGCCGCCACATTGGTACACTAGTCAAGAGAGTGTTATTACGTGAAGATGCGGGACTTTAGCGCTGTCTACGGGTGTAGTAACGAGCAAACAAAGAAAACAAAGCACAAAGGCAGAACATTTCATAGGTAATATTAAGATTTTTCTGTTTTTGTATGTTCTGAACTTTTGTGCTAATCAGGTAACGTTATTGATGATAACAGTCACTTACTGCATTCAGCATACGGCAAAGCAGCTCAAACTCGCACTAAACACTCGGCTTATGTTAGTTTTGTTGAATAAAATCAGCAAACAATGCAAAAGAAATATGACAACGAGATGCTGCGCTGCCAGAAACTTGTATTATTGTCGGCTAACGTTAGTGAAAGAGTCGTTCGGGGGATTCATTCACAAACGAATCGCTCCCTCTGTCAGTATGAGAAGTGAAAGCAGGAGAGGAGCTGTGTTTCAGGACATGATTAGATCAAATTTAACAGGGAGGGTGGATAGTACATTTACATACACACAAACACAAGCTTTTTGTCAGGAATGCCCGTGCGGTCACTGATACATCAATGTAGAAAAGTGATGTCAAATTATAATTTTCGTAATAAAAAAAAAAATGCATACTGACCTCCAGGAAAACTCCCGATCATAGATATATGTGTATATGTGTTTATCTCTGGCTTTGGATGGCCACAGTCCTCCACTGTACCTTGGTCCCGCATTCATTTCAAAGGAGCGCTACCCTGTAGCAAGATGGCGGCGCTATTGACGCATTCCATCCAACAGACAACAATAGGCCAGGCGACATCTAATGTATATATCTATGGTTTGGGGTTGTGTCAGTGCCCTTGGCACACTAGTTCATTACAGTCATTTCCCTTAAATAGCCATTCTGCTTCCAAATTGATAGATTTGCTTGATCAACAACTAAATTTTGCCAACATGCACCTCTCTCTATGTTATTTATTATATTTAGAGAGAGATTTTTGATTTTTAAAATTCTACTTTATTTCATAGCAACAACAACTCTGGAATTGAGCAAACCTTTGCAAAAGGTACACAAAATGTGGTATGGTTTGGTGTGCTTTTAGGTATCTCTTGAGTGGAAACAGCCATAAAAACGTACCAAACCGAACCATACCCTACTGAATCACTCAGTGGAAACGGGCCATTAGTTCATCCTCTGGCTAACTTCAGAGTGTCTAGCTGATGTTCGTGAGAAATACGGAAACCCCGGAACGTGGAAACTCTGTGCGGCATTGAATGAACGTATAACTGAAGAGTATGGGATCAGCAGAGCTTAATTTGTGCTGGAACACGCCGGATCCGGCACCTCCTTTTACCGCCCTCCTCCTCTGTCCACTGTTCACTTTCACTTTCTTCCACGTCTTCTCAACCCCCTTCACTTTTGTCCCCCCCACCCCCGCTCTACACTTTCTTCAGAGACACCTCTCCATTCTCGGGTAGCATGCCGGAAACCGTTACCCCGATCTGTTCCGGGACTTCGCATTTCACAAATTAAGCACTGGATATAAATCAGATACAAATTGCAGTTTTTCTCCGTCGCTTTGGTGCGTTTCTCACAACACCAGTGCATTTCTGCACAACAGTTAATGCATTTCTCAAAACAATTAGTACAAACTGCAAAACCTGATAACCTGCATAAGCGCATCACATGCTCAAAATGGACAGTTCATTCATCAAAAGCAAGTGTTCATGTCAATCAAAGTGTCAGTATCATCAAAATGAAAAGTCCTGACACCATTGTTTATGAACAAGATAGTCAAATGTCTGTCATGTTTTCATTATGAGTTTACTCTGGACATTTTTTCAATGCAAAAAAGTCAGATGTTGGTGACACTTGCTGAAAATTCTCAAGACAGCACTGTATACTATTAGCACAGCCATTTGAAAACTACAGCAAAGTTAGACATCACTGCATTTAGTGAGGTATCTGAGTACAAGACACTGAATATGTATGTTTCACATGTTTACTGTATATGCTTGTTGCAATTCTAATTTATTCACAGCATTGTGCAAAAGAATAAATACACCCTTATTTACAACAAGCATAAGTTTCCTTTGGGTAAAGCTGGGCACAACTGTAAACTATATTGCAGAACATTTTGGAACTAAACCTACAACATACGCAGGTCAGTAAATCATTCATGAAATTGTTCAATTTAGAAGACATTTTCAGAAAAATAAAGATTTTTTTTTTAAATAAAATTTGCTCGACAGATTTTGACAACTAGTTCACCATTTTTGTATGTAATGACTCAAGTAATGAAATGAGGACTATTAGGTTTATATGGAATGACTATTCAGCTTTGACAAGCTTAGTTAATTTTGACTGACATGACAGAAGCAAATGATAATGTTATAAACTGCAGAGAGTTGTATGAAAGCAATTGATGCATGTCCAAAAGCATTTGCAATTTGTTAGAAGGAATGAGAAACTGCTACTATGATGTGCACAAATGACTAATTGTTTTGAGAAATGCATGACCTGTTGTGCATGTGTAAATAGTGTAGTGAGAAATGCAGCAAAGCCACTGAGAAAAACTGTAAAACAATAAACTGATTCACGAACGACAAATGTGACCCATTCCTAATTAGAAATATAGTCTAAATTTGATGGTCACTGAAAATTGGATTCAATTGGAGAAAATTTAAAACAATTATAAATTAATTCTAATAAATAACTCAATTATTTTCAGAAGCGTTAAAATTATTGTATGCATTTAACCTTTGACTATTCATCAGATATGTCGTCGGGCTTTTAGAATTGAGTCTTACACCCTTTAGCCTTTCTTTTCTTGTTATGTAAATCTACATTTTGTTTTTTCTTATAGCAAAATCAATCATTTGCTTATTTTTTGTCTTCTTTTTTGCAAACCAAAAATTAAATCCACCTTAGAGAGAGTAAAGAGAGAGAATAAAGTGAGAGAAAAGAGAGAGAGATGCACTCATTCAGACACAAGAATCACTCACACGCTTGTTTTATTCTGCGCTGTAAGAGAAAGGCTTGATATAAAAGGATCCGTCGCCACAGCAACAGCATTAATGGCCTTCTCTTTATCATCCCCTTGAGTTTATGAATAATACATATACAAATACATTTACAGAAGAGGTGCTGTGTAAGGTTGGTAAAGGTCAAATCAGTGTGTTATGTATGTTTAAACACTGATGGACATGATTAACACACTTCCAGATGAACATGTGTTAACATCATCAACATCTGGATCTGCAGCAGCAATTGACATTAGTTACATCATGAGCCATTTTGATTTGATTACGACTTAAACAGCTTGTATAAATGAAAAACGTAGGTTAGAAACATTATTAATTTAGTTTAATAAGTTATGATGAATCTGAAAGTGAGGGGTAAGGGAGAAAAAAGGGGAAAAAGAAGACATGGATGAGTAAAGGGCTGAAAAATATGAGTAAAATAACACAAAATAATAATAATAATGCCAAGTGGATCTGATAGATATTTATAGGATATGAGAAAGAAAAAAAGAAAAAAACAAAAAAGGAAGAAAGAATGAAAGAAAGTAAGTAAGAAAGAAAGAAGAATGGAAGGGGAGGAGGAAGGAAGGAAGAAAGAAAGAAAGAAAGAAAGAAAGAAAGAAAGAAAGAAAGAAAGAAAGAAAGAAAGAAAGAAAGAAAGAAAGAAAGGGAAAATGGGGGAAAGAATAAAAAGAAGGAAGAAAAATAGAAAAGAAAGGAGGAATGAATGAAGAAAAAAGAAAAAAAAACACGGATAGAGAATGGGCAAAAGAAAGACAGATAGAAAGAAAGAAGGGAAAGAAGGAAATAAAAAAGAAAGAAAGAAAGAAAGAAAGAAAGAAAGAAAGAAAGAAAGAAAGAAAGAAAGAAAGAAAGAAAGAAAGAAAGAAAGGGAAAATGGGGGAAAGAATAAAAAGAAGGAAGAAAAATAGAAAAGAAAGGAGGAAGAAATGAAGAAAAAAGAAAAAAAACACGGATAGAGAATGGGCAAAAGAAAGACAGATAAAAAGAAAGAAGGGAAAGAAGGAAATAAAAAAGAAAGAAAGAAAGAAAGAATGGAAGGGAGGAAGGAAGAAAAGAAAGAAGGAAGGAAGGAAAAAGGGACAAAGGAAGGAAGGGAACGAAAGAAGGAAAGAAAGTAAGGGAATTTAGGAAGGAAGAAAAGGGAGGAAGGAAAGAAAGAAAAGAAGGAAGAAAGAAAGAAAAGGAAGGAAGGAAGGAAGGGAAGGAAAGAAGAAAAGAAAGGGAGAAACGTAGGAAAGAAAGGAAGGAAGAAAGGGAGAAAAGAAGGAAGGAAGGAAGGAAGGAAGGAAGGAAGGAAGGAAGGAAGGAAGGAAGGAAAGAAAGAAATGAAAAAAGGAAGGAAGAAAGAAGAAAAGGAACGAAAGAATGAAGATGTAAGAATGAAAGAAGGGAAGAAAGAAAGAAGAAAGGAAAAGAAAGAAGGAAAGAAAGAAGGGACAATTAAGGAAAACATATTAAGAAAGAAAGAAAATAAGAAAGAAAGGAGGAAGGAAGGAAGAAAAGAAAGAAGGAAAAAACAAAGGAGGGAAACAAAAGTTTAAAAAAAACAAGGACAGAAAGGTAAAGTAAGATAGAAGGGACAATGAAGAAAAGAATAAAAAGAAGGAAGGAAGGAAGGAAGGAAGGAAGGAAGGAAGGAAGGAAGGAAGGAAAAAAAACAAAGAAGGGAAATTAATAAAAAAAACAAGGATAGAAAGAAGGAACAAAAGAAAGAAAGAAAGAAAGAAGGGACAATGAAGGAAAGAATAAAAAGAAGGAAGGAAAATAAAAATGAAAGGAGGAAGGAAGGAAGGAAGGAAGGAAGGAAGGAAGGAAGGAAGGAAGGAAGGAAGGAAGGAAGGAAGAAAAAACAAAGGAGGGAAACGAAAGAATAAAACTGGGAAGAAAAAAAGAAGAGGCAAAAGAAAGACAGAAATAAAGAAAGAAAGAAAGAAAGAAAGAAAGAAAGAAAGAAAGAAAGAAAGAAAAGATAGAAGGAAGGAATGAAAGAAAGAAAGGAAGGTAAGAAGGAATGATACAATAAAGAAATAAAAAAGACAAAACAAAAAAGATAGAAAGAAAAAATCAAATAGGGGAAAAAGAAGGCAAGAAAAAGAAACAAAGAAAGTAAAATGGGAGGAAGGAAAAATGAAAAAGAAAGAAAGAATAATAAGGAAAAAACAGTAAAAAGATAAGATGAAAAAATATATTAAAATAAAAAAGCTAATTAATAATAGTAATAGTAATAATAATAATAGTAATATGAATAATCAGAAATGAAATGTGAGCACAGCTAACAATACATCTTGATACATCATGATATTAAAAAACAAAAGAAAGCATTAACTCTGTGAAACAGTGGTTCTCTTTGGATAAGGGCGTCTGGTAACACACACATGTCAATCATCCATATATAAGCTACAGTCAGCTCAGCGCTCATGATCTGCATCTGAGCACACTTTGATCAGTCAAACAGACACCAGTCTTATTAATACTACAGTCCTATTATAACCATAACCAGGAGGAGCTGCGGCTTGGATCTTTCTGATGTTATCTATAATATAATGACACACGTGGAGCAGAGCGGTGCATAATTCAGTTTATGATCAAAATAATCTCCACTCGAGGAAGGCCGGAGAAAAGAACCTGAAACCTGCTGGTCTTTGAGATGGAGATGAAGGCTATAAATATACATTGTGTTCAATATAAGAGCACAGAAACTCTTGAGGTTTAAGAAGACTCGGATCGGCCAGTTTCTGAGAACTGATCAATGATTGGCTGTTTTAAGAGACTGCAATCACAGGTGAAGAAATGTAGGTCAACAAGTCGGTGTTGTGTCATTTTTCTAAAATTACTTACATTTCAGTTGATTGCACACAAACTTACACATACAGTCTAAATGATTCGCCCTCAAGTGAATCTATTTTTTTTCTTTTTTTAAATATTTCCCAAATGATGTTGAACAGATTCAGGAATTGTTCACAGTATTTCCTATTATATTTTTTCTTCTGGAAAAAGTCTTATTTGTTTTATTTTAAGCAGTTTTTAATTTTTTAAAGGCATTTATAGGTCAATATTATTAGCCCCCTTAAGCAATATTTGTTTTGGATTGTCTACGGAACAAACCACTTTTATACAATGACTTGCCTAATTACCCTAAATTTAACCTTATTAACCTAGTTAAGCCTTTAAATGTCTCTTTAAGCTGAATACTATGAAAGGTAATCCCTGCTAATTTTAAATAAATCAATAAAACATTGAAAATTAAAATAAAAACCAGATTTACAAGTTATTTATAAAGCATTGTTCGCTAAATATCTGCCAAAATTAAAAATAAAATAAAATTATTTGTAGTTTTCATTTTCACTGTGACAACATGTCTATCCTGTCAAATCGATAAAGAAAAATATAAAAAGTTGCCAATTTAGCATTTCATTTCACTGCGTTTCCGCATCAAGACTTCCAATATTAAAATGAAAAGCCAAACTAAAAAATAAAATGCAAACACAATTTTTACAAAGCGTGTTATTAATGTTTATACAACAGTTCTGTCTGGTTCTTGAATCTGATTGGCTGATAGCCGTGTGATATTTTGCCAGTCACATCACACAAAGGCCTCTTCACCCTTCATCTTTGTGTATTACTCCGCCCACATACAACAAGCAGAGACGCTACAGTTTGACAAATATTACAGCTGTTAGACAACATAATGTACTTTTGAGGTTTTTGTAGTTGAGAATGTAGTTGTTTAGATTGCAACTATGCAGTTTATTTGTAAGAATAGTGCCTTTTTAAAAATATTGACAAATTCTGAAAGCTCGTCGGCGGCCGAAGACGATTGATGTTGTCTATCCACAAGATGGCGCCAGAACCGCATAATAAGCCCTTGCTCAGTGTGTGCTCTTGAGCTTGAATAAAAAGCTGAAATACGGAAGCCTCGTGGTTTTTAATGTGGACCGATATTGATAGAGTCAATAGGAAGCTGGATTCAACCTCGTCCCTTCTTATCGCAAACACAACAGCAGTCTGGTGAGAAATCTCAGTATACGGATGGCATTTCATGTCACGTTCAGCCTTATAATCTTAAAATGTGAGC
>NC_133192.1:3315000-3405000 GCF_049306965.1 Danio rerio
TTCAGCTTGTGTGCGCATATATGAGCAAAACGTTTTTCTCATATGTGCACCCATAGGCGTTCTGGTCTAAAAAGGAAGGCGTTCTGAGGCGCACTGCTGGCGCGTTGCTATTTTGAGAAACTATAATAGATTTTTCGGTCCCACTTTATATTAAGTGTCTTTAACTACTATGTACTTACATCAAAAAAATAAATACAATGTACTTACTGTGTTTATAATGTATTTGAGAACACTTTTGGTGCTTTTGAGTTAGGATAGAGGTTGGGTTATGGACAGGTTTAGTGGTATGGGTAGGTTGAGGGGGGGTTAAGGTGTAAGGGATGGTCAACATTGTATTTACAAATGTAATTACAAAAGTTAATTACAGATGTAGTAACATACATGTATTTAATCAAGCATAAGTACACAGTATTTACACAATAAGTACATTGTAACAAACTATTAATTTCTGTGTAAGTACATATTAGTTAAGGCCACTTAATATAAAGTGGGACCGATTTTTCAATAGACCAGAACAAAGCCGGTCTATTGTCCAGCACAGAGCGCGTTAGTTGTGCGCCTCGCTTACACACTGCTTAATACACACAAGATGTAGATCAATACGCAAATATCTGTACATGTGAGAAAGAATTAAAATATTAAGGATATGTATAGGATATAATACGGATATATATAGAATATAAATATAAAGGATTCAAATATTAAAAAACATTATTTTCTAGCCTACATAAATATGAAAACCACTACTTTCATGCCGGCTTCATCTCGCTTTTTTTTTTTTTTTTCAGTTTATTCATGACAATTTGCTTTTGTATAATGTTATTATTATTAGCAGTATTATTTGTTATATGCATATTTATATTTGTTTCATTAAAAACAAGCTTAGATTTGTCCACCTGTCAGGTTTCAGACCATATGGGGCACAGCATGTGTATTAGGATGTAACTCAGTTGTTTGAACACACTTTGTTATTATTGTTTATTCATTCGTTTGCTGGAAATTAGAACTGAATTTAGAAATAGTTTTAAAACAAATCTTTGCGCTTAACCAATGAAATTCATTATTTTTGGCTTATTGATGTCTGTGCGTAAAGGTTTCCCTATCCACAAGAGCGAAAGTGAAAGTAGATAATGAGAGGCCTTATCTCTCAGTCAAAATCGCATGATATAAATTCACAATTGTACAAAAAATAGTCTGAATTCTCAAATAAAAAGTTCAAATTTCAAATAATAAATTAGTTGTAAAATTTAAACTCACAAGGGAGGACAGAACTGCAGCTCACTGGATATTTGCCCTTTTTTTTAGACCATTCCCTGTAAATCCTAGAGATGGTTGTATGTGAAAATACCAGTGGATCAGCCTGTCTGGCAGCAACACCCATGCCATGTTTAAAGTCACTTAAATCCCCTTTCTTCCCTATTCTGATGCTCCCTTTGAACTACAGCAGATTGTCTCGAACCATGTCTACATGCCTAAATGCATTGAGTTGCTGCCATGTGATTGGCTGATTAGAAATCTGTGTTAACAACCAGTTGTACAAGTATACCTAATAAAGTGGCCAGTGAGTGTGTATATAAATTAATAAAATGACTAGAATGGCTTTCAGATCCATCAGCAGGAATTCTGGAGTTTGCTCTTTAATTCCTGGTGAATGAATCCCATGTAAATGAGGATTTAAAAATAAGTGTGTTATTATGCAAACATGTTACGCAGCGGTGGGCCACCGGTTGGGTGTAATTGTGCAGATGGATGCAGAAATGAGAAATGCCCACATAAATACCCCGTGTCTCATTCTCGGCGCGGACCCGACCTGAAGATCCCCTCTCTGAATAGACAATTAGAAATAAAGTCTGATTGAGAGTTAATGTGTGGATCTGCAGTCAGGCTGAAGACGGAGTTTCTGCTCGGCCTCGTTTATTGAAGAGACGCTTATAGACACGCAGATATGAACCCGACTGACTTCACAACATCACACTTTCTGCTTCTGTCTGGGAAACCATGACCTGGGCCCGGTTGTTCAAAAGTAATCCACTAGGATTTTGGATCAAGGATTGGATCAAGTCTTGAAAATGGGTTTTTCAAAAGAAAAAACGGATTACATAATTGGATTAGATCACGTAATCCAATATTGGTTTTGATCCGGATCAAACCTTTAGTTTGGGTTTTTCAGAACTTTTTTGTAGGATTTAGATCACTTTGATCCAAAAAACCTGGATTAAACTGATCCCGTCAGAAGGGTGGATTCAGCGTGGATTTTATGGCCAAAACGTACTAAAAACTTTAAAAATGTATCAAACAATATTATATTTGGATCATGCAGTATCTCAAAAGATATCCTATTTATTCATAAGGTTTTAATAGTATTTGTTCACCATCAGGCTATAGTGATTATTGGCTATAACGTATTCAGTCTTTCAGTATAGGCTTACAGCAAAGTGGAAAGAGTTTGAGTTTATAAAATAATCCCCCAAACAGCTGGCAAAATTGGCCAAAAATAAATAATACATTTTATTCTGTCACTAATATATATATATATATATATATATATATATATATATATATATATATATATATAACAATGGAAATTTCCAGGCGCTGATGGTCAGAGAACAGTTATAGATGAGAGTACACTTCAATGGGGTTCAGCCAACTTGTACATACAATGCAGATCACAGCAAGACAAGATAGGACGGAACGGAGTAGAAAGATGCAGGTAAGTGGAGCTAAACACACGTAGAGTAACGCACGGACCAACAATAAACTAACAACAGAGGGAATGAAAAGGAGAACATTTACATTTAGTCATTTAGCAGACACTTTTATCCAAAGCGACTAATGACAAATGAGGACAAGGAAGCAATTTACACAACTATAAGAGCAACAATAAATAAGTGCTGTAGGCAAGTTTCAGGTCTGTAAAGTGTAAGAAGCAAAACATTAGTATTTTTTTTTGTAGTTAGTGGTAGAACCAGAGAGGGAATTGCATGTTAGTAAGGAAAGTGGAGACTAAATAGTTGAGTTTTTAGTCATTTTTTGAAGACAGCGAGTGACTCTGCTGTTCTGATGCAGTTAGGGAGTTCATTCCACCAACTGGGCAGATTGAATGCGAGAGTTCGGGAAAGTGATTTCTTCCCTCTTTGGGATGGAACCACGAGGTGACGTTCATTCACAGAACGCAAGTTTCTGGAGGGCACATAGATCTGCAGAAGTGAGAGCAGATAAGAAGAAGCAAAGCCAGAGGTCGCTTTGTAGGCAAACATCAGAGCTTTTAATTTGAATCGAGCAGCAACTGGCAGCCAGTGCAAACGGATGAGCAGCGGAGTGACATGTGCTCTTTTAGGTTCATTAAAGACCACTCGTGCTGCTGCGTTCTGAAGCAGCTGACGAGGTTTGATAGAGTTAGCAGGAAGCCGGGCTAGTAGAGAGTTGCAATAGTCCAGTCTGGAGAGAAAGATATAGGAATGCCAATAAGGGTAAAGCGAGAACAAGTGACTGGTGATCAGCGCTCGCAGCAGGACACAGAGGGGAAGTAGTTAACAATGATCAAACCAGATTCATGACAACTAGTGTCTTGAAGAATATCTAGTCCAATATTATGAGCTGTCATCATGACAAAGAGAAAATGAGTGATTAAAACTATTATCTTTAAATTGTGTTGGAAAAAAGTTCTCTCCGTTAAACAGAAATTGAGGGAAAATATACAGACGGGCTAAAAATTCTGACTTCAACTGTAAGTGAATGAAATAGATCGAAATCAGTGCATTTGCAAACAGAAAACAGCTGCAAAAATTGACATTTTCCACATCGGATGCTCTTTCAGCTGCAACCCATCAGTGGGAAACACCCATACACTACGGACAATTTAGTTAATCAATTACTCCACAGCAATTTGTTTGGATTGTGGGGGAATCCGGAGCACCCGGTGGAAACCCACACAAACATAGGGAGATCATGCAAACTCCACACAGAAATGCCAACTGACCCAGCCGGGACTCGAACTAGCAACCTTCTTGCTGTGAGGTGTCATCGCTACCCAATTATTCAGCTTTGAAAAATGAATTAGTTGCAACTTTTCTCCATCAACAGAGCAGAGGAAATGAAGAGATTAAACCGTCTATTGTTTGCAATCGCAGCTAACAACTTCTATTGTGTTTCATTGACAGACTCTCAACTGAAAGAAAAGCCACTGATAACCACAGTGTTGACAAGCACTCGTCTTATTCAGAGACTGAAGGACAAACAATCACTGTCAGCTTTCAGACGAGGCGCTGCATCACACTTGTACAAACTGTGGACAACTGAGTAGGATACACAATATTTGATCAGAAAAATGTGCATATAGAGAAGAATAAACACCACAGTGGCAAATCCCACAAGTACACTGATATTTGTGCAAGTTTATCAGGAGGTGATGATTTTGCTCTCTTTTTATCCTCATTGATTGGTAATGCTGATTTATTCACTAATGTTTTATGCAATGTTACAGTTTTGTGCATGAATCGTATTCATATCTTTGGATGGAGCTTTACATGAGCGCTGATCTTCAGCAGATCTCCATCATGGACAGCTGCACTTCACTGACTCTTCACACTTGCTCATGTAGACTGTGATCTGATCTCACCATCATGTTTATTATCCACCGTGTGTCTCGTAGAATCAACCAGAGTCGTGAGAGGTCACACACATGCGCGCACACACATACATACAGTTAGGTCCATAAATATCGGGACATCGACACACTATTTTTGGCTCTATACACCAACACAATCGATTTAAATTGAAACGAACAAGATGTGCTTTAACTGCAGACTGCCAGCTTTCATTTGAGAGTATTTACATCCAAATCAGCAGTTTCCATAAGTGCCTCCCACTTGTTAAGGGTCCAAAAGTAATTGGACAATCGGCTTCTAAGCTGTTCCATAGCCAACTGTGTGTCATTCTCTCGTTATCCCAACAGACTGATTTCACGCGGTCGCCATTTTCAAAAGCGAAATCGAGGCTGCAGTGGGAAGAAACCCGGAAGTATCATTGGGAGTTACATAGGAATGTTGTGTAGCTGGCTGTATATCTTATCAGCGAAGATAAAGTGACACAAATTTATAATTTCTCCGCCTTCCGAGTGACCCGAAGGTCCGTTCTGAATGAATGGTGAATGTAAAAAGGGATATCAGAGCTCATTTCCAGCTAAGTTAAGCGAAATGGGACTAGTTAGCTAATGTTTTCTTTCCCAAACACACGTTTTAGATGCCATTTATCAAACTCGAGTTAATAAACTGATTCTTTCACTATATTAGACTTGTCACGATACTAAATTAAAAGAAAGACCGGCAATTTCACGCTAACATTTAAGCCAATGTTGATGGCTTTCTTGAAACAGCGCTGATTTGCTATTGTGTTCACGTGTTCAACAGAAATGCTTGTGATTGGCCGAGAAGGTCATCAGTTCACCCTCCGATGTAAACTGAGCACAAACACAGACGAGTCGAGCGATCTGCTTGATGACTCGACTGATCTTGACGGCTGCTTCGCGCTCCAGTCCGTGTATCTGTGCTTGCACTGGGTGAAGAGCAGTAAACTGAGCGCAAACCAAACACAGATACTGAAGCGCGAAGCCGTGAAGATCAGTCGAGTCATCCGCGCTCAGTGGCACTTCTATGTTAGCGGGAAATAGCCGGGTTTAAAACTTCAGTACCAGGATAACACTATTACAGACAACACGAGGGCGTGCTGCAGAGGACTGCAGTGTTTTATCACTCACCGGGTTACATAGGCTGAAGCAGGAAAGCATCCCCACGGTGTTTAACTAGTGCCATGAGCTGAAGCCTAGGAGGACACTTAAGCGCATCACTGAGATTGTGATCTTGTTTGATGCTAAATTGCTTTTAATTGTTTAAAATTAACTTACTGAATAATATTTAAGTGATGTTTACACCATTTCTGCATTTTGAAATCTTTGCAACAGCTGGAGGTTTATAGTACACGGCATGTTTACAGTGCTGGACCTATACTTCCGGGTTTCTTCCCACCGCAGCCTCGCTTTGGTTCTTTAAAATGGCGGCTGCGTGAAATAAGCGTATTACGATGAGCAGATAAAAGGTCTAGAGTTCATTTCAAGTGCGCTATTTGCATTTGGAACCTGTTGCTGTCAATTCTCAAGATGAAATCCAAAGAGCTGTCACTATCAGTCAAGCCATTATTAGGCTGAAAAAACAAAACAAACCCATCAAACAGATAGCAAAAACATTAGACGTGGCCAAAACAGCTGTTGAACATTCTTGAAAAGACAGAACGCACCAGTGACAACAACTGTGGTGGACGACCAAAGAAATCTTTCCCTTGAGAAGAAAACACCCTTAACAACAGTCGGCCAGATCAAGAACACTTAACAGGAGGCAGGTGTATGCGAGTCAACCATTTTAGATTAGATTAAATTCAACTTTATTGTCATTACACATGTACAAGTACAATGCAACGAAATGCAGTGTAGGTCTAACCTAAGGATATAGGTATAAAGTGCAGTTCTAAAAAAAAACTATGGTGATATTTACAGATGGATGTACTATCAACAATATATACAGGTTGTATTAGCTATGAACAGAGATTTTCAATTAATATATGTACAGATTGCTATTAGTAATCAGAAGTGTGCAGTTAGATAAACATAATTACAAATGTGTATGTGCAGTGGGTGTGTATATAACGGAGGCCAGCTAGTGTGTGCTGTGCAGGTAAACCTCACTTCTCTGACCTCTAAAGGTGCTCTAGCGACAGAGGCTAGAAGCCATGGACTTTAGCCTCCTTGTTAGAGCAACCGACTCCCATGCGGAAGGTTGCCGGTTCGATCCCAGCTTGGAAGCGGGTTGGGAGGTGTAAGGCTGGCGGGGTTACATTGGTGCCGTGACCCGGATGGGAGTGAGGTTTAGGGGGGTGAGTGTAACGGAGGCCAGCTAGTGTGTGCTGTGCAGGTAAACCTCACTCCTCCGACCTCTAAAGGTGATCTAGCGACAGAGGCTAGAAGCCATGGTCTTTAGCCTCCTTGTTAGAGCAACCGACTCCCATGCGGAAGGTTGCAAGTTCGATCGCAGCTCGGAGCGGGTTGGCCAGTGTAAGGTCGGCGTGGTTACATGTACATAATTACAAATGTACATGTGCAGTGGGTATGTACAGTTCAAATAAGTAAATCAGTGCAATGAATATGTGCCAACTTTAAATGTGCAAATGTTAAACAGTGCAATGATTGTGAGGAGTATAAGTTAGAGGAGAGTGGGGGGGCAAAAGAGTCAGTGGGGTGCAGAGTTCAAGAGGGAGACAGCTCTGGGGAAAAAGCTGTTCCTCAGTCTGCTGGTTTTTGTCCGGGGGAGCCTGAAGCGCCTGCCGGAAAACAGTTTGTGAGCAGGGTGAGAGGTGTCCAAAAAAATACTGCGTGTTAGACACAGACAGTGTTTGTTCTGGGTGTCCTCTATGGCTGGCAGTGTGGTCCCTGTGATGCGTTGGGCAGTTTTCACCACCCGCTGCAGTGCCTTACACTCAGCAACAGAGCAGCTTCCATACCAGACTGTGACGCAGTTGGTCAGGATGCTCTCTATTGTGCAGTGGTAGAAGTTCACCAAGACGACTGATGAAAGCTGGTTCTTCAAGAGAAGACAACCAATTAAGAGAAGACTACACCAGAATGAATACAGAGGGTTCACCACAAGATGTAAACCATTGGTGAACCTCAAAAACAGGAAGGCCAGATTAGAGTACTAAAAAAGCCTTCACAGTGCTGGAACAACATCCTGTGGACAGATGAGATCAAGATCAACTTGTACAAGAGTGATGGGAAGAGTATGGAGAAGGAAAGGAACTGCTCATGATCCTAAGCAGTAAAGCGTGGTGGTAGTAGTGTTATGGTGTGGGCATGTGTGCACTGCTAATGGAAAAGGTTGTCTTGTATTTATTAATGATGTGACTGCTGACAAAAGCAGCAGGATGAATTCTCAAGTGTTTCAGGCAATTGTAATTCAGCCAAATGCTTCAGAACTTATTGGACAGTACCTCACAGTGCAGATGGAGAGTGACCCAAAGCATACTGCAAAAGCAACCAATGAGTTTTTGAAGGGAAAGAAGTGGAATGTTATGCAATGGCCAGGTCAATTACATGAACTGAACCCTAGGGATGTAACGGTATCAGAATTTCACAGTACGGTAATACCTCGGTATGAATGTCACGGTACGGTATTTATTGAATCATTTACAGGAAAAAAAAAACTTTTGAAAATACTCCAAAAAAGTGCCAAAAGTGTCAATGACATACAAATTAGTCATCTATCTGTTAGCTTTGAAACAGGAACTTCAATTTTAATAACAAAAAATTATTAAACCATGTAAAAAAAATAAAGTTTCAATTTAGTATTGTTGAAAACTCATCACATTCAACATTTAATCACTCACTTAGATAGAGATGGGTTTAAAGGAAAATTATCATATAAATATAATCTGGTAAAAGCTGGGATCTCTGGGCATTTACAATGTCCCCTGCAACAGAAAAAACCCCTCTCATTTGGGACTGAGGTTTCTGGGACAAGAGAGATATGACTTGGTCCATGTTGACAGCAGTGGGGTAACGTTGTGCATTGTCTTTCCCCCACTTGAGAAGACAAACCATGAGTGAGATAGAGGTCTCTTTGTGGTACAAGTCAATGTCTGCATCAATATAAACAGTGTGCTGTGTTTCTGCAGTCCCCATGACTGTTATTAGTCGTATTCCCCAACTTGCAGGCACGTGCACACATAGGGCTCAACCTGTGCAGTGCACATGCCCTTTTTAGTCTTGGATAGAAAATGCCCTTCCAAAACGATCAAAAGTGCCCCCGCGACGCGACACAACCTCCGTCCAGTCCAGCCCTTCAGTAGGCGCGCGATAACACCTCTCTTGAGTATGCGCGCTCAACCCCCCCTCGGCGCTTTTTCAATACGCGCGCCACAACACAGCTGATCAGAACGCGCGCGACAGCACCGCTATTCAGCACGCGCGCGACGACAACACCCGCTTTAGGTTCGATCATTTCCATCTTTTTTTCATCTCCGCTACTAGCAGCACACTCCATTTCCGCATTACTGGATCTGTAGCGACAACAGACCGCAAAGGATTATGGCCACGCCGGGGCTGATGGGAAATGAAGTTTCAGCTACCTCCCGTTTGCTTCATTCGCCTGAGCAAATTTTCTCAGAAGACCTATAGTTTTACAGAGTCATGCGACTTCGGTAATATCGAAAAAAATTAATTTTAACGGTACAATTTTAATTTAATTTACAATACCGTTACATCCCTACTGAACCCGATTGAGCATGTATTTCACTTGCTGAAGACAAAACTGAAAGGAAAATGCCCCAAGAACATGCAGTAACTGACTGCAAAGGATTTGCAACCAAGTATTAAAGAGTGAAAGTTTGATTTATGATTATTATTCTGTCACATTACTTTTGGTCCCTTAACAAGTGGGAGGCACACATGCAAACTGTTGTAATTCCTACACAGTTGACCTGATTTGGATGTAAATACCCTCAAATTAAAGTGGACAGTCTGGAGTTTAAGCTCATTTTCATTTCATTTCAAACCCATTGTGGTGGTGTATTGAGCCAAAACTGTTCGAATTGTGTCGATTTCCAAATATTTATGGACCTAACTGCACATACAGAAACAGCTTAGCCCTTTTATTCATCAGGGGTTGCCACAGCAGTTGAATTGCCAACTATTCCAGCATGCCAGTTTTACACAGTGGATGCCCTTCCAGCTGCAACCCAGTACTGGGAAACACCCAAACACTCATACACTACTACCAATTTAGTTCATCAGTTCCCCTATAGTGTATGTGTTTGGACTGAGGGGGAAACCATGGCAACACGGGGAGAACATACAAACTCCACACAGAAACACCAACTGAGACAGCCAGAACTCAAATCAGTAACCTTTTAGCTGTGAAGCCACAGTGCTAACCACTGAGCCACCGTGCTGCCAACTCACAAACCAACAAATAAAAAAGGAGTTAAGAATTAAAAAAGGTCTACAAGAAAGAGTTTGAACATAAAAAGGAGAAAATAAAAGCCTTGTCTGTTGTCAGTAATGCAGCGTGTGTGTGTGTGTGTGTGTGTGTTAAGCGAGGACTGTGACCTTCAGAGAGAGTCACGTGTGTTTTCATGACTGGCGTTTTCAGGCTTCACGTTTCTGCAACCTTCACTTTACAGGCGCAGAAATGAGCTGTAATTGGCCATAAAGCTGCGCTCGGCTCCTTGTTTTGCCGGCTCAAGCCATCGGAGACGCTTAATTGTTTTTAAGGAAAACGCCGCCGGGGTGATGCAACTGGAAACACACACTTCTGGGACGAGGATCCCACAGAAGAGCAGATCCACAGGTGCTCCGAAAGAAGAACATAGTCATAAAAAATGATTACAGAGATATTAAAAACAGATGCAGCTCTCTCTCTCACACACACACACGTACAGCTGTCTTTATGGGGACTTCCTCTAGATGTAATGATTTTTATATTGTACAGACTGTATATTCTATATCCCTACCCTAACTCTAGATCTAAACCCAGGCCTCACAGGAAACAATCCTCATTTTTACATTTTAAATACACTTCATTCTGTGTGATTTATGAGCTATTTTCCACGAAAGGACTAAAAATAAAAAAATTATGTCCCCATGAGGTCAAAATCGACCAGTATTGCAATACTTGTGGGGACAATTGATCTGAACAATGTAAACAATACAAGGCACGCGTGCGCTCTCTCACTCACACACACACACACACACACACACACACACACACACACACACACACACACACACACACACACACACACACACACACACACACACACACACACACACAGGTTATGAACGGACATGCACATGTAGTTCTTTTTCAAATATTTCCCAATTGATGTTGCAAGAATATTTTTAAACAGTATATCCTATTATATTTTTCTTCTGTGGAAAGCTTTATTTAATAAAGTTTGGCTGGAATAATAATAATAATAATAATAATAATAATAATACAATAATAATAATAGTAATACTACTACTACTACTAATAATAATAATAATTATAAAATAATAATAATAAAATAATATTAATAATAATACAATAATAATAATAATAACAACAATAATAATAATAATAATAATACAATAATTATAATAGTAATAATAAAAAAGTAATTCATTAATAAATAAAGGGATTAAGCCGAAAAGAAAATGAATGAAAGAATAATAATATTATTATTATACCATTATTATTATTATTATTATTATTATTATTATTATTATTATACCATTATTATTACTATTATTATTATTATTTTTTTGTATTGTTTACTTTTTGTTAAGTCTTTAAATGTCACTTCAAGCTGAATACTAGTATCTTGAAAAATAACTATAATACTATGTATTGTTGTCAAGGCAAAGACAAAAGAAATGAGCTATTACAAATTAGTTATTAAAGCTTTTAGGGTTGTGGACAGTGCTTCCGCTGTTACCAGTTTGTTTGGTAGCTGGACTCATACGTCAGCGAACTTGAGACGCAGAGAGGAGTTGACCGTGACAATGGGGTTCAAGTTTGGTGAAAAACGGTTTCAGAAACCATGTAATACAAAAACAAAAGCAAACAAAAATAAATAATAATCAAGTAAATAAATAAGGGTGAGTATGTGATCAAATCTGACAACATGGTAAAAATCAGGCGAGGGCTTTTCTTTTTCTGGATTGCTTTTAAAAACAATTTTGGTTGGGTTTAGGGAAGGGCTATGGTGGAAAGGAATTGGTTGGCCAGTCAGTGGACCTCTGGTGGATTTTCATGAGAACTGCAGGTGTGAATGGCACTTATGAGAGAAAATTGAGATCTCAGAAAGTGTTCACAGTGGCCTCTGGAGGAGTTTCGTGAGAATTGCAGGTGTGAATGGCACTCGCGAGAGAAAATTGAGATCTCAGAAAGTGTACACAGTGGCCTCTGGTGGAGTTTCGTGAGAATTGCAGGTGTGAATGGCACTTGCGAGAGAAAATTGAGATCTCAGAAAGTGTACACAGTGGCCTCTGGTGGAGTTTCGTGAGAATTGCAGGTGTGAATGGCACTTGCGAGAGAAAATTGAGATCTCAGAAAGTGTACACAGTGGCCTCTGGTGGAGTTTCGTGAGAATTGCAGGTGTTAATGGCACTCGCGAGAGAAAATCGACATCTCAGAAAGTGTACACAGTGGCCTCTGGTGGATTTTCATGAGAACTGCAGGCGCGAATGGCACTCGCGAGACAAAACACTACAGTATTTACTATCTATTACTAAAAGTATGACATTTACAAAACATCTTGATGGAATTTGATCTCTAATCTTTGCTAATGAATAGCATTTACTATCACTATTGTAGTAAACTGCAAAAAAGAACGAAGCTCCTGAGATAAGTTTTGCTCTCTCCGGAAATGTATACAGGGATACGTAATCAACATAAATAGAATCAACAACACTGATAAATGCAAGTACTTTACCAGAGTATAGTTCAAAAACACATCAGTATTTACTATCAATCACTAAAAGTAGGACATTTAGAATATGTCTTAATATGATCTTTACTGCAGCATTCAACACAGGCTCATTCTGAAAACGTAGCCCTAGATACATTTCTGGAGATCGCGAATTATGTAGCCAGAGGTACGTAATGCTGCATTTCATCTTTAAAACGAACACTATGGGGCGGTATGATGCCGTTTCTTTTCTCGCTTACCAGCTGAACACTTACCTTCATGTGGGCGACTTTTCCGCTGTTACCAGTTTGTCCGGTAGCTCGACACGTAAGTCGGCGGACTTGAGACACAGAGAGGAGATGACCATGACGACAGGGTTTGAGTCCGGTGAAGAACGGTTCCAGAAAGCAGATAAGACAAAAACAAAATCTAAACAAATCAAATAAACAAGTAAATAACAGGGTGAGAATGTGGTAAAATCTGAAAACATAGTAAAAATCAGATGAGGGCTTTTCTTTGACTGGATTGCTTTTTAAAACACTATTGGTTGGGTTTAGGGAAGGGGGAGGGTGGAGGGTGTTAGTTGGTTGGTCAGTCAGTAAGTTAGTCAGTCAGTCGACAGTGACCTCTGGTGGATTTTCTTGATAACTGCAAGTGCAAGTGGTACTCGCGAGAGAAAACTGAGATATCAGAAAGTGTACACAGTGGCCTCTGGTGGATTTTCGTGAGAACTGCAGGCACAACTGGCACTTGCGAGAGAAAATTAAGATCTCAGAAAGTGTACACAGTGGCCTCTGGTGGATTTTCGTAAGAACTGCAGGCGCAAATGGCACTCGCGAGCGAAAATTGAGATCTTAAAGTGTACACAGTCGGCTCTGGTGGATTTTCGTGAGAACCGCAGGCACAAATGGCACTCGCGAGCAGTGGTGGGAAGAGTACTGAAAAATCATACTCAAGTAAAAGTACCATTACTTGCCTAAAAATGTAGTGCAAGTACAGTAAAAGTATCTGTTGTAAATTTTACTCAAAGTATGAGTAAAAAGTAGCCCTTTTAAAAGTACTCATGAGTAGTGAGTAGTGAGTATTACGCTGTGAAAAGCTGATGCATTTACATGTAATTTGTGGATGTGTGTAAACGTAACATTCTGTAGTGCATTTAGTTGTTGCCCAGCAGGACCTAATATTAACGTCATAGGACGTTAATATTAGGTTAGATTTAGGTTGTGATGTCAAGTGACCAAAATTCAACATCTAGCCAGTGTCTAAGGATAAAGTTATTTTGATGTCTAATAACAACGTTAAATGACGTTGATATTTGGTTGATTTTCGGTTGTTAGAAAGTGACCAAAATCCAATGTCGAGCCAACATCTTAAACCAACATCATATTGACGTCAAATACTGATTTTGATTTTGGACGTCTTCTTGGACACTTTTAACGCTTCCAAACAGTTTGCTGCATTTATAAATCGCCCATGTCTTCAGGTTGTTCATTATGAGGCGATTTACCTTCTATGTGTGATTTGATTGGACAGGAATTACAGGACTGATTCTTTTAATCCCCTTAGACAAGAAAAAATAAAGTAGTGACTGCAGGTTGAAGGAAAGTAGTGAAGTAAAAGTACAGATACAGCACCAAAAATGTACTCAAGTTTAAGTAAAAGTACACATTTATAAAACTGCTCAGTAAATTACAATACCTGAGAAAAAGTAATTAATTACAGTAATTTGAGTATTTGTAATTAGTTACTGCTCGCGAGAGAAAATGTACACACACTGCAAAAAATGCTTTTCTTACTTAGATTTTTTGACTTGTTTCTAGTCCAAATATCTAAAAATTCCTAAATCAAGAAGAGTTTTCTAGACCAGGGGTTCCCAAACTTTTCAGCCCGCGACCCCCAAAATGACAATGCCAATGACTCGTGACCCCCAATATTCTCTGAGGTGGTGGTGATAAATACAGAAACCTTGTATGCAATGACGCGCACAAACACACCAATAGACCCAAGTCTATTCTTTGTTTTTTTTTAATGTATGTCAGTGCTGTAAATGGGCTAGAAAGTTTAACCTGGTGTTACAAAATCTGCTGCATCTGACAGTATTGCTGTGTCTTTAGTATAATGTAATTACCTGAGAAATCGCAATCCAATAGAACTAGTAACTATAAGCTACTATAGTAACTATATGGTTTATAGTAACTATAAACGACTATTTTTTTCTCTTCAGTAGGTTATTGATAAAATACAGTAAGTCTTAAGGTTTAATAAAAATTAATTGATTTTTAAAAATCACCAGGCGACCCCCCTTCATTGTTACGCGACCCCTCGGGGGGTCCCGACCCCCAATTTGGAAACCTCTGTTCTAGACAAGCAAAACATATAGTCTTGTTTTGAGAAATAATATGCCATTATAAAGTGAGTTTTTCCTTAAAACAAGCAAAATAATCTGCCAATGGGGTAAACAAAATAATCTTACGTCAAAAGAAAAAACAAGATTATTTTGCTTACCCCATTGGTAGAATCAACACAACCGATAAATGAACGTATTTTTCTATAGTATTGTTCAAAAACACCACAGTATTTATGATTTATTAAAAGCAGGACATTTGCAAAACATCTTCATGGAATTTGCTTTTTACTCTTTGTTAATGTATACTGCAGCATTTACTATTACTATAGTTGTTGTGTTTCTATAGCAACTATCAAACACAACACAATAATACAAGTACTTTAATATAGTATAGTTCAAAAACACTGCAGTATTTACTGTGTCACTAGAAGTTGGACATTTACAAAACATCTTCCTTGAATATGATCTTCACTGTAGTATTAACTACTCCTATAGCAACTATAGAATGAACACAAAAGATAAAAGGAAGTACTATACACTACCTGACAAAAGTCTTGTCGCCTATTCAAGTTTTAGGAACAACAATTAATAATTTGACTTCTATTTGATCATTTGGTGTCAGAAGTGTCTTATGTGAAAGGCAAATGCCTTTAGATGACACTTATTTTGAATGATTTGATTAGGACAGTAATGTCTGACTCTGCTTAAACTAAAGTCTGATCACTGAACAGAAATAATGTCCAGTATAGAATATAAAGTCCTGCTGCAGTGGAGACAGAATGAATATTGTGTCTGACTCCATCATGAGCTTGGAGGACTGCATCCATACATCTCTGACATGACTCAAATCACTGATTAATGAAGTCATCTGGAATGGCAGAGAAAGCGTTCAGCAGGACTCTCCGATTTCATCAAGATCCTTTGGATTCATCTTCAATGCCTCCTCCTTCATCTTACCCCAGACATACTCAATAATGTTCATGTCTGGTGACTAGGCTGGCCAATCCTGGCTCACCTTGACCTTCTTTGATATCAGGGGCTTTGATGTGGAGGCTGAAGTATGAGGAGCGCTATCCTGCTGGAGAATTGTTCCTCTGCTGTGGTTTGTAATGTAATGGGCAGCACAAATGTCTTGATACCTCAGGCTGTTGATGTTGATCATCCACTCTGCAGATCTGAATGTAACCCCAAACCATGATTTTTTTCTTTACCAAACTTGACTGATTTTTGTGAGAATCTTGGGTCCGTGTGGGTTCCAGTAGGTCTTCTGCAGTTTTTGCAGTTTCTTCTGCAGTCAAGTTATTGTTTGTTGCACAATTAAAGACTTAACAAAAGTTTTTATAATACTAATAATAATAATGGATAAAAATAAAAATAAAATATAACAATAATAATTATTATTCATTCATTTTCTTTTCAGCTTAGTCTCTTTAGTAATCCGGGGTCGCCACAGCGGAATGAACCGCCAACATATCCAGCACGTTTTTACGCAGCGGATGCCCTGATCCGGGGAAACATTCATACACACTCATTCACACGCATACACTACAGACAATTTAGCCCACCCAATTCACCTACCACATGCGTTTGGACTGTGGGGGAAACCAGAGTACCCAGGGGAAACCCACGTGAATGCAGGGAGAACATGCAAACTCCACACAGAAACTCCAACTGACCCAGCCGAGGCTCAAACCAGCGACCTTCTTGCTGTGAGGCGACAGCACTCCCTACTGCATCACAGGCAGTGTAGTATAGTTAAAAACACTACAGTATTAAAGTACTAGAGTTTGTTCATGCTAGTTTCTTATATTTCTTCCTGGTTCATGATCTTTATGTAATATTTGAATGATTTTTTCACATAATGAAAATGATATTTTGACTCATACAATGTATTTTTGGCTATTCCCAGAAATATATTCAGAGAGCCACAATCCTTCAGAAAATAACTCCGCTGATCTGAAGCCAAAACCGTTCAATGTCCTTATAAAAGGGCTGCAGATTAGAGAGTCCAGAGGAATAATGGCTCTTTTACTCAGGCGCGCTTTTAATTCTTTGTTCAAGGTTCTGTCAGATTGTGAGAGTGAGGACTTGAGCTATAAAAAGCATCAGGCTTTTGTTGCCAGAGCCACTCGAGTGGCTCTCGGTGAAATAAAGCCAGCATCTGGACTCAGCGAGAGGCCCGACGCTCCAAAAATACACGCAAAAACATCAAATTCACCATGACAACATTCCTGCTGGAGTCCGAACGGCGTTCATCAAGGACGAGCTCCGAGAACTGACCAATCACTGATCAGAGCAGCTCAATAAGACCAGCGGCGCTTTGATTTCTGGAATAAACATTAACACTAGAGGAACGGATCACACTGTATTCATTTAACCCCTTAACTGTCAGCATCCAGTGTTACGAAAGGTTTTCAGTACATTTATCACATTAGTTTATTTTATTTGGTAACTGTGAAGAGATAAGCATGATCGAACACCCAATGAGGGGGGAGAGCATGCTCGGAGGCCGGCGGATAATCAGCAGGCCAATCAGAAATAATAAATAACACCTGTTTATTCTAGTGATAGGGCCAGAGAGACACCCTTCTCATGCCGTGTTCCAGAGCCGGATTAACCAGTGGGCATTATGGGCACAGACCCAGGGGCATGTGCGCACATGGGGCCCCTGTGAGGGGGGGAAAATAACACCGGTTTTGAACTGTCTCTTTGGGCTAAGTGCAAATAGCACACCTTGTTGGAATGAGCTAGTTGAGTGATTCCCGCCCATCAGCGTTTGATTGACAGAGACATCATAACTAAAGAGAGGGGCAAACAGCAGTGTGAGTGGCGTAGCTTGTAAAGCGCATGGCAACATGTTTTGACACAATCGATCATGAATCCGGTTCAAATCCAGCGTCTGATGAACTCATTCTTCTTTTTCCCCCCACTACATATCAGATTTTGCCCACTCCTCATCACGAGAAAGACAAGTAGGAATCATTAATAAGTGTGTGTATTATGGAAGACTCAGATTCATAGAACTGAACTGGATCCCTACAGAAAAGCCAGCTTAAACCAGCCTAGGATGGTTGGCTGGTTTTAGCTGGTCGACCAGGCTGGTTTTAGAGGGGTTTTGGCCATTTCCAGGCTGGTTTCCAGCTATTTCCAGCCTGGTCTTAGCTGGTCAGGCTGGGAGATGACCAGCTAAAACCAGCTTGACCAGCCTAGACCAGCTAAGACCAGGCTGGAAATGGCTGGAAACCAGCCTGGAAATGGCCAAAACCCCTCTAAAACCAGGCTGGTCAACCAGCTAAAACCAGCCAACCAGCCTAGGTAATTGGTCTATAGGTGGCTTTCTAAAAATGACCACAATTTCACAGGATGAATTATAATTTATTCTTGTACTATAATGTACAAATATAAGATACATAACAATGTATTGAATAAACAGAATTAAAAAACACACCCAAAATGTTTTCATATTATTATTAAGTGAAGTTTATTTATAAACTAACTTAGAGAGGATCACGTGATTATGATTGCTTGTGGCTGGTCCTGCAATATTCAAGATATGATTGACCAATCAGACGATTCCTAAGCCACTATAAATACCCTCAGTTCTTTATGATAGCCATCTACGTTTTGAAGAATACCCCCTTCCACCCCTACTCCTCCTCCAGATGGGTGGCACCGTGGCCCGGTGGTTAGCACTGTTGTCTCACAGCAAGAACGTCACTGGTTCTAGTCCTTACCAAGCCAGCCGCGTTTCTGTGAGGAGTTTACACTTTCTCCCCGTGCTCACATGGGTTTCCCCCGGGTTCCCCGGTTTCCTCCCACCGCCCAAAAACATGCAACTTAAGTTAATTGACTAATCCAAATCAGCACCATAGACATGCTCCTAGTCAGTAGTTATCTCTTAAGAACAATCACTTAATCATTAGCAACTACAGCAGAGGAGTTCTCCAGATCTACCCGAGCTCAAACTCCCCTCTCACCCTGCAAACAGGAGGGAGCCCCAGGCTCGAGGATCTTATGAGCTCAGGGCTCTCTCCCGGGACAGCATGCCAAACAAGCTTCATAATCTATCATCAGCTAAGTGTGAACTCTTGAAAGGTAATGGTAGTTTAATGTATTGATTGAACACTAATATAGGTGGCTATTTTTAAAATGTTATTCATTTATAATAAATCAATTAATGCTAATAAATAAATAAATAAATATTAAATAAATAAATAAATAAATATTAAATAAATAAATAAATAAATAAATAAATAAATAAAAAATAAATAAATATTAAATAAATAAATAAATATTAAATAAATAAATATTAAATAAATAAATAAATAAATATTAAATAAATAAATAAATATTAAATAAATAAATAAATATTAAATAAATAAATAAATAAATATTAAATAAATAAATAAATAAATAAATGTTTTTATTTCCTTAGGAGGCTCTTTAAAAATGACTTTAATGCTTCAGTAAATGTTTTCAAAAATCCATTCAAACATCCTCTTAAATGCTTCTGTTTTTCGCGTGTTGTATAACGTTGTAAGAGAAAAGAATTGGGTGATGTAAATAAAATACCTGGACTTACATCATAGCTACTTCAAGGACATCTCACATTATTTCCATTCGACTCCTCCAAACAGCAAAGCTGTGTAGTTGCTAATCCAGCCAGATCTGGTTTTTAACAACATACTCTGAACATCAGCACACAACTTATATTTATATATTGTTCCAAAGGGCAGCACGGTGGCCTTACAGCAAGAAGGTCACTGGTTCGAGTCCTGGCTGGGCCAGTTTTCATTTCTGTGTGGAGTTTGCATGTTCTCCCCGTGTTGGCGTGGGTTTCCTCCGGGTGCTCCAGTTTCCCCCATAGTCCAAACACATGCTCTATAGGGGAATTGATTAACTAAATTGACCGTAGTGTAAGAGTGTATGGGTGTTTCCTAGTGTTGGATTGCAGCTGGAAGGGCATCTGCTGGGTAAAACAAATGATGGATAAGTTGGCGGTTCATTCCATTGTGGCAACCCCTGATTAATAAGCCGGAAAAAAATTGAATGGCTGAATGTATGGCTGTTACCTTGGCCAGGTCTCTCAAGGAAAAGAGCTTTTAATCTCAAAGAGACTTCCTGGTTAAATAATGATGCTAAATAAATGTAAACAGAGCTAGTGTTTGTGCTTTTGGTCGGTCAGTAATGCGGTGGCACAGAGAGCAGATGTCAGAGGCAAACCCTGTCGATTTGTGCCAATCTGGCGTCGGATTGACAGAAAAAGCTGACTGCTGGAGCAGAAGCGCTGGTGTAGGAGGAGAAAATGTTCATCAGGAGGACAGACCGCACGTGTTTACAGGAAAAACTGAGGCTGTGACTCAGCGCTGCCTTCGCTTCGCAAATTACAATACCATTAACGCAACGCTCGGCCCTTATTTCCTAGAAAAATACTCATATTTCCTCTAATGGCTCGGAGTGCAGCGCGGTACATGCAGTTATTTGCACATATTCCCGTCATCCCAGCTAACAAAAATATGTTTTGATAATGTTACGCAAATGTTTTGGGCTTTTTATATACACAAGGATTCTTGTTTATGCTAAGGTTAACAAAAAAATAAAACATTAAAGCAGCTAAAATATACAAGGTTCTTACACCTTTTCCAACTTCAAACTCCAGCACTTTTCGAGCACTTTCAAGGTGCATTTGTATGCTTTTCCAGCACCTAATAACCACGGTTATTTACGTTTATATATGTTGTATGTACTTTTTCACATTTCTGGCACGTTCTATTGTGCCATTTTAAAAAACACAATATGACATTTCGACTTAAATTCTTGAGTACTTTCGAGCATAGATTTATTGGGATATTCAGCCAAAAATGATGAAAAAAATAAGTAAATAAATAAAAAAAAGTTCAGTTATTGGATGTTTTTAAGTTTGGTCTCTTTCTACACTCAAAAAAATCAACTAGGCATGTATTGGATTTACAAAATAAAAATTTGTCAGATTGAAAAGAACAAATCAAGTTTGCGTATGTTAAATGATTAATTCATGTTATTTGAAACTGAATCAAGAAATAATCAAATGAATTTGATCAGAACATGTTGATTCAATGAGACTGAGACGCTTCAAATCGACAACTCTCACTCTGGAGAGTCACTTCGCGCATATCAGTAGGTGGCGGTAGTGCGTTTGGATGTCACCATACGAAAACAACAAGAAGAAGTATCACCGCGTGTTTTCGACACAATTTGGGAATTGGTTTTCCCAAGAGCTTGAATGGTATGCATGTTATGTTGTTGGCTAAATGTTTCATATACATTTTATATTACATATTACAATTTTGGATATTATATAACATTTTGTGTCAGAATATTAAAGAAGAAATTTGTTTAAATGTGATTGGTGCCTGCTAAAGGCTATAATAAAAGAAAAAAAAAATATATATATATGTATATATATATATATATATATATATATATATATATATATATATATATATATATATATATATATATATATATATATATAAAACATGTTTTCTGTCCTTTTTGTGTTGAATTACTTAATTTTAAATCTTGCTTCATAGTATTGTAATTTAAAAAATGTAATTTAAACAAAAGGGCGAGGCACTGGCGCAGTGGGTAGCACGTTCGCCTCACAGCAAGAAGGTCGCTGGTTCGAACCTCGGCTCAGTTGGCGTTTCTGTGTGGAGTTTGCATGTTCTCCATCGCGTGGGTTTCCTCCGGGTGCTCCGGTTTCCCCCACAGTCCAAAGACACGTGGTACAGGTGAATTGGGTAGGCTAAATTGTCCGTAGTGTGTGTGTGGATGTTTCCCAGATGGGTTGCGGCTGGAAGGGCATCCGCTGCGTAAAAAAACTTGCTGGATAAGTTGGCGGTTCATTCCGCTGTGGCGACCCCGGATTAATAAAGGGACTAAGCCGACAAGAAAATGAATGAATGAATTTAAACAATATTGAACAAGAAATTTACTAGCTGATTTAACAAGACATAATTTTGTTAAAGTAAAGCTTTAGTGTTGCATTGAGTAAATTAGAATCATTTAAATTAGAATAACACAATACAAACATTTTGAGTCAATTAGTTGCAAAGAAGTTAGACTGACATATTGAAACCATGTTTTATCTACAAATGTGCTTTGTGTTCATACAACATGTTCAAAGCAGTTCAGGTTTACTTGATTGGATTAGATTCATAAAGGGTGCCACGATTAAATCATGTTCATTCAACAAATTTTTTTTTTTGAGTGTACTTAAAGTTTATATCTCACGAAATAAGCTTACAGTCAGATTTTGTTTGTGTGTAGTACCAAACTTTCATGACTAGTCGTTCATGATATTTCATGTGCATTGTTATTGTTGTTACAGTCACTGGATTGGTATTTCAGGTGCAAAGATGCATTAAGGGTGAATGTCTCCTAAATGCATAGAAAGCTAATAGTGCCAAAACAATATGAATTTAAATTGTGTTAATTAGAATTCTTAAAAACCTAAAACTGTATATTTACATACCCAATATCTGCAGTCTTTGAATTCAGAACCAAAAAAATCTGAAGTTCTTTAAAATTCTGACTTAAAAAATTAAGTTGTCTTAAACTTCAGATGTTCAATAATCAAGTTAAGAAATACAAACTCAAAACATTTCTAATAGCTTATAATCAGTATTATTAACTTACAGTTGTTAATAATTCAGTTGAACACACTTCAAATTCAGATTGTTTTGGCTTATTATTAGCCCCTTTCACACATACAGACCTTTCCGGAAAATTGCCGACAATTTTCCGGAAAGGTTGTATGTGTGAACCAATGACTGTAAAAAATATGGACGGCGCGACAGCCCCTTTTCCCATTGAACGCCTTGAGGGCAAAACGCCTGCTTGACGGGCACAAACTGTCGCAAAAGACTGCTGAAATTGGAGCCTTGACATGCGCAGAAGGACTGTCTGATGGAGCCAGAGGAGGAGCCGCGAAAATGAGCGGAGTCGAGCTTCCAACCAAACGCTTTATGTAAAATCAACCACGCCCCCCGAACTGCTCAGCATGTGTTTGCTGTCATATCAACACAAATGGTTGTAATAACGTTAACAAATGTGAGGGTTTTATATAATGAAGATTCAATCACGCCAGCTCCAGGCAGCAGCGCACATAACCTACTTGCGGCGTCGCGGGCTGATTCCTCCTCGCATGCGGCAGCGCCGGCTCACTCGGCCGCCGCATCTGGCTCAATTGACTCGGGCTGGAATCGGGCAGTGAGTCCAGGCATCCGGAGTAGGTCCAGCAGAGGTAGTCAGTCTGAGGGGTAGTCTCCGGCAGGCAAGAACTGGCCCCACTGTATTTTGCTATCTGGGTGGCTAGGCGTGTATCAGCAAACTAATAAAGCCCGAAAAAAAGCTCTGACCTTAGCGAATAAACAGTGTTCCTCCAGGATCATGTGTGTCAGAAACTATGGTTAACTGCTGAACTCATTTTGTCATGGTAAAATCACACAGAAATCGAATAATAACACTTCAGTCTCCTGCCAAAGCTCAGACGGTCTGCTTTGAGAAACTGTCAATCACACGCCCAGCATTAAATTACTGTTAAAAACAAAATGTTTACAAAAATGAAGAACTGCACCTATTTCAGCACAATAACCAGTGCCTTAATCCACCAGAACCATCTTTGGGGACAGTTTATTGCAAGTGTAATTATTTTTTTTATTTGGGCTCAAGTCTCCTTCATTAACACGGAGGAGGCGGGCTTTATGACTTGTACTGCAGCCAGCCCCCAGGGGGCGATCTAACGGCCGAAACCTTCACTCAAACGCAGGCTTGCGGCACACTTGATCAGAACAGTCAGACGCATTTACGTCCGTGCGGTTTATGAGAATTAAAGCCTTTGAATATTTTTCCAGACACATTTAGCTGCTAGAAGTTAGTCAGATCACGTTTATATGTTTTTCTTAATGCCAACTGTGTAAATAATCATCGATGAGATGCTTATGATAAGCCGTTGTTTGTTTACCTTCAAGCTTTGCGTGTGCCTGTGAAACAGCCTGTGAGCGCCAGCACACGCACATATTATGAACATCTCGACATGCGAAAGTTGTTCACAATATTGATCATCCACAGAGTTTGTAATGTAGTCAAATGTTTACAAATACAAGCGCAGCCGTTTAAAGCTCATTTGTGGAGAATGATGTCAAAATTTACCGGTATTTTGGAATGGATGTGTGAATGCTCTTTTCCGGAAAATTTCCGTAACGTCCTCGCCTGTGTGAACAGCACTTTTTTGAAAATACCGGTAAAGTCGTTCCGGAAATTTTCCAGATATTTACCGGTATCACTGTGTGAAAGGGGGTATAATAGCTCCATAAACGCGCACATGCGGTGAACATTTTGCAATGAAAACTGATCGCACCACAACAATTTATGCACTCGCACATAAGCTCCCAAATATATTTTGAGGTCACATAGATAAAATCGTGCACATATGCAATCAAAACAGTCACAATTTTGAGCCCTGCAAACTCAAATTCAAGCAGGTTCAAGCACTTTGTCCAAAATCTGAGCACTTTTCTAACCTTGAAAGCACTATATTAAAAATCAAGCATTTTCCAGGATTTCCAGCACCCGTAAGAACCCTGAATATAGAGGAATTAGCATTGTTTAACCTTCAAAACACAAATAAACACACATTTCTAAAAAATATTCATTTGTTTTTCTTCGGATTAGTCTCTATTTCAGAGGTCGCCACAGTGGAATGAACCACCAACTATTCCAGCATATGTTTTACACAGTGGATGGCCTTCCAGCCACAACCCAGTACTGGGAAACACCCATACACATTCACACACACACTCATACACTACGGACAATTTAATTAATCAGTTCCCCCTATAGCGCATGTGTTTGGACTGTGGGGGAAACCGGAGCATCCAGAGGAATCCCACGCCAACACAGGGAGAACATGCGAACTAGCGACCTTCTTGCTGTTAGGCAACAGCGCTATCCACTGGCCTACCATGCTGCCCAATAGTGACATAATATAATAATAATAATAATACACAGTAATATTAATGTCTAATATTAAATCAGGCTTATTCTGTACATAAATGTTATAGATATCCATAAAGCAGTGGGGATTAACCTGCATCCTGTCACATATGCAGTGCAAAAACAGTGCAAAGCTAAACATGTGCCCTGTCTGTCTGTGTATGTGTATGTATGCTGCGTTGTGTGTGTGTGCGTGTGAACTTTGTAACGACATTGTGTGTGACTCATCGATGCACATGCACAACAAATACTCATAAACTGGCCATAGTGTATGTGTGTGAATGAGTGTGTATCCCAGTGTTGAGTTGCAGCTGGAAGGGCATCCGCTGCTTAAAACATATCCTGGATAAGTTGTCGGTTCATTCCGCTGTGGCGACTCCGGATTAAGTCGGGAAAAAAAAATGAAAGAATGAATGAAGTTGCATGTTTTTAGATGGGGGAAAAAACCGGGGGGAACGCACACGAGCACATGGAGAACGTGCAAACTCCTCACAAAACTAGTTTATAAATAAACTTCACCTAAGAAAAGACTAAGTGCATATTCAACACTATTAACGTGAACATGAGCCTAATTAATGTTTAGCTCTTCACATCAAGAACAGCAGTGAGATTTCTAAATGTGTTGTTGTAGTTCAGCCATGAATGTGAAAGTATTTATTTATTTAGTAAATCCTGCAAATGTGCATTTATAATGAGGAGCTGCGACACGTAATGAAGCCATTGCTCATTGAGAACGGCTTGTGTTTAGTGAGTCAGGGGCAGATGGAGACCTGTGTGTGTGTGTATGTGGGCAGAGGCTCAGACGGACATGCTAATTAGTGCATGACACACTTCACCCCTCTGTACATGTGAATCCCAGAACCAACTTGTAACACACATATTCCAGCGCACAAAAAAAAAAAAAATCATGAAATAAAACAATAAAAACAAATAAACAAAATACAAAAAAATTAATAAAACAAATAAACAAGCAAAAATACAAAAAATTATAAAACAAATAAACAAACAAAATACAAAAAATAATAAAACACAAACAAAATACAAAAAAATTATAAAACAAATAAACAAACAAAATACAAAAAATAATAAAACAAATAAACAAACAAAATACAAAAAATAATAAAACACAAACAAAATACAAAAAAATTATAAAACAAATAAAAAAACAAAATACAAAAAATTATAAAACAAACAAACAAAATACAAAAAATAATAAAACAAATAAACAAACAAAATACAAAAAATAATAAAACAAATAAACAAACAAGATACAATAAATAAAATAAATAAACAAACAAAATACAACAAATAATAAAACAAATAAACAAACAAAATACAAAAAATAATAAAACAAACAAACAAAATACAAAAAAATAATAAAACAAATAAACAAACAAAATACAAAAAATAATAAAACAAACAAACAAAATACAAAAAAATAATAAAACAAATAAACAAACAAAATACAAAAAATAATAAAACAAATAAACAAACAAGATACAACAAATAAAATAAATAAACAAACAAAATACAACAAATAATAAAACAAATAAACAAACAAAATACAAAAAATAATAAAACAAATAAACAAACAAATAAGATACAACAAATAAATAAAATAAATAAACAAACAAAATACAAAAAAATACAAAAATAAACAAAATAAATTATTAATAATCAAACAAAATACAAAAATAAATAAAACAAACAAAATACAAAAAATTAAAAGATAAAAAAACAAAATACAAAAAATAAACAAATAAATTACAAAACAAATACTCAAAATAAGATAAATAACCAAACAAAATACAAAAAAAACAAATGAACAAAATACAAGTAAATAAATAAATGAACACACACACACACACACACACACACACACACACACACACACACACACACACACACACACACACACACGTTTCTGAAAAAAAACATTCTGTATGATTTATACACTTTTTGAGCAAGAAAACTAGGAAATTTCTTTGATTGTGCCCTGATATGTACAATTCATTTACACACTAACACAATTATTTACTCATGAACACTCTCACACAGACACACACACACACTAGGAGAGCCCATCATGAGTCAGTGAAGATCTCAGTGTTAGTGTGAGTTTGTGAAAACATTTAGTGACAAATCACAGTCTGTCAGAGCTCACTATGACAAACAACATCATCTTGCTTATATATATATATATATATATATATATATATATATATATATATATATATACATATACACACACACACACACACACACACACACACACACACACACACACACACACACACACGCACGCACGCACGCACACACACACACACACACACACACATGCATGCATTATTCACCTTCCTGTGATTTTTTTTTATTCTTTGCCAAATATTTCCCAAATGATGTTTAGCAGAGCAAGGACATTTTCACAGTAATTCCTATAGTATTTTTCCTCTGGAGAAAGTCTTATTTGTTTTATTTCGGCTACAATAAAAGCAGTTTTTAATTTTTAAACCCATTTGAAGATCAATATTATTCGCCCCCATAAGCAATATTTGTTTTGGATTGTCTACAGAACAAACCATCGTTATACAGTGACTTGCCTAATTACCCTAATTTTACCCTTATTAACCTGGTTAATCTAGTAAATGAATGAACTGATTTCAGTCCACCGGTCGGTGAGCTCCTTTTGTGGTTTTACATTTTGAATAATTATTATTTGTACATTTTTTTTATGTTTTCAGTTTATGTTTAGTTGATGTTTTTGTAGATTTATGTGTGTTTGTGTGTGTATGTGTGTGTGTGTGTGTGTGTGTGTGTGTGTGTGTGTGTGTGTGTTTCTCAAATGTCAAAGATAAAGATCTGAAAAAGACCTTATAATGATCAAGAAGAATTAAATTCCATGTTAAATTTTCCCCATTTTATTCTCCTTTAACATTTCAGCTTTGGCGGACAAAAACATGTCAACATATAAACAATAATAATGGTCCTAAAACAGGCTTCACTTCATTTAAAGTTAATTTAAGTCAAATTATAGTTCACCCCATAATAAGAAGCAAAAAAATCTGTGCATATAAGTAATAAAATAATAAAATAAATAATCAAAGTGTATGTATGTGTATATATAATATTTCAATGCATAATAATTAAGATAAAAAAGATAAACATATATATATATATATATATATATATATATATATATATATATATATATATATATATATATATATATATATATATACACACACACATATATAAATAAATAAATAAATATATATATGTACATACACTCTGATTTTTATTTTATTACTTATATTGTTATATTATATTATATTATATATATATATATATATATATATATATATATATATATATATAAAAGATAAACATATATATATATATATATATATATATATATATATATATATATATATATATATATATATATATATATAACAAAAATATATTAAGTTTTGATTTAAAGAGCCCCTATTTTGGGGTTTTGAAAATGAGCTTCCATGCATTCTGTAACGCAGCACTGTGAATGAAACATCCAGCTGAGAGTTATATCTGAAAGTGCACCGTGTTTAAAACTATTGATTCTTTAAGAAAAGAGTCAACTCAGAGTCAAATGAATGGTTCGTTTGTGCTGGGATCTTTTGCCTATTTGTATCATGGTCGACGCCAAATATTAAGTGCTGGATCTGGTAAAACGTGAACGCACCTTTCCCCTTCAAACACTAGCAGGGGATCATGAGATTGATCGTGACGCAAAGATCAGCACATATCATGCAAAGTAGGGAATAAACGAATCACTGAACAAATCATATGGGAGTCGTTGGGATAATTAGGTAAAATAAATGCATGTTATAAGACAATGAAAGTAGGGATGGCTGATGTGAAACTGACAGTGTCGAGATCCTAAAGCACAAGTGTTTCAAAACACTGCACTGAAGCATGATCCCAAACACCTGGGTCACATGACTGAGGTGATTCCAAACACCAGTTCACATGATTAAAGCAATTCAAAGCACCTGCCATTTCAGATGCGTTTCCAGACCTGGCAAATCTGCAACTGATTGAAACCTCTGTCTTTTGTAGCCTAGTGGACTGCGCATGTGCTCAGAGTAACCGTGCAGCAAACCTGACTACAAATTCTCAGAAATTAAGACTTTTTAAATTAATTCTATTAATAATAATTGTTTTTATAACCAAAACAAGACTTATTTATTTACAAAGTGTTCATTTTTATGTTAGACCAATGTCAAAACACGCTACAAAAACAGAGCATTTAAAAATAACGGAAACACTTTACAATAACTACACACTATGAATCATTTACTATCTAGTGAATTAATTATTTGTTAAGCATTAACTCTGCATTAATTATCAGTTTATAACTGCAGCTACAAATGCTGCATTCTTGACTTTTAAGCACCTATATAATGTGCTTGATAATTGTATTTTCATGCTTAGTTAATGATTTATTTTTCATTACTAAATTAAGTATTACATCATTTACAAATCATTTGTATTTAAGAGTAGTTGAGGGTTTTTAGGATCATTCAGAATGAGTTAGAAAATGATTAATAAACTATTGAAATCAACATTTATATATCTTATTATTCAGGCATATATTAATGGTTACTGTGTATGTTAATAAATGCTTTATTAACTCAACTTCATGCAGTTTTGTGAGCTAATCTAAAGTAAGAACTATTTATGCTTTATAAATTCCTTATAAATGACAATTAAAGGCTCAGAATCAAATTAACTATAATCGTTGCAATCTTTTCTAAAAAGTAAATTTACTGTAAAGTTTAAACATTGCTGAATAACAGGAGTGTCAAAATACGACATAAAACTGGATAAAACAACAACAACAATATAATGATTTAACAATATAATAAGATGCAGTGTTTAAACTCTACAGTGATTTTATTTTAGATCAGGTTGCAGAGATTTATTTTTCATTTGAAGTACAGTTTCATTTGTGTATCCTTAAATAAATAGGAATGAATAATGTCATTCTTCCTGTTTAGAATTGAACTGAGCCTTTATTTGTCATTTATAAGGGATTTATAAAGCATCAATAGTCCTCACTTTAGATTAGATCCTATCAGATGTGAAAGAGACTTCTATTAGACATCTTTAAGATGTTTGCGATTCAGAATGTGTGTAAAACTGACATCATACAGACGTCTGCCAGACGAGATCTTTAACAGACATCTTGCAGACGTATACAGACAAAATATCTAATACAATGGCATTTCAACCTTTATACCATTAAAAGGGATAAATCAAGTATATAATTTCTTATAGTAGTATTACTTAATTGTTTAGATTTTTAAAAGGCACATTAACTTCTTTCACATTTACACATGGATCGATAATTGCAATAATTTGACCATAAACAGCTAAAAAAATTTATTGGAAATAAAAATTCATTTTCTGTCACAAGGGGGCGCTTTAGGAGCGCTGAAATATTACGGTTTCCCTGGTAATGACTGTACACAAATCAGCATTATATGCGACCAAAATGGTCGCAATTTCGAGCCCTGCATTAGCAGCAGCTGTCTGGAGTTGACTATGTTAACTTTAACTAGATATTAAAGTTTGAGAACAAACTTTATGGTGGCTTGAAAAGCCGAATCTGAAAGTTTTAAGTGGTTTTAAAGTGTAAATAGAATGTTAGTATGATTTTAGCTTGAGTTAACATATTACTAGCATGAATTAGCATGTTAGTAGCATGATTCTTACATGAATTAGCATGTTGTTAGCATAATTCTAGCATGAATTAGCATGTTGTTAGCATGATTCTAGCATGTATTAGCATGTTACTAGCATGATTCTAGCATGAATTAGAATGCTACTAGGATAATTCTAGCATGAATTAGCATGTTAGTAGCATGATTCTTACATGAACTAGCATGTTGTTAGCATGATTCTAGCATGAATTAGCATGTTACTAGCATGATTCTAGCGTGAATTAGCATGTTGTTAGCATTTTCTAGCATACATTAGTATGTTACTAGCATGATTCTAGCATAAATTAGCATGTTAGCATGATTCTAGCATGAATTAGCATGTTACTAGCATGATTCTAGCATGAATTAGCATGTTGTTAGCATAATTCTAGCATAAATTATCATGTTACTAGCATGATTCTAGCATGAATTAGCATGTTGTTAGCTTGATTTTAGCATGAATTAGCATTTTACTATGCGGTTGCTAGGGTGTTTTAAGTGGTTGCTAGGTGGTTGCTAAGGTGGTGCAGGGCAGTTGCTAAGGTGGTCTGACTAGTTGCTAGGTGGTTGCTTAGGTGTTGCTAGACGGTTGCTAGGGTGTTTTGAGTGGTTGCTAAGGTGGTGCTAGGCAGTTGCTAAGGTCTTCTGACTAGTTGCTAAGTGGTTACTAAGGTGTTGCAAGGTGGTCGCTAGGTGGTTGCTAAGGTGTTGCTAGGCGGTTGCTAGGGTGTTCTGAGTGGTTGCTAAGGTGTTGCTAGGTGGTTGCTAAGGTGTCCTAAGTGGTTGCTAGGTGGTTGCTAGGATATTCTGAGTGGTTGCTAAGGCGTTGTTAGGTGGTTGCTAGGGTGTCCTGAGTGGTTGCTAGGTGGTTGCTAAGGTGTTGCTAGGTGGTTGCTAGGGTGTCCTGAGTGGTTGCTAGGTGGTCGCTAAGGTGTTGCTAGGCGGTTGCTAGGGTGTTCTGAGTGGTTGCTAGGTGGTTGCTAAGGTGTTGCTAGGTGGTTGCTAAGGTGTTGCTAGGCGGTTGCTAGGGTGTCCTAAGTGGTTGCTAGGTGGTTGCTAAGGTGTTGCTAGGCGGTTGCTAGGGTGTTCTGAGTGGTTGCTAGGTGGTTGCTAAGGTGTTGCTAGGTGGTTGCTAAGGTGTCCTAAGTGGTTGCTAGATGGTTGCTAGGGTATTCTGAGTGGTTGCTAAGGCGTTGCTAGGTGGTTGCTAGGGTGTCCTGAGTGGTTGCTAGGTGGTTGCTAAGGTTTTGCTAGGCGGTTGCTAGGGTGTCCTGAGTGGTTGCTAGGTGGTTGCTAAGGCGTTGCTAGGCAGTTGCTGGGGTGTTCTGAGTGGTTGCTAGGTGGTTGCTAAGGTGTTGCTAGGCGGTTGCTAAGGTGTCCCAAGTGGTTGCTAGGTGGTTGCTAAGGTGTTGCTAGGTGGTTGCTAAGGTATTCTGAGTGGTTGCTAAGGCGTTGCTAGGCGGTTGCTAGGGTGTCCTGAGTGGTCGCTAGGCCCTTACTAAGGCATTACTAGGCCGTTGCTAGGTGGTTGCTAGGCGGTTGCTAGGGTAATTTGGGTGGTTGCTAGGCAGTTGCTAGGGTACCCTGGTTGGTTACTAGGCAAGCCTCACATACATGCTTGATAAAACATTTATACTTAGTAAGCATTTCTAGCAAGTTACAGTACTTGGCTAGTCAATATTAGCATGTAGCTAGTCACTGCTAGCATGTGTAGCATATAGGAAGTTCCGTTTGCTAGCATGAGTCAAACGGGCCAATCTCCAAGTCTCTACGATGTTCTGATGCTGAGATATAGCTGTTGATGAATGGTTGCTAGGGTACTCTGTTTTGTTGCTATGGGCGAGGTTACAGAGTGAACTTGAATGTGGTTGGTTGTCTTAGTCAAATGAACCAACCCCCATGTCTCTATGACACTGCTATGCAAAGATATGCATCTTGGCCTATTTTAATGGAAGTCTATGGAATCAATTTGGGGGCGTGGCTTGTGAGCTTTATTATCATATTGAGATGCTCATTGGTTGTCTGAGTCAGATGAGCCATCCCCCAAGTCAATAGGACACGGCTATGCAAAGATATGCATGTAGGCCAGTTATTAACATGGGTCTAGTATGAATTAGCATGTTACTAGCATGATTCAAGTACAAATTAGCATGTCATTAGCATGTTTCCAGTATGAGTTAGCATGTCATTAGCATGATTAGCATATGAGTAGCATGTTGCTAGCATGATTGGCATGTCATTAGCATGTTAGAATTATAAGCATTTGATAGCACAGCTAATTACATTCTATAGGACAGTTGCTAGGGTGCAGTATGTGGTAGTTAGGGGTGTGGCTAGAAAGTTAAAAGGCCATCAGTGATTGGCTGCTGGCTAGACTGAGTTAAATGAGCTCAGCCATTAGTCTGTATGACAGTCTGATGCAGAGTTATGAGCTCACAAAGTTTGATCCCATGTTAAGTCAATGAGAGTCTTTTGTAATGGAAGTCTACGGGACAGTTGCTAGGGTGCCATAAGTGGTTGCTAGGGAGTGGCTAGTAAGTCTAAAGGTCATCAGTGATTGGCTGCTGACTAGACTGAGTTGAATGAGGCCTGACTCTAGTCTGTGGGACAGTCTGATGCAGAGTTATGAGCTCACAAAGGTTGACTCAATGTTAAGTCAATGGCAGTCTTTTACAATGGAAGTCTATGGGACAGTTGCTAGGGTGCCAAAAGTGGTTGCTAGGGAGTGGCTAGTAAGTTTAAAGGTATCAGTTATTGGCTGCTGGCTAGACTGAGTTAAATGAGCCCAGTTAGAAGTCTGTAGGAACGTCTGATGCAGAGTTATGAGGTCACAAAGTTTGACCCAATGTTAAGTCAATGGGAATTTTGGGAATTTTCCGGGTCGTTTTTCGGAAAACCGAAAGTCGGATCAGTCGGAAAAGATATAGCAACCCGAGTCAGACCAGTTTGAAGGTTTGACGAAAGTTTGAGGTATGAAGCTTGAAAGGGTTAGGAGGAGATAGACTTTAAAATTAGTCTCAGAAGAAAGAAGAAGAAGAAGCAGAACTAGACAGTAAAGTTCGTCGAGACAAACTTTGAGGCTGGCTTGACAAAGCCTGTTGGTAATAGTTTATTTAGTTTAAAAACAGTTTAAAAAAGTATAAGTAGCATGTTATTAGCATGATTCTAGCATAGATTAGCATGTTATTAGCATGAATTAGCATCTTATTAGTACGTTTCTAGCATGGATTAGCATGTTATTAGCATGAATTAGCATGATTCTAGCACGATTTAGCATGTTACTAGCATAATTCTAGCATGAATTAGTGTGTTATTAGCATGATTGTAGTAAAATTAGCATGTTACTACCATGATTCTAGTATGAATTAGCATGTTATTAGCATGATTCTAGCATGAATTAGCATGTTATTAGCAAGATTCTAGTATGAACTAGCATGTCACTAGCATGATTCTAGTGTGAATTAGCATGTCACTAGCATGAGTCTAGTATGAATTAACACGTTACTAGCATGATTCTAGTATAAATTAGCATGTTATTAGCATGATTCTAGCATGAATTAGCATGTTATTAGCATGATTCTAGTATGAATTAGCATGTCACTAGCATGAGTCTAGTATGAATTAGCATGTTACTAGCATGATTCTAGTATAAATAAGCATGTTATTAGCATGATTCTAGCATGAATAAGCATGTTACTAGCATGATTCTAGCATGAATTAGCATGTTATTAGCATGATTCTAGTATGAGTTAGCATGTTATTAGCATGATTCTAGCATGAGTTAGCATGTTACTAGCATGATTCTAGCATAAATAAGCATGTTACTAGCATGATTCTAGGATGAACTAGCATGATTCCAGTATGAATTAGCATGTTATTAGCATGATTCTAGCATGAATTAGCATGTTACTAGCATGATTCCAGTATGAATTAGCATGTCATTAGCATGATTCTAGTATGAATTAGCATGTTATTAGCATGATTCTAGCATGAATTAGCATGTTACTAGCAAGATTCCAGTATGAATTAGCATGTTATTAGCATGATTCTAACATGAATTAGCATGTTACTAGCATGATTCCAGTATGAATTAGCATGTTACTAGCATGATTCTAGCATGAATTAGCATGTTACTAGCACGATTTTAGCATGAATTAGCATGATTCTAACATGAAGTTAGCATGTTGTTAGCATGATTCTAGCATGAATTAGCATGTGCTAAGGTGTTGCTAGGTGGTTGCTAAGGTGTTGCTAGACTGTTGCTAGGGTGTCCTAAGTGGTTGCTAGGTGGTTGCTAAGGTGTTGATAGGCGGTTGCTAGGGTGTTTTGACTGGTTGCTAGGTGGTTGCTAAGGTGTTGCTAGGTGGTGGCAAAGGTGTCCTAAGTGGTTGCTAGATGGTTGCTAGGGTATTCTGAGTGGTTGCTAAGGCGTTGCTAGGTGGTTGCTAGGGTGTTCTGAGTGGTTGCTAGGTGGTTGCTAAGGTGTTGCTAGGTGGTTGCTAGGGTGTCCTGAGTGGTTGCTAGGTGGTTGCTAGGGTGTCCTGAGTGGTTGCTAGGTGGTTGCTAAGGCGTTTCTAGGCAGTTGCTAGGGTGTTATGAGTGGTTGCTAAGGTGTTGCTAGGCGGTTGCTAAGGTATCCCAAGTGGTTGCTAGGTGGTTGCTAAGGTATTCTGAGTGGTTGCTAAGGCGTTGATAGGCGGTTGCTAGGCGGTTGCTAGGGTAATTTGGGTGGTTGCTAGGCAGTTGCTAGGGTACCCTGGGTGGTTACTAGGCAAGCCTCACATACATGCTTGATAAAACATTTATACTTAGTAAGCATGTCTAGCAAGTTACAGTACTTGGCTAGTCAATATTAGCATGTAGCTAATCACTGCTAGCATGTGTAGCATATAGGAAGTTCCGTTTGCTAGCATGAGTCGAACGAGCCAATTTCCAAGTCTCTACGATGTTCTGATGCTGAGATATAGCTGTTGATAAATGGTTGCTAGGGTACTCTGTTTTGTTGCTATGGGCGAGGTTACAGAGTGCACTTGAATGTGGTTGGCTGTCTAAGTCAAATGAACCAACCCCCATGTCTCTATGACACTGCTATGCAAAGATATGCATCTTGGCCTATTTTAATGGAAGTCTATGGAATCAATTTGGGGGCGTGGCTTGTGAGCTTCATTATCATATTGAGATGCTCATTGGTTGTCTGAGTCAGATGAGCCATCCCCCAAGTCAATAGGACACTGCTAAGCAAAGATATGCATGTAGGCCAGTTATTAACATGAGTCTAGTATGAATTAGCATGTTACTAGCATGATTCTAGTACAAATTAGCATGTCATTAGCATGTTTCCAGTATGAGTTAGCATGTCATTAGCATGATTAGCATATGAGTAGCATGTTGCTAGCATGATTGGCATGTCATTAGCATGTTAGAATTATAAGCATTTGAAAGCACAGCTAATTACAGTCTATAGGACAGTTGCTAGGGTGCAGTATGTGGTAGTTAGGGGTGTGGCTAGAAAGTTAAAAGGCCATCAGTGATTGGCTGCTGGCTAGACTGAGTTAAATGAGCTTAGCCATTAGTCTCTATGACAGTCTGATGCAGAGTTATGAGCTCACAAAGTTTGATCCCATGGAAAGTCAATGAGAGTCTTTTGTAATGGAAGTCTACGGGACAGTTGCTAGGGTGCAGTATGTGGTAGTTAGGGGTGTGGCTAGAAAGTTAAAAGCTCATCAGTTATTGGCAGTTTGGTAGTCTGAGTTAAATGAGCTCAGCCATTAGTCTGTATGACAGTCTGATGCAGAGTTATGAGCTCACAAAGTTTGATCCCATGGAAAGTCAATGAGAGTCTTTTGTAATGGAAGTCTACGGGATAGTTGCTAGGGTGCAGTATGTGGTAGTTAGGGGTGTGGCTAGAAAGTTAAAAGCTCATCAGTTATTGGCAGTTTGGTAGTCGTAGTTAAATGAGCTCAGCCATTAGTCTGTAGGACAGTCTGATCCAGAGTTATGAGCTCACAAAGTTTGATCCCATGTTAAGTCAATGAGAGTCTTTTGAATGGAAGTCTATGGGACAGTTTCTAGGGCCCAAAAGTGGTTGCTAGGGCGTGGCTAGAAAGTTTAAAGGTGATCAGTCATTGGCAGTTTGATAGTCTGAGTTAAATGAGCCCAGTTAGAGTTCTGTGCGACAGTCTGACGCAGAGTTACGAGGTCACAAAGTTTGGTCCAATGTTAAGTCTATGGGATTTTTCCGACAGTCCCGGGACGTTTTTCGGAAAACCGAAAGTCCAATCAGTCTGAGGAGATATAGCATACCGAGTCAGAATAGTTTGGAGGTCTGGTGTGAGTTTGGTGGTAATAGTTCGAAAGTTCAAGGAGGAGATAGATTTTGATTTTTAGAGTCAGAAGAAGAATAATAATAATAAGTTTAGAAAGGATAACAGTAGTCTGGCTTTGACAAGCCAGCCTAATAATAATAAGTTTAAGTGAGATAACAGTATGTTGGCTTTTCAAGCCACCATAATTAGATGTAGTTTCATAACAAGCAAACTCAGTTCACCTTTTGAAAAGAAACAGTCATCAGCTGCTTCCCCTCATTCTGCCTCCTTTCTTTTTCCTTCCTGTCTTTCTTTTTTTGAAAGCCCGATTTGGGCTTTTTACGCAGCATGATCAGGCTCTAGACTCACTGCGTTACATGTTTGCCGCCGGCTGCCGTCTATGGGCGGACTAAACCATTTATGGGGGGGGGGGTTATCAATATATTTTGAAATAAATAATGACATTGACATCAATTGAAGGGGCCAATTAATTCGAAGTAGGCTACAAAAAAAATAAAAAATAATAAAAAATTGGTGGGATTTCAAGGGGCCCTCTCCCTAGACGGGGCCCTGGGTAGTCAGGTCCACTTTTCCCCCCACTACCACGCCCATGGCTGCAGTTATAAACTGCTTACTAATGCTTATTGAGGTAGAGTTAATGCTTAACAGATAATGAATTCACTATTTGCTAATGCTTAATAAATGATTAATAGTGTGCAGTTATTATAAAGTGTTACCAAAATAACTGCATGCATCAGCCTGGATTTGAACCCATTATATCTTACTCACTTTTAATCTCGATTCCACAACGTGGAGTATACATCCTCAATTGGTGTAAATGTTTCTTTGCTGAAGCTGCTCCAGAATAATACATAAAATTGTACTGTAGAGACGGGTTTCCAAATGTTTCGACACATTTGCTTCGACTGTTTCAGTGTTTCATAACGCCTCGCTCTGCCCACCACTAAATAGAAGTGTTTTTGGTCACTTGCATGCATATCAGCCTGTTGTTGGAGACCCCCAAAACCAAAACATTTACTTTTAGGCCCAGTTTACACTGGTGCGTTTTAGTTATAAAACAGCGTTTTAAAATAAAAACAATCCGCGTCCACACTAGCGTTTCTGAACAACTCTCCGTCTACACCAAACCACTGAAAACTAACATCACGTGACCACATATACACACTCTCTGGCATGCGCTGCAGCATATCTACTCAGAGGTGAGCTGTGCTCGTCAGACTGTTCATCAAGGATCTCCCGCTGGATCTAATCTCACTATAATTGCTAAACGTGATATTTAATTCATCTTGTTGTCTATATTCAACGACATGTTCCTCGAGTTTGCTCTTTTGAATCGATTACTTGTTCTCAGGTAACGTGTTTTGGCTAAGTGCAAAGATAAGTTAATAATGTAACCACTGTACGTTATACTTTTATAATGGCCGTTATTGATTATTAAAACTGACATTCAGCAAAAGAGAGGGTGTGTTTCGTATTTTCAATGAGAATGAAAGCAGGCAGTGATGTTATCGGCTCTGCTTTGTTATAAATATTCATACAGTGAAGATGACGCTCATGTATGCAGCACGGCGCCTCAACATTTCTGCTGTCTGATAAAGTTGTTAATATCAATATGAAAATAGCAGTTCCTTATATTATGCTTTTATTTTATTGTTAAGATAGTGAAACAACGTACGCATCCATGATGATGTTAGCGAGTTATGCAGTACTCTGTTCCCTTTGGAGATTTACCCGACATGTCCTCGGGAGTCTGTTTTCCGTATCAAACTTGCGAAGTCTGAACTTACAAGGAGAGGATGCAGGACTGAACTGTGTGTTAGGCTACTTAATATTGAGGGAAAAGCCCCAATCAGAGAGGCCAATGTCTGCAGCCCCGCCTCTGTTTTCATATGTCTCCGTTTTCCATCATCCACACTGAGACGGAGCAGCAGCGTTTCAGAATGAAAACGGCCTCTTTGCATTTTCAAAACACTCAGTTTTCGACGCTTGAAAACTACGGCATAGTGTGGACGATTGGCACAACCATAGCAAAACTCAGTGTAAACGGGGCCTTAGAATGCAGAATAGGGGCTCTTTTAGTAAAATGGTAATATATGTTTTAGTCTATGATGGTCTTATAACATTTCTTCCAGATTTAAAATAATAACAATAGCATTAAAAAGCATTTTTCTTGCAGATTGTTGTTTTTTTCATGACTGAAAATAGCTTATACTTTAACTAGAGCAGGTTTACATCTTTTTTTACCAAAATGTATTTTTTCCTTATTATTTTGGAGTGAAATATAAAATGCTGGATGATTTTTATACACTATTATCATCATTTACTAAAGTGTATGTCAACAGAACATGATTTATGATGCCGTACTTATTGAGGACTGTGTAATCTAAACATTGCCTAAATATGAATGATGCTTATTTAAACTGCTGTTCACACACACACACACACACACTCATCCAACGAAGACCTGGCTGTACTGTCCGCTGTTCTCAGAGCGGTTTTCTCCATTTTTCTCCACGTGTTCTGGAAAGTGTGGTTTAACGCAGGAGTTTACAGCTTCAGACAGATCTCCGGGGAGAGACCACATCTTCTTTGCATGTTCAGACACTGCTTCTTTATTCAGCTGAACAAGGAGAGGAAGAAAAAGAAGAAGTGAGACATTAACGAAACAATTCTGAGGAAAAACTATTCCATCAACTATTCCAGCATATGCTTTACACAGCGGATGCCCTTCCAACCACAACCCAGTACTGGGAAACACCCATACACAGTCACATTCACACACACACACACTCAGAGCCAATTTAGTTCCTCTATTCCACCTATAGCGCATGTGTTTGGACTGTGGGAGAAACCAGGGGCTATATTATTTTATAGCACCCGGAAGAAACCCACGCCAACAGGGGGAGAACATGCAAAGTCCACACAGAAATGCCAACTGGCCCAGACAGAACTCAAACCAGCAACCTTCTTGCTGTGAGGCCACAGTGCTAACCACTGAGCCACCGTGCGAAAGAAATTCATAAAAGTTGGAAACCAAGAGGAGAAAATGACACTCTAAAAAAAATTACAAATAAAATAAATCAATATATTAGAATTTTTTTTTTACAATTTAATTAAATATTGTTAGGCATTTAATTTTGGTTTTATTTATTTTTTTCTTACTGATTTGATTGATTATTCTGATTACACTGCAAAAAAAAAAAGTTTTTCTTAAGTAGAGTTTTTATGCAGTGTTTAATATTCTTAAATCAAACAAATATTGTATTGTTTTCAGAAGTAAAAAGTAGGGCCAGACGGAATCTGCGGAAATTTTTTGCTATTTCTGCTGAGAATTTTGGTAAAAATCTGCAGATTTTGTGAGTTAAAAAAAGGGTGACGCAGTGGCGCAGTAGGTAGTGCTGTCGCCTCACAGCAAGAAGGTCGCTGGTTTGAGCCTCGGCTGGATCAGGTGGTGATTCTGTATGGAGTTTGCATGTTCTCCCTGCGTTCGTGTGGCTTTCCTTCAGTTTCCCCCACAGTCCAAACACATGCGGTACAGGTTAATTGGGTAGGCTTAATTGTCCGTAGTGTATGTGAATGAGTGTGTGGATGTTTCCCATGTTTCGTAAAAACGTGTGCTGGATAAGTTGGTGGTTCATCCTGTCGTGGCGACCCTGGATATACAAATCCAATTAGATTCACATAATTTGGTAAGCAAAGCAAGTTTCTCGTATAATTTCTCTACTAAAAGACAGACAATATTACTTAACAAACTGCATTGCACATAAATCAGATTAATATTTCTACATTAGTCAATAATATTCCTGAAATTAATAAAAAAACTGAATAAATATAGATTTACACACATTTACTCAAGTAAATAAATAGAATAAATGATGAGCTAAAAATCTGCGGAAATCTGCAGAAAATCTGCGTAATTCTGAGTGCGCAGATTCAGTGTGGGCCTAGTAATAAATCAAAATTACATGTAAAAACATGCTAATCTGCTAATGAGACAGATTATTTAGCAAAAGCACAAACAAGATTATTTTACTTACCCCATTGGCAGATTATTGTTGATTTACACACACTACCTGTCTTGTGGCCTATCCAAGTTTTAGGAACAGCAAATAATATCTTAAATTCTAGTTGATCATTTGGTATCAGAAGTGTCTTATATGAAAGGCAAAGGCCTCTAGATTTTGCTTATTTGAGCACAATAAAATCTGATCATGTCTTGATCATTAATGATTTGATTAGGACAGTAAGGTCTGACTCTGCTCAGACTAAAGTCTCATCACTGAACAGAAATAATGTCCAGTATAGAATATAAAGAGTTCATCGAGATCTTTTGGATTCATCTCCAAACGCCTCCTCCTTCATCTTACCCCAGACATGCTCAATAATGTTCATGTCTGGTGACTGGGCTGGCCAATCCTAGAGCAGCTTGACCTCCTTTGCTTTCAGGAGCTTTGATGTGGAGGCTGAAGTATGAGGAGCGCTATCCTGCTGGAGAATTGTCCCTCTGCTGTGGTTTGTAATGTAATGGGCAGCACAAATGTCTTGATACCTCAGGCTGTTGATGTTGATCATCCACTCTGCAGATCTCTCGCACGCCCCCATACTGAATGAACACCAAACCATGATTTCTCCTTTACTAAACTTGACTGATTTCTGTGAGAATCTTGGCTCCAGTAGGTCTTCTGCAGTATTGATGATGATTGGGATGCAGATCAACAGATGATTCAGCAGAGGAATCCACCTTCTGACACTTTTACACATCATCAACTAGAAGTCAAGTTATTATCTGCTGCTCTTACAACTTGGATCGACATCAAAACTTTTGTCAGGTAGTGTATATGTTTGTAAATATATTTACTAGAAAATGCTTCTTAATTTAAGAGTTTTTAGATATTTGCACTATAAACATGACAGAAACGCTAAGTAAGTAATGTGTTTTTGTAGTAAACAGTACCGACCTGGCTGATGAGTTCTCTGATTTTGGCGAGTGTTGCGGCCTGTTTCTTCTTCAGAGTCTGTTCCTGAGGAGAACCTTCAGCACTGCTGCTCTCTGAGGCCTGAAATACAGAGAACATTACATGTGTTATCATGCACATGGAGACACACGCGCACTAGACATGGGCTGGTAAAGGATTCTGACGGTATGATAACCTTGGTTAAAAATGTCACGTTATTGTGATTACTGCTCTAAAATAAGTTCTTTTTAAATGTCTGGGAAAAAACTACAGACTTTTCCCCCTTTGAACACAAGGGGCTCTATTTTGACGGTCCATGCGCAGAGCGCAAAACACAGGCCGCAAACGCTTTCAGGGCGTGTTTTTGCTAATTTAAGGATGGGAAAATCCGCTTTGCGCCGTGGCACATGAGCTAAAAGGGTTGAGTTTATTTTTTTAATGAGTTATAGGTGTGTTTTGAGAATAAACCAATCAGAGTCTCATCTCCCATTACCTTTAAGAGCCAGCTGCGTTGCGCCATAAGCGCATTCGCTATTTACAGGACGCAAAGTAAGTATAAGTGGAAAAACTGAGCATTTCACAAGCAAACAGTTAACAGTTTTTTAACAGAAAACTGTTAAACAGAGCATCTACTGCGTGAGAATGAGAGATAATGGATCACTTTCACTTTCGCTCTTGGATAGGGAAACCTTTACGCACAGACATCAATTAGTCTATAAATAATTATTTATTTTGTTAAGCGCAAATATTCGTTTCAAAACTATTTCTAAATTCAGTTCTAATTTCCAGCAAACGAATAAATGAACAATAATAACCAAGTGTGCTCAAAAACCTGAGTTATATCCTAAAACACATGCTGTGCCCCATATGGTCTAAAACCTGACAGGTGGGCAAATCTAAGCTTGTTTTTAATAAAACAAATATAAATATGGATATAATAAATAATACTGCTAATAATAATAACATTATACAAAAGCAAATTGTTATGAATGAACTGAAAAATCCTCCCGAGATGAAGAAGACATAAAAGCAGTGATTCTTCATATTTCTGTAGGCTAGAAAATAATATGTTTTGTAATATTTTAATCCTTTATATTTATATCCTATATCTATTCTTATTATATCCTATATATATCCTTAATATTTACATTTTTTCAAATGTAAAGATGTTTGCCTATTGCTTTGGTGTGTATTAAGCAGTGTGTAAGCGAGGTGCAACTCTGCGCTGGAGTTTAGACCGGGTTAGTTTTGGTCTAATGAAAAATCTATTATAGTTTCTCAAAATAGCAACGCACCAGCGGTCCGCCTCAGAACACCTTCCCTTTTCGACCAGAACGCCTATGGGCGCACATATGAGCGCTAATGCATTTGCTATTTAAACAGCGTAGCGCAACGCCTCAAAACCACTAGCAAACAAGTATTGCGCCACGCCTTGCGCCACATTGCGCCAGGTGTATGATAGGGCCCAATATATTTTATTTTAAGAGACTTATTTTGTAGCAGTAAACATTCATTCATTCATTTTCTTTTCGGCTTAGTCCCTTTATTTATCTAAGGTCACCACAGCGGAATGAACCACCAACTTATCTAGCCTATGTTTTACGTAGCGGATGCCCTTCTAGCTGCAACCCATCTCTGGGAAACATCCATGCATTCTCATTCACATACATACACTAAGGACAATTTAGCTTACCCAATTCACCTATATCGCATGTGTTCAGACTTGTAGGGCAAACCAGAGCATCCGGAGGAAACCCACGCCAACATGGAAAGAACATGCAAACTCCACACAGAAATGCCAACTGACAGCAACAAACATGTCAGGCAAAATAATTCAAATAAACCATTGCCTTCTGCTGTCTTCAATAGTTTCAAAATCACAGATAACTATATTGAAAATGGAGATCTTTCTTAAGATGGATGTAAAGTAAAGCCACTGCACTGTGAGCTCTACAGCATGCTGGATGTTGCTGTATGATTGATTTGTTTCTCAGATGTTTCCTGAATCATGTGCTGACTAGTAGCTTTTGATTCTATTCTGCTGGAGATACTGACCACATTTACAAAGACATCAGTGATCTTAATATTTGCTTTAATCTAAATAAGACAACCCTGCTGAAAAATCCAGCTTAAACCAGCCTAGGCTAGTTGGCTGGTTTTAGCTGGTCAACCAGGCTGGTTATAGAGGGGTTTTGGCCATTTCCAGGCTGGTTTCCAGCCATTTCCAGCCTGGTCTTAGCTGGTCAGGCTGGAAAATGACCAGCTAAATCCAGCTAAAACCAGCTTGACCAACCTGTTTTAAGCTGGACATAGCTGGTTTTGGCTGGGCTTTTCTGAAGTCCATTCAGCTGAATTGACCACAGGTGAACTCCAATGAAGCTGCTGAAACATCTCAAGAATGATCAGTGGAAACTGAATGTACCTGAGCTCAATTTAGAGCTTCACGCCAAAGGCTGACTACTGATTTACATGTGATTTTACAGCTTTTTTATTTGTAATAAATAAGCAACAATTTCTAAAACTCTGTGTTCACATTGTCATTATGCAGGATTGTGTGTAGAATGTTGAGGAAATCAATTAATTAAATTCCTTTTGGAACAAGGCTGTAAAATAAACAAATGTGGAAAACGTAAAGCGCTGTCAATACTTTCCGGATGCACTGTAGATCGATGAACATCATCGTGCCATCGCGATATCCACACTTCCTCTGGAGTTTCATGAAATTTCAAGAGTTCACACTTAGCTGATAATCAATAAAGCGTATTTGGCATGCTGTCCCGGGAGAGAGCCCTGAGCTCGTAATATCCTCGAGCCCGGGGCTCCCTCCCGTTAGAAGGGCGAGAGGGGAATTCGAGGTCAGGTAGGTCTCGAGAACTCCCCTGCTTGTCACCGTGAGAAGTGTAAACTCAGGTTGTATTGGGTGATAATTTGTTTTAGTTGATTGGCTATGATTTATGTTTTTGGATGGTGGGAGGAAACCGGGGAACCCGGGGAAAACCCACGCGAACACGGGGAGAACATGCAAACTCCACACAGAAACACCAACCAGCCCGGTGGGTTGGACTAGCAGTGTTCTTGCTGTGAGGCAACAGTGCTAGCCACTGGGCCACCGTGTCGCCCGATCAGAAAAAGTGGGAGGATGTAGGGGTGAAAAGGGGGGGAGCTTCAAGACGAAGATAACTGGAGCGGAAAACTCAGGTTATTTATAATGCTTCCGTAATCATCTAATAGGGCTGATTACGGAGCTAACAAGGAGCCAGCCGTGTTGATTATAAGCACGTGATCCTCTCGAAATTAGTTTATGAATAAACCACACTTTAAGTGTTTCATTTTTAATTTGTCGACTTTAACTGCAGTTTGGCTGTTTCAGTTTCATTCAGGAACATTTCATGCATGTCCCCCGTGACAAACGAGATAAGGGAACAGCTATGAACTTCTGGAAGAGTGTAGTTTTAATGGAATTTGATACCACATGCTGAATGGGAACAAAACAAGAGCATTTCACGATGCAGGTGTCTGTGGTCCTTCACTGACTCGGTAGGTGCAGGGAATAGCAGATGGATGATAACAGCCTTCTGAGCCTACTAGTAGGCACAGGAGTCCCCCGGCCCATATCAATCAGCTGATAACCATTGATAACGCTCATTCAATCGAGTGATAACATTCGAAACGGCTGCATAAGCACACACACACCACACATGAACAAACACAAAAACACACACACTAACACATCTTGACGTCATGCATGTTTAAAGCACACGCATACAAATGCAACATATGTTTAACAAGCGTTTCATGGCCCTCGTGTTCACGAATGTGACTGTGTGTGTGTGTGTGTGTGTTCATTTGTCTGTGTGATGGACTAGAGAAAAGAGTCCATGTGCATCTTTTGTCCTCAGATCACGTTGAGCTGGCAGACTGTAGAGATGCTGAAGACTGTAATTCAGCTCTGAGCCTCATTTACTGAGGGAAAAATGAACTCTGTGAACTTCAACTTTTATCTGGAGGCTGTTTGAGCTGCTGCTGCATCAGAATTACTGTACTGAGAATCTGGACAAAAGCCTCGTTAGACAGGAGAGACTTGTGTGAACCATCTGCAGAGAATGTCAAGCCTTGATTTTTATGTAGAGTGTGCTTTATACAACTGTAGATGTTGTTAAAGTCTGCGTGAAATTAACATTTACAGTGTTTATTTTGCTAGCTCACACTGTTAGTCTTAAGGTGAACAATTAAGCATTCAAGTGTGCCTGACTGTTGTGTTCCCATAGCAACTATAGAATCACCACAACAGATTAATTACTATAGTTGTTTTGTTACCATAGCAACTGTAGAACCACTACAACAGATTAATAACTATAGTTGCTGTGTTACCATAGCAACCAAAATCAAAACAACAGATTAATTACTATAGTTGTTTTGTTACCATAGCAACTGTAGAACCACTACAAAAGATTAATAACTATAGTTGCTGTGTTACCATAGCAACCAAAATCAAAACAACAGATTAATTACTACAGTTGTTTTGTTACCATAGCAACCATAAAATCACCACAACAGAATAATTACTATAGTTGTTGCGTTACCATAGCAACCATAAAATCACAATAACAGAAAAATTACTATAGTTGTTGTGCTACTATAGCAACCACAGAATCACAGGAACAGATTGATCACTATAGTTGTTGTGTTATTATAGAAACTGTAAAATCACCACAACATATTAATTACTACAGTTACCATAGCAACTGTAGAATCACCACAACAGATTAATCACTAGTTGTTGTTACCATAGCAACCATAACATCACCAGAACAGATTAATTATTATAGTTGTGTTACCATAGCAACTGTAGAATCACTACAACAGATTAATAACTATAGTTGTTGTTACCATAGCAACCATAAAATCACCTGAACAGATTAATTACTATAGTTGTTGTGTTACCTTAGCAACTGTAGAACCACTACAAAAGATTAATAACTATAGTTGCTGTGTTACCATAGCAACCAAAATCAAAACAACAGATTAATTACTATAGTTGTTTTGTTACCATAGCAACCATAAAATCACCACAACAGAATAATTACTATAGTTGTTGCGTTACCATAGCAACCATAAAATCACAACAACAGAATAATTACTATAGTTGTTGTGCTACTATAGCAACCACAGAATCACAGGAACAGATTGATCACTATAGTTGTTGTGTTATTATAGAAACTGTAAAATCACCACAACATATTAATTACTACAGTTACCATAGCAACTGTAGAATCACCACAACAGATTAATCACTAGTTGTTGTTACCATAGCAACCATAACATCACCAGAACAGATTAATTACTATAGTTGTTACCATAGCAACTGTAGAATCACTACAACAGATTAATAACTATAGTTGTTGTTACCATAGCAACCATAAAATCACCTGAACAGATTAATTACTATAGTTGTTGTGTTACCTTAGCAACTGTAGAATCACCAAAGCAGATTAATTAGTATAGTTGTTGTGTTACGATAGCAATAATAGAATCACCACAGCAGATTAATTACTATAGTTGTTGCGTTACCATAGCAACCATAAAATCACCACAACAGATTAATTACTGTAGGTGCTGTTTTACCACAGCAACTGTAGAATCACCACAACAGATAAATCACTATAGTTGTGTTACCATAGCAACTGTGGAATGAATACAACAGAATAACTAGTTGTTGTTACCATAGCAACCATAAAAACACCAGAACAGATCAATAACTATAGTTATTGTGTTACCATAGCAACCATACAATTACCACAATAGATTAATTACTATAGTTGTGTTACCATAGCAACTGTAGAATCATCCCAACAGACTAATTACTATAGTTATTTTGTTATCATAGCAACTGTAGAATTACCACAACAGATCATTTACTATAGTTGTTGTGTTGCTATAGCAACTGTAGAATCACCACAACAGATTAATTGCTATATTCGCTGTGTTACCATAGCAACTACAGAATTAACACAACAGATTCTTTCAAGCATTTTAATACAGTAAGTTTCAAAAACACAATTTATTATTTATCACTACAGGATTTTTCTTGTGGGTTGCTGCTAAATTAATGGAAGAAAAAAATTTGAATGAGTTTGGATGAAGCATGTTAGAAAAGAAGTGTGCGTGAGTCATAATAACATGTTTCCTTCACTGCTGTAGACATCATTTTGCTGCATGTTTCACTGTAGTATTTTACCTGAGTGCTGTCATTGTCCAGCTGCTCCGTACTCTTGCACTTCTTCATTCTGAAACATTTATTAAAGAAGTAAAATAATGATGCTAATGTTGTTAGTAACACAAATGGGTGTAAATACAGTATAAAACACCATGAAATTATTTGTAAAATTATTTTATTTATACAATTCTAAAAAAAATTGTATTTAAATATTTCTATACGCTTTTTCAAACGTGTGTATTTTCAAAGAAATTAACACTGCTATTTGGGAAAGACATTACATTGATCAAAACTGACAGTTCAGATATTTATAATATTACAAAAGAATCTTTTTAAAATGAAATGCTGTTTATTTTATTTAACTTTATTATTTTCTTTTTACTTTATTTTAATATAAGAATCCAAAAACTATATATATGGAAAATGTTATAACATTTTTATTATTAAGTTATTTATTGTAATGGAGATAAAAAAAAAAAGTCATTAATTTTAAATAGATTTTCATTTGACATTTTTGTAAATTTAATTCTAAGTATGGGTTGCCATTGTTTTCAAACGACTAGTATAGTCGTTATAGTATATATAAGTTTATATTTTTATTCACATTTTAAATAATTTTTCTTAGCTGATCATAAAAAACTGCCTACATTTTAAATAATTAATAAATGTTATAGGTGTCACGGTGGTTCAGTGGGTATCACGATCCCCTCACAGCAAGAAGGCTGCTGGTTTGAGCCTCGGCTGGGTCAGTTGGCATTTCTGCGTGGAGTTTGCATGTTCCCCCCTTGTTGGGGTGGGTTTCCTCCGGGTGCTCTGGTTTCCCCCATAGTCCAAAGAAATGTGGTATAGATGAATTGGGTGGGCTAAATTGTCCGTAGCGTATGAGTGTGAATAAGTGTGTATGGATGTTTCCCAGTAATGGGTTGCAGCTGGAAGGGTATCCGCTGCGTAAAAACATATGCTGTATAGTTTCATTTCGCTCTGGCCACCCCTGACTAATAAAGGGACTAAGCCAAAAAGAAAAAAATAATGAATAATAAAAATCTTAAAACACACAAACACACTCATACACTACGGATAATTTAGCCAACCCTATTGACTTATACCACATGTCTTTACCCTGTGGGGGAAACCGGAGCACCCGGAGGAAACCCACGTGAACGCGGAGAGAACATGCAAACTCCACACAGAAATGCCAACTGACCTAGCCTAGGCTCGAACCAGAGTCCTTCTTGCTGTGAGGCGACAACACTACCTACTGTACCACTGTGTTGCCCCATAATAATAATAATAATAATAATAATAATAATAATAATAGTAATAATAAATAAATAATAATAATAATAATGAATAAAAATAATAGTCATAAAAACAATAATAAATATTAATAGAATTAATAATACTAATACTACTAATACTACTAATAATAATAATATTAACAATAACAAAAATAACAATAATACTAAATAAAAATAATAAATAATAATAATAATAATAATAATAATAATGATGATGATGATAATAATAATAATAATAATAAATAATACATTATAATAATAATAAATAATACAATAACAATAAAAAATAATGCATGATACACAATAATAATAATAATAATACAATGATAGTAAATAATAATAAAATTAATAATACTAATACTAATAATACTACAACTACAACTAATAATAACAATAATAAAAATAACAAAAACGACAATGATAATACTAAATAAAATAATAAATAGTACTAATAATACTTAATAATACTAATAATAACAATAAATAATAACAACAATACTAAATAATAATAATAATAATAATAATAATAAATAATTATAATATTAAATAATAATAATAATAATAATAATAATAATACCAGTTATAATAATAATAATAATAATAATAATAATAATAATAATAATTAAATTGTACATGCAAAAAATGCAAACCTGGTACAGTTTTAACAACTTTTCAGAAACATAAAAATCTTACTTGTCCTTCTTTTTGGGCTCACTGAAAAAGAAAGGAAACAAAATATTATCAGAATTAAAAATAAAAAAACATAAACCCCTCTAATAATGTAGACTGTAGTGACTTGGATTGATTAATTCTGCTCTACAGTCTTCTGTAAAGCGCCGGGTAAGTAATGTTAATGGGTTGAGCAGCTAAAACCTTCCCTCTCACAGCACTGATTTACACCCTCAAAACAATAGTAATTAGCAGAATAATGATCAATTCCACGTAGAAAAGGTTACGACCCTGCATCTGTTAGACATGTAAACACACACACACACACACACACACACACACACACACACACACACACACATTCTGATGCATTGAAACACTCAACAGCTCGCAGCGCTCAGTGATTCATCTCTACTGCGGCTTTCTTACATTATATGTCTCAGTTCAAATGTCAACACACACGTGCACGCACGCATGCACCCACACACACTCATTTACACACTCGCACATACATACGCACACACATATGTGCACAGACACATACACACACGCGTGCACACACTTGCACACACACACTCACTGACACACTCACTCACACATACATACACACACACATATACAAACATACACACACACTTGCAAGTACACATGTACACATACTCACTCACACACGCACACAAATACACACTCGCACATTAGCACATGCACACACCCCCCATACACACGCATACACACAAGCATCGCACAGACATGCGCACACACACACTCACAAATGCACTCCCTTCACTCACTCACACATTAGCATACTAACGCGACTACACACACACACACACACTCACCTGTTGAGCGCCTTCATCTCGCTGCAGTGTTTCTCAGTGGCCGTCTCCAGCAGTTTGGTCAAGCGCTGCGACAGGAAACACAGGAGAGGAAACAGGAAGTGTCACTTACACAGATCAGACCAGAACAGAACAGAAAACACCAGCTGGCCTCCTGTGATCCACACTGCCACACAGGAAATGAGCACAGACACTTCCTGTGCTCACTTCAGAGAAATAATAAACACTCCAGCACCTGTTCATGATCCTGCAGGTGAGAATAGTGACCGATTGCTACATTAAAGTGGAGCCATCATGCAGAAATCACTTCTAATAGGGGTTTAAACTTTGTTTATTTCACAAAAAAAAACAGCTTAAACCAGCCTAGGCGAGTGGGCTGGTTTTAGCTGGTCGACCAGGCTGGTTTTAGAGGGGTTTTGGCCACTTCCAGGCTGGTTTCCAGCCATTTCCAGCCTGGTCTTAGCTGGTCAGGCTGAGAGGTGACCAGCTAAAACCAGCTTGACCAGCCTAGCCAGGATGGGAGCCCAGCCAAAACCAGCTATGTCCAGCTTAAACCAGGCTGATCAAGCTGGTTTTAGCTGGATATAGCTGGTCATTTTTCAGCCAGACCAGCTAAAACCAGGCTGGAAATGGCTGGAAACCAGCCTGGAAATGGCCAAAACCCCTCCAAAACCAGGCTGGTCAACCAGCTAAAACCAGCCAACCAGCCTAGGCTGGTTTAAAGGTTCAGGACACCCTGGAGAACTTTTTTGTTTATATTAACAGATGTGTGTGTGTTGAGCATCAGTTAAGACAATGTTAGCACCTGTCAGCTTTAATTGTGGGGAAAACTGGATAATTTTGAGCTTTTGTCAGCTAATTTCAGCTTCCGGGTTTAAAATGATTTTTGGGGCGGGATCAAAATCGGCGACGTAGCGCAGAACTGCAAGTGCAATGATGAGGCGTCAGTTTCTCATTATTATTCATAGTGGAGTTTTCTTATCCTATGAGAAGAGCCGGCTGCTTAATTATTCATGAGACCTGCCAGACCTGCCAGAGTCAAGCCCGAGCTGAGAGATACGTCACGGACCCACGGCAGTATTTAGCCGGTCATGAAGGCTCATATGCGTTTGTTTCCATCATCCACGGGGTTTGTTGCATGTTTTCCCCCGCAATCTTGTCAGTGCCGATCATACAGCAAAGCTGTGTGTGTGCTGCTAGCATTTTTGTCGGGAGAGCAGCACGAGAATTTGAGAATGGCGGACGCTGTCTTTTATCAGGAGTTCGTTCACATTCAGACACATCGCCGTGCTGCTGTGTTTGCCTAAATCCTCCAGATTACCAGCAGGGTTAATGGTTAAAATAGACAGGTCAGGAGACCTGCTGCACTGAGTCTGCTGGATACGGGGATTGAGGGAGAAGTCCCCATTTATAGTGTTTACATGAACACACTTATCTTTATAATTATATAAATTGTGGTGGTCTGTATATGAAATTACGAATAACAAATGTAGCAGGGCCTTAAATCACTGTTCATTTCTTTGCATTTTAACTTTGTAAACTATAAACTCATGCGTCTCCTCACGGTTTGTCTCAGTTTGTGAGCTAGCTTCGTTCGCTCACGTTCTCCCCTGCTGGCCACGCCCACTCCTGCCCGATGCTCGCGGAGCTCCGCCCATTAATCATGTATCTTTTGAAAAAATTCTGAAGTAGACTTTAACCGAAAGTGGGGGGTGTCATGGCCCTTTAATCTGGATTTTTCAGCAGGGACGGCTGCCATTTTAAAACACGAAAGCGAGGCTGCGGTGGGAAGAAACACAGAAGTATAGGACCAACACTGTAACCTGCTGTGGACTATAAACCTCCAGCTGCTGCTGAGATTTCAAAATGCAGAAATGGTGTAAACATCACTTTAATATCATCCAGTAAGTTTCATTTAAACAATTAAAAGCAATTTAGGCATCAAACAACATCTCAATCTCTTTAAGAGTGATACGCTCAAGTGTCCTCCAAGGTTTCAGTTCATGCCAGCAGTGGAGACGCTTCAGCCTATGTAGCCCGGTGAGTGATAGAACACTGCAGTCCTCTGCAGCACACCCTCGAGTTATCTGTAATAGTGTTATCCAGGTACTGAACTTTTAAAAACGTCCATTTCCCGCTAACATTCAATCACGTTCATAAACAGCTCTGATTTACCATGGTATTCACCAGTGCTCAACAGAAATGACTGTGATTGGCTGTGAAGGTCATCAGTTCACCGCTCTTTACTGATTGCAAACACAGATAGACGGACATCGCAGCGTTTTAAAGCTGTGAAGATCAGTTGATTCATCAGCAGATCACTCGTCTGTGTTTGTGCTCGGTAAACAGCGGAGGGTGAACTGATGACCTACTCAGCCAATCACAGTCATTTCTGTTGAGCACGTGAACACCATGGCAAATCAGCACTGGTTAAGAATGCCATCAACAGTGCTTAAATGTTAACGGGAAATGAACGTTTTATTTTTTTTAAGCATTTCAGTACCGAAATTTTGTATCGTGACAAGTCTAAAGGCTCCTACACACCGGGACGTTTTTAGTTTGCGTTTATCGTCAGCGTTTTACGAGATGTTTTTCAGTGTTCAAACCCAAGCGCTTTTCCCTGGCGTCAAGCAGAAGAGTATGCTAAATCCCTCTTTTGACGTTAGATGGCGCTGCACAACTTTAAGCTTCTGACATCCGCTTATAACACTGAAGAAGAGAAGGAAGAGAGGAAGTTCACACGTTTGTTTATAAAGTTACTGGTGACTCGAACAATCATGGATGGTTCAAGCAGCAGCTCCAGCTCTAGCGATGAAGAAATGATTAGTGTTCACAGAGCAATGAGCAGCTGCACGTTCATATCGCCTCTGGGCATCTTCTTCAATGTGCGCTCGCATTGACAGTTTTGCGCTTGAGCGCCTCCAAGGGCTGTTCACTGTAACTTCAGTAGCTTCGTGCACGTGAACAAAAGTGCCGATCTGATTGGTGGAAAAGGTTTTGCCGCCGCGCGAAAAAAACGAGCATGAGGCGTTTTTTAAAAATGACACTTTTGCGCCTGGCGTTTTGCGAGTTGGTGTGCACAATCACTTTGACGCCCTTTATTTAGTTACGAGGCGGAAAATGCGAGCAAAAAAACGTCTCGGTGTGCACGGGCCTTAATATATCGAAAGAATCAGTTCATTAACTTGAGTTTGATAAATGGCATCTAAAATGTTAGTTTGGGAAAGAAAATGTTAGCTAGCTAGTGCCATTTCCCTTAGCTTAGCTGGAAATGAGCTCTGATATCACTCTTTATTTTCACTATTCATTCGGAACGGACCTTCGAGTCACTCGGAAGGTGGTGAAAGTATAAATTTGTGTCACTTTCTCTTCGCTGATGAGATATACAGCCAGGTACACAACATTCCTCTGTGACTCTTCTTCTCACCGCAGCCTCGATTTTGCTGTTAAAAATGGCGGCCGCGTGAAATCAGTCTATAGGTGGGCATAGATACATTTTTTAATCTAGATTAATCTCACTGTAATCTTGGAATTAATCTAGATTAAAATGGCTCATTTGAATTCTACCGAAGGCATTCAGAATATGTGTGCAACCCAAATAATGATTTTTAATGCATGATAGGGGCTCTTAAACATTGCAGCCTTTCCCGATTAGACAATCTTTGTCTTAAAGGATTTACCGTGAGTTTTCAAAATCACAATAATCAAACCATCTGAAAATGTACCCTGGTTTGCCTTGAAACTAGCGAGGTATGCAGGTACAGTAAATGCAATTAGTCTGTTAAATTACTGTAAAACTGTAAACAAAGCAAGCTTACTGTCCAACAAAATCAAACCTGCTGTTCTGTGAAAGAAAAATATCTGCATGGTGACTGTAATCATACTAGTGCTGAGTGAGAGGATATGAGCAGTAGGTGTGTGTGTGTGTGTGTGTGTGTGTGTGTGTGTGTGTGTGTGTGTGTGTTGTTATCTCTGAGCTGAGCACAGTGAGTGCGGTCGATATGAGTGTAAGATGTGTCGCGGGTCGGTCAGGTTTAAAGGACATGATTGACCTCGATTCATGCAGATCAACTCACTATGGGTCAATCAATACCTGGAGAGAGTCTTGGACAACAGCCAGCGGGACACGAGTGTGTGTGTGTGTGTGTGTGTGTGTAACATAATTGAATAATATTTAAAATAATAGCAGTAGCTGAATGGAATGCAAAGTAGGGCTGATTTAAAAAAAAATCATTAATTAATAATAATAATATAATAAAAATCATGGGCTAAATGTAATGCACAGTATAGCTAAATAAATTTAAAAAATTATGAATAATATTAATAAAAATAATAACAGCAGGCCTAATATAATGTACAGTATGGCTGAAATACAATAAAAATAATTAATAATAATAATAATAATAATAATAAAATAATCATTAAAAATAATAATAATAGTAATAATAATAATATAATAATAATAAAATAATAATCGTAGGCTGAATATAATGCACATGATGGTGGAAATAAATAAATAAAAATTATAAATAATTTAATTCAAATAATTACTGCAGGCCTAATATAATGTACAATGTGGCTGAAATACAATAATAATAATAATAATAATAATAATTATGCCCGCAAGAATATTTATGAATGGGAGTGAAGCGACGCAACTGATGCAGGTAGGTCACTTGACCTTGACAAAATGGCGGATGCAGTACGTCTGAATTCCATTCATACTTTTCACATTCATACTGTATAGAGCGTACTTTTCTAACGGCCGAGTAGTACGTTTAAATTCAAATGCAGTACCTACTGAGTAGTAGGCGGTTTTGGACGCAGCCTTATGCCCCATTCACACGAGGCTTCAGCGCTGGACTGAAGTCGCGTCTGAAGTTGGGGTTAAGGCGATCGTCATAGTAGCGTCAGCCAATGAAATTCAGTCAGCAATAGGCCACTGTCTAGCTGGTGGATTTGCATACAGCGATCTGATTGGCTGACGCTTCCGTCGGCGCTTGAAAAGTTGAGCTAGTCCCAACTTCTGCAGCGAGCAACGCGTCTGAAACGGCACAGACGGATCCACAATGCAGTTCGGCAACACCTGACGTCACCCATTCAAAGTGAATGGGAAGCGTTGATGCTAATGCCCCGTGTGAATGGGTTGGAAGTATAGTTAAGCTACATTTTAAGTAGAGTAGCTAATAGCTTAGTTCACTACATTTTTCCAGTAGCTCGCCAACACTGTTTACAGCCTTAAAACACCTAGAATAATTGTAAAAAATAAAGCTGACCACTTCACAGTTTTCACCAACTGCGGGCTATTTTTATAATGTAACTCCCACGAATAACCAGGAACCACTGTATTTGTAGATTATTGTACCTCGGTGTTGTGTTGTTCTTTCTTCTTCTTGAGCTGATCGTGTTGCTCCACCAACACTGCTCTGAGCTCTGACTTCAGCTTCTGCTTCAGTTCATTCATCTGGTCTGCTGGATCTGATCCTTCAGCTCCATTTCTGTGGAGTATTGCACAAAAACAAGATGAGGGAGTAAAGCTGGGATTTTCACACTATCCTGACTAAAATTAGTCCTGGGTCAGTTGCATCAAAAGCAGGCTAAATAAAGCCAAATTCATTGACTACAGAATTGTTTTGCAGCTAACCTGATCCAAAGCAGGCTAACAAGTTTCACTGTTAGTGCTACTAGAAACAAAAGGGGACCTATTCTATGGTCGGAGGGGTCCGATTTCACTACATGTAAAAGTGTATGTGACAAATAAAGGCTTTTCATCGTCATGATCATCATCATTATTATGCAAAAATCCCTTTTATAAGGGGTTTAAACACAGTTGTGTGTCAGCAGTGTGTGAATATCTCCAGTCTCTCATGGTAAACATGAATTAATTATATTTTCTATAGTCAGACTTGATGTAAACAGACTGCCAAAACACTTTGATTGACATTCTCCATTTGTATGAGTCATTAGAGGGGGAAAGCCCCGCCCACTAGTGCCCATCTCTCCCTCATTAGCATAAACAGCAGCCCTGAGTGAGAAGCAGCCGTCTGTCCATTAGCCATTAGTGTTTGAGCTGCTGAAGATAATGTCAGCATAGACTAAGAGGATTATAGATGTGGAGTTTTAGATGACGCACAAATGAACCGCGACAGGAGTTTACATAGACCAGAGTCTGACCAAAGATGGTCCACGCTAACCGTAATTTGGCCCATCATCCCACATGAGAAGAGAGTGAGAATGATGGGGAGGGTTGAGGTAAAGTCTAGATCGGATACACGGCTGGCTGGAAGTGCAATACGCACATCGATATAGCAGCATTTTTTATGACACTGTATAAATCTTTTTCTTGGCTTCTGCATGGAGGGTGCCTTAGCAACCAGCGTCTTCCGGAGGATGTTTAGAACTTCCATTTACAGCGTTTACAACCGGTAATCTGCGCTCTGAAAATGGGTTTCAATAGTGGGTTGAGTGGATTACGAAGTGTTTTTGTGACACAACTTTAAAAGGTGTGTGTTAAAGCCGTTTTAATCTCTCAGATGTGGTTCAAGAGCAAGGGAAAAACATTCTTTTAGTACACATGTCTGCCAGTGTAATACTAATACAGTGTGTAATACACACGCAATACGTCACTGCTTTACAGAGCAAACCAGGTTACTGGCATGAAACTTAACAGGTATGTAAGTCATGCAATTTACAAAAATGACCAATAAAAGTCCGTTACTGATACTCTGCTGGCTGATTTACATGTTGATTTTTTCCATTTCCACCTGGGGATACTCATCCCGAGGTCCTCTGATTATGCGGAGTCACTGATTGGATCCAAGACAAGCGACAAGATGATCCCAAGGTTTCCATATCCAGGACTAGGCCGTATCCTGAGCTGCTACTGCGCTGGTGGTCATGGGGGAGTAGAGAGCATGAGACTGATTCCAGTGACGCTCCAGGGACAGACGAGTCTTCGCTGAGGCCAGGGCCGGCGCATCCATAGAGGCGACCTAGGGCGGCAGTATAGAGAGGGCGGCATCCGTGACACCTCCCTTACCACCAGCCTCAGTTATGTCCGCGACACCTCCCTCACCACCCGCGTCCTCAAATATATTCGCGCATAGACGACAGAATAGAGAGGGCGGCGTCAGCGACACCTCCATCAGCACCTGCGTTTCCTCAGTTACATCCGCGCATAGGGCGGCAGAATTGAGGTCCGCGACACCCGCGCTTCCTCAGTCATATCCGCACATAGGGCGGCAGAATAGAGAGCGCAGTGTACGCGACACCTCCCTCCCGCCCTCAGCAACCGCGCGTCCTCAGTTATATCCGCGGATAGTACGCTGGAAAAGAGGTCCGCGACACCTCACTTCATTTTCATAACCGGTCACTTTCGTTTTAACATTGGGGTTGAGGGTGGCATGATTGTCCTCTGCCTAGAGCGACAGTTCAGCTTGCTCCGGCCCTGGCTGAGGCCAGCTTCCAGCCTCCACCGCTGAGACTGCAGCTCTGCACAAGACTTTTGGCCAGCGGAGAAATTAAAATGGTCGTGCCCAACTTAGTCTGGTTTCTCTCCAGGTTTTTTTTCTTCACTCTCCTATCAGGTGAAGTTTTTTTTCCCTCTCCGCTGTCGCCACTGGCTTACATCGTTCAGGATCGGTAGAGCTACACAACGATAGATTTGCTCTTCAGTGTTTGGACTCTCAATAATGATTTTAAACCACACTGAACTGAACTAAACTGAACTGAACTTAAACACTAAGAACTGAATTACCCTGATCCAGTTACTATAATCATTTATGTGAAGCTGCTTTGACACAATCTACATTGTAAAAGCGCTATACAAATAAAGCTGAATTGATTTGAATTCTAATGGGGAGCCGTTTATGTTTATGTTAGTGCATTACATCAGGTTTCCACTTTTTTGTTGTGACTGAATTATAAAGCGGCCCTCCAATGAAATGTCAGTCACTGATACTACAATTCACCCCGCTCTTTAAGATCTCAAAACTGAGGGCTTCTGGTGGTACCTAGAATAGCAAAGTCCAATAAAGGAGGTCGAGCCTTTTCATTTATGGCTCCTAAACTGTGGAACAGCCTTCCTGATAATGTCCGAGCCTCAGACACACTCTCGCAGTTCAAGACTAGATTAATGTAAAGCACTTGTTTATGTAAAGCACTTTGAATTGCCATTGTGTATGAAATGTGCTATATAAATAAACTTCCCTTGCCTTGCCTAAAGACCTATCTTTTTAATTATTATTATTAATTTAATTAGTGTGTATTTATATAGCGCATTTATTGTGTATGGCCATACACCCAAAGCGCTTCACAATCATGAGGGGGGTCTCTCCACACCACCACCAGTGTGCAGCATCCACTTGGATGATGCGACGGCAGCCACAGGACAACGGCGCCAGTGCGCTCACCACACACCAGCTATTGGTGAAGTGGAGAGACAGTGATAGAGCCAATTCGGTGGAAGGGGATGATTGGGAGGCCATGATCGAATGGGCCGATAGAGGGACTTTGGCCAGGACACCGGGGTTACACCCCTGCTCTTTCACGAGAAGTGCCATGGGATTTTTAATGACCACAGAGAGTCAGGACCTCGGTTTAACGTCTCATCCGAAAGACGGCGCCCACTGACAGTGTAGTGTCCCCTTCACTTTTACTGGGGCATTAGGACTCACATAGACCTCAGGTTGAGCGCCCCCTGCTGGCCTCACTAACACCACTTCCAACAGTGGCTATGGCTGTGGCTTTACTTTTTAGTAAAGCATAAACTCAATGCATTACATAGCGGTATGATACATGAATGTGCTCCACACCTCTCGTTTATAAACACTATGAACAGCAGCTACGCTAATTATTCTCTTTATTCTCTATTTTCACCTGGGGATACTCCATGCAGCTATGCAGCGCCACTGATGTGATCCAAGACCAGCGACGAGATGATCCCAAGGTTTCCATAATTCTGGGCCAGGCCGTATCCTGTGGTCTTGGAGGAGTGGAGAGCACGAGTCTGATTCCTGTGACACTCCAGGGACAGACAAGTCTTTGCTGAAGTTCTCCAGCCACCGGCGCCAAGACTGCAGTTCTGCACAAGACGTTTGGCCATAGGAGAAATGGCCGTGCCTAACGGAGGTTGGTTTCTTTGGAGGATTTTTTCTTCAGTTGCGTCAATTTGTGAGGTTTTTTCCTCACCACTGTCGCCACTGGCTTGCATCGATGGATTTGCTCTTCAGTGTTTGGACTCTCAGCACTGAATATTAAACCACACAGAACTGAACTAAACTAAACTGGACTAACACTGTTTCAATTCACTATAATCTTCTATGTGAAGCTGCTTTGACACAATCTACATTTTAGGGTGCTTTCACACCTACACTCTTGTTTCGGAACATGTCTCGTTTGCCCAGTTAGCGCGGTTCGTTTGGCATATGTGAACAGGGCAATCGCACTCTGTTCTGCGTCAAAGTAATCGCTCCGAGATCGCTTAAATGAGGTGGTCTCGGCTCAATTGAAACGAACTCTGGAGCGGTTCGATTGCAGTGAGAAAGCGATTCGATCCGAGCGCGGTTATATCACAGTGTTTTATGGATATGTAATAGGCTTACGGCTATATGAAGAGAGAATTATGAGTAGGGCGGGAAGTTTCGCGAGTCTCCGGATGCCCGCAAACGAGTGATGATCTCCCGATAATCTCGCATCTCCCTCCCGGTCCTTAAATAGGCATCGTCGCGCACCCTTCTCACCCCTCCCCACCACATCTCTCCTCAGACACGTCACGCGCACTCACACCTTGTCAATCACCACCAAACCACCACCTCTCCTGACAGCTGAGCGGGACGCTGCAAAATAAACCCTGACACTCTGACCAATGTAAGGAGAGTTTACTCGCACGTGACTTGTTTTAGCTCTTTTGGTCCGATTAGAAACTTTGCAGTGTGAAAGCGAACCGCACCAAGAACAAAGAGCAACAATGTAACAATTGTAATCTCTGTTTCAGAACAACTGAATCGATTCACAGGTGTTAAAAGCGCTAGAGAAATAAAGATGAATTCAATTGAATTGGCTCTTTTCCAATTTGAGTTTGAGACCCCTGATCTATATTATTAAGTCAATTAATAGAGCTGTATTGTAAAGTTCTGTCAGAGAAATAATTAAATATAATGTCTATCATAAAATAAACATCTATCTTCAAAAAATACAGCGGCCGCAAATATAAATACTTAAATGAGAGTGTGTCTTGTTTACTTCTTGGTGCTGTTCTTCTTCTTGAGGGCTTTGAACTGGTCGCTGTATTTCTGAATGAGGTCTTCTCGTCTCTTCTGGAACTTCTTCTCCATGTCTTTCAGGTCTTTCTCCTGCTTCTTGGTGACCTTCAGGAAGTTCTTGTGCTGCTGCAGCTCTTCACAGCTCACAGTGATGGGGTCTGAAACACACAACACAGTCAGTCTGCATGTGATCATTCAGTAAACGATAACAGTTTAAAGGGGACCTGATATCCCTGTGTTTACAAGATGTAAAATAAGTCTCTAATGTCCCTAGTGTGTGTGTGTGTGTGTGTGTGTGTGAAGTTTTAGTTCAAAATATCACACAGATAATGTTCTCTAACTCTCTGAAACAGACCTTTTAGGCTTTGATCCTAATTGTGCTGTTTTGATGACTGTCGCTTTAAATGCAAATGAGATTGTGCTCTTTTTAAAAGAGGGCGGAGCTACAACGTGTCAGCATTGTGGCAGATTCAAAACTGGACTAGTGTGTGACTAGGGTGTGCATGTTGTCAGTGTGAGTGTGTGCTTCATGCTTCTGTCAGTCTATGTTGCTCCTGTCGCTGTTCATCTAAAACTCCACATCTATAATCCTCTTAGTCTATGCTGACATTATCTTCAGCAGCTCGAACACTCTAATGGCTAATGGACAGACGGCTGCTTCTCACTCAGGGCTGCTGTTTATGCTAATGAGGGAGAGATGGGCACTAGTAGGCGGGGCTTTCCCCCTCTGATGACATGTACACAGGGAGAATGTCAATCAAAGTGTTTCTGCAGACTTTCAAGTCTGACTATAGAAATTAGAATTAATTCATGTTTACTATTAGAGGCTGGAGATATTCACACCCTGCTGACACACAACTGTGTTTAAACCCCTTATAAAAGTGATTTTTGCATGATAGGTGCCCTTTAATGCTGCTAACCACAGTGAGTTGACCTTCTTTTAAACACAGCAGTGGTATTTATATAATCAACTAGGACTAATGAAGCGTCTATGTTTGTATTCTACATCTGCTTCTATGACAATTTAAATAGCAAAGAGCAATATTTAAGTTAGAATACATTCAAACAGGATCTAAAATACCTTTCCACAGTGAAATTACTCCATATCTACGACAATGGGTAGAGCTTGAACCCATGTAAGCCCTGTGTCTTCACAACATTTTGCCAATTTGTTTTTCAGGGTGCCATTTTCTCTTTCCACAGCTCCACCTGAAGCCAGATGGTAACTACAATACGTGTATCAAATCAATTTCCAAATATTGGCCCACTTGTTTGATTGCTTCATTAACAAAATAAGTACCATTATCTGAACTTATTTTTCGTGGTATTCCCCATCTCGGCACAATTTCAGTCAGTAACGCTTTTGCTACCGCAGCCGAATCTTGTTTTGAGGTTGGAAAAACTTCAGCCCATTTTGGCCACATGTCAACCATCACCAAACAGTACCTTTTCCCATTGCATGGGGACAATTCAAGTGGTTTCTTTCTTCTGTTGAACACAAAATATGCCATTGTGATAACTGTAAGAAACTTGTAACCATTGACGTCCATAATATAAAAAACAAACAAGAAGTCAATGGTTACAGATTATTCAGCATTTTTCAAAATATCTACTTTTATGTTCAACCGATGAAAGAAAGTCAAACAGGTTTGTGACAAGTTATGATAAGTAAATGCTGACAGAATCTTCAGTTTTGGGTGAGCTACGCCTGTAAAAAGTGAAAATGTAAACAAATTACTTCGACTTGTTACAATTAAATAAATTAAGTTGGACAAACTTAATTTATAACAGTTTTCAGTAATAAATTAAGTTAGTTATTTTAGGTGTTTTAGTTTTAGGTTTAAGTAATTTATTTTAGAAAACTAGAATGGAACAGTACATACAGTACAGTCATTCAATATAATATTGTAAATATAATAATAATAATAGTAAAAAGTACTTTTATTACAGTACAAATAATTCCCTTCCATTGTTAATATAAAAATAATACTTTAATGTTTTGTGGCAAATACAAGTACTGCTCATTATTGACAGTGAACAATACTTATACTTGCCATAAATAACTTACTATAACCGGCAACGCAGTGGCGCAGTGCGTAGCACGTTAGCCTCACAGCAAGAAGGTCGCTGGTTCGATCCTTGGCTCAGTTGGCGTTTCTGTGTGGAGTTTGCATGTTCTCCCTGCGTTCGCGTGGGTTTCCTCCGGGTGCTCCGGTTTCCCCCACAGTCCAAAGACATGCGGTACAGGTGAATTGGGTAGGCTAAATTGTCCGTAGTGTGTGTGTGTGTGTGTATGCGTGGATGTTTCCCAGAGATGGGTTGCGGCTGGAAGGGCATCCGCTGCGTAAAAACTTGCTGGATAAGTTGGCGGTTCATTCCGATAACTAACTTAATTTATTACTGAAAACTGTTATAAATTAAGTTTGTCAAACTTAATTCGTTTAATTGTGACAAGACAAAGCAATTTGTTTAAGTTTCCACTTTTTACAGAGTAACTATTATAGTATTATATATTAATAAATAATTAATACATTTAATATTAGTAATATATACTATACAGGGTTCAACGCTAAGGATTTTTTCTACTGGCCCAATCGGAGCAGTGGTTCAGATTTTTACTTGCCCTGCCAATATTTTCACTGGCCCCACCAAAAAAAGTTAATTTCTTAGCCACAAATAAAAAAAATGTGCCAAAATGTTTGTATATATAGAATTTAAATATTTCAAAATTTTTAATAAATGAGTAATGAGCAAAATTCAACGTGTTTTGAAACAAAACATGGCTGAAGACTTGCCAAACTGATGGCAAACTGTACAAAAGATCACTTATTTTTTTTTAGTCGTGGTGTACCCTCGTATATGTCTGCATTCCAAGATGTTAGAAACAAATGTTTTCATTTAGCATCATCATTTGATGTCATCGCCATGTTGCTGTCTCTTCACTGAACTAATAACGTGCTCACAACATCCAATCAGATAAAAAGAACTGAGAAGGTAGCATTTGAAGGCTTGAAAAAACGAACTGTTTCTCAATTCTAAAACTTTATTTGCACGCAATTGACAAATAGTCACAGGCAAATTAAACTTTAGTAACAAGGAAGCAGTGGCCCGATCGGGCCAGTAACTATCCTGTCTACTGTCCCGGGCATCTCACACGCTGGCCCCGGGCCATCGGGCAGTCCTTATTGTTGAGCCCTGCTATATTAAAGATCTGATGAACTAATAAATGCTGTAGTGTACTTATGTTTAACTACATAACATGTTTTGTACTATAATATACACTCACCGGCCACTTTATTAGGTACAACTGCTCGTTACTGCAGATTTCTAATCAGCCAATCACATGGCAGCAACTCAATGCATTCAAGCATGCAGACATGATCAAGACGATCTGCTGCTGTTCAAAGCGAGCATTCGAATGGGGAAGAAAGGAGACTTTGAACGTGGCATGGTTGTTGCTGCCAGATGGGCTGCTATGAGTATTTCAGAAACTGCTGATCTACTGGGATTTTCACGCACAACCATCTCTAGGGTTTACAGAGAATGGTCCGACAAAGAGGAAATATCCAGTGAGCGGCAGTTCTGTGGGCGCAAATGCCTTGTTGATGCCAGAGGTCAGAGGAGAATGGCCAGACTGGTTCCAGCTGATAGAAAGGCAACAGTAACTCAAATGAGCACTCATTGCGACCGAGATCTGCAGAAGAGCATCTCTAAATGTCCAACCTTGTCAGTTCTGAAGGCCAAAGTGGGTCCAACCTGGTACTAGTAAGGTGTACCTAATAAAGTGGCCAGTGAGTGGCAGTTTTGAAGGCCAAAGTGGGTCCAACCAGGTACTAGTAAGGTGTACCTAATAAAGTGGCCAGTGAGTGGCAGTTTTGAAGGCCAAAGTGGGTCCAACCAGGTACTAGTAAGGTGTACCTAATAAAGTGGCCAGTGAGTGGCAGTTTTGAAGGCCAAAGTGGGTCCAACCAGGTACTAGTAAGGTGTACCTAATAAAGTGGCCAGTGAGTGGCAGTTTTGAAGGCCAAAGTGGGTCCAACCAGGTACTAGTAAGGTGTACCTAATAAAGTGGCCAGTGAGTGGCAGTTTTGAAGGCCAAAGTGGGTCCAACCAGGTACTAGTAAGGTGTTCCTAATAAAGTGGCCAGTGAGTGGCAGTTTTGAAGGCCAAAGTGGGTCCAACCTGGTACTAGTAAGGTGTACCTAATAAAGTGGCCAGTGAGTGGCAGTTTTGAAGGCCAAAGTGGGTCCAACCAGGTACTAGTAAGGTGTACCTAATAAAGTGGCCAGTGAGTGGCAGTTTTGAAGGCCAAAGTGGGTCCAACCAGGTACTAGTAAGGTGTACCTAATAAAGTGGCCAGTGAGTGGCAGTTTTGAAGGCCAAAGTGGGTCCAACCTGGTACTAGTAAGGTGTACCTAATAAAGTGGCCAGTGAGTGGCAGTTTTGAAGGCCAAAGTGGGTCCAACCAGGTACTAGTAAGGTGTACCTAATAAAGTGGCCAGTGAGTGGCAGTTTTGAAGGCCAAAGTGGGTCCAACCTGGTACTAGTATGGTGTACCTAATAAAGTGGCCAGTGAGTGGCAGTTTTGAAGGCCAAAGTGGGTCCAACCAGGTACTAGTAAGGTGTACCTAATAAAGTGGCCAGTGAGTGGCAGTTTTGAAGGCTAAAGTGGGTCCAACCTGGTACTAGTAAGGTGTACCTAATAAAGTGGCCAGTGAGTGGCAGTTTTGAAGGCCAAAGTGGGTCCAACCAGGTACTAGTAAGGTGTACCTAATAAAGTGGCCAGTGAGTGGCAGTTTTGAAGGCCAAAGTGGGTCCAACCAGGTACTAGTAAGGTGTACCTAATAAAGTGGCCAGTGAGTGGCAGTTTTGAAGGCCAAAGTGGGTCCAACCAGGTACTAGTAAGGTGTACCTAATAAAGTGGCCAGTGAGTGGCAGTTTTGAAGGCCAAAGTGGGTCCAACCAGGTACTAGTAAGGTGTACCTAATAAAGTGGCCAGTGAGTGGCAGTTTTGAAGGCTAAAGTGGGTCCAACCTGGTACTAGTAAGGTGTACCTAATAAAGTGGCCAGTGAGTGGCAGTTTTGAAGGCCAAAGTGGGTCCAACCAGGTACTAGTAAGGTGTACCTAATAAAGTGGCCAGTGAGTGGCAGTTTTGAAGGCCAAAGTGGGTCCAACCAGGTACTAGTAAGGTGTACCTAATAAAGTGGCCAGTGAGTGGCAGTTTTGAAGGCCAAAGTGGGTCCAACCTGGTACTAGTATGGTGTACCTAATAAAGTGGCCAGTGAGTGGCAGTTTTGAAGGCCAAAGTGGGTCCAACCAGGTACTAGTAAGGTGTACCTAATAAAGTGGCCAGTGAGTGGCAGTTTTGAAGGCCAAAGTGGGTCCAACCAGGTACTAGTAAGGTGTACCTAATAAAGTGGCCAGTGAGTGGCAGTTTTGAAGGCCAAAGTGGGTCCAACCAGGTACTAGTAAGGTGTACCTAATAAAGTGGCCAGTGAGTGGCAGTTTTGAAGGCCAAAGTGGGTCCAACCAGGTACTAGTAAGGTGTACCTAATAAAGTGGCCAGTGAGTGGCAGTTTTGAAGGCCAAAGTGGGTCCAACCAGGTACTAGTAAGGTGTACCTAATAAAGTGGCCAGTGAGTGGCAGTTTTGAAGGCCAAAGTGGGCCCAACCAGGTACTAGTAAGGTGTACCTAATAAAGTGGCCAGTGAGTGGCAGTTTTGAAGGCTAAAGTGGGTCCAACCTGGTACTAGTAAGGTGTACCTAATAAAGTGGCCAGTGAGTGGCAGTTTTGAAGGCCAAAGTGGGTCCAACCAGGTACTAGTAAGGTGTACCTAATAAAGTGGCCAGTGAGTGGCAGTTTTGAAGGCCAAAGTGGGTCCAACCAGGTACTAGTAAGGTGTACCTAATAAAGTGGCCAGTGAGTGGCAGTTTTGAAGGCCAAAGTGGGTCCAACCAGGTACTAGTAAGGTGTACCTAATAAAGTGGCCAGTGAGTGGCAGTTTTGAAGGCCAAAGTGGGTCCAACCAGGTACTAGTAAGGTGTACCTAATAAAGTGGCCAGTGAGTGGCAGTTTTGAAGGCCAAAGTGGGTCCAACCAGGTACTAGTAAGGTGTACCTAATAAAGTGGCCAGTGAGTGGCAGTTTTGAAGGCCAAAGTGGGTCCAACCAGGTACTAGTAAGGTGTACCTAATAAAGTGGCCAGTGAGTGGCAGTTTTGAAGGCCAAAGTGGGCCCAACCAGGTACTAGTAAGGTGTACCTAATAAAGTGGCCAGTGAGTGGCAGTTTTGAAGGCTAAAGTGGGTCCAACCTGGTACTAGTAAGGTGTACCTAATAAAGTGGCCAGTGAGTGGCAGTTTTGAAGGCCAAAGTGGGTCCAACCAGGTACTAGTAAGGTGTACCTAATAAAGTGGCCAGTGAGTGGCAGTTTTGAAGGCCAAAGTGGGTCCAACCAGGTACTAGTAAGGTGTACCTAATAAAGTGGCCAGTGAGTGGCAGTTTTGAAGGCCAAAGTGGGTCCAACCAGGTACTAGTAAGGTGTACCTAATAAAGTGGCCAGTGAGTGGCAGTTTTGAAGGCCAAAGTGGGTCCAACCAGGTACTAGTAAGGTGTACCTAATAAAGTGGCCAGTGAGTGGCAGTTTTGAAGGCCAAAGTGGGTCCAACCTGGTACTAGTATGGTGTACCTAATAAAGTGGCCAGTGAGTGGCAGTTTTGAAGGCCAAAGTGGGTCCAACCAGGTACTAGTAAGGTGTACCTAATAAAGTGGCCAGTGAGTGGCAGTTTTGAAGGCCAAAGTGGGTCCAACCTGGTACTAGTATGGTGTACCTAATAAAGTGGCCAGTGAGTGGCAGTTTTGAAGGCCAAAGTGGGTCCAACCAGGTACTAGTAAGGTGTACCTAATAAAGTGGCCAGTGAGTGGCAGTTTTGAAGGCCAAAGTGGGCCCAACCAGGTACTAGTAAGGTGTACCTGGTTGGTGAGTGTACCCTACTGTTGCACTTAAAGACAACAGTATTGGGTTATTTGTTTATTATTTGTATGTTTATTGTTAATTCAAGACTTTTTCTATAGTACGATTCAGAAACACACCAATGTTAACTATTAATTCAAAAGTGGGAAGAATAAAGTGACGCACCTGACGGATCAGCAGGGGTTTCCTCACTGGATTCTTTAGTCTCAGTTACAGCAGCATCAACAACAGCTTCAGGGGTTTCTTCAGGTGTTGGTTCTGCTTTTACTTTTTCCTCTGGTTTGGGATCTGGCTCTGGTTCAGTTTTCTCCTCTGGCTTTGGCTCAGGTTCTGGCTCTGGTTTTGCTTCAGACTCTGGTTCTGGTTTTGCTTCAGGCTCTGGTTCTGGCTTTGCTTCAGGCTCTGGTTTCTCCTCTGGTTTTGTTTCAGTGGTGTTTTGCTCAGCCGGAGGAGCAGCGCCGCCCTCTGCTGGAGTCTCTGCAGATTCAGCTTCTTTCGGTTCTTGCATGTGATGAATTCATAAACAAAAACACACACAAATGATCCAGATTACATAGAGAGATATAACAAATCAGCAGTGACAGAATTAGATGCAACCATTGAGAATATGAAGCAGCATTGTTAATAACTGAGCACCATTTTAGTGTGTAATTAGTAGGGCCAGATGGAATCTGCGGACATTTTTTGCTATTTCTGCTGAGAATTTTAGTAAAAATTGGCGGATTTCTGAGGAATTATTTTGGGAGTATCAAAATAAGTTTGTGTTTTAGTATCACCCGAAGAATGTAAAAATTAAAACAGTGCGAAGCGATTACTTGATGAGTGCGAATCATTACCTTTTTGAACAATAGTATTATAACTAAAACCTTAATATATGAAATAAAAAACAACACTTTCTAACTTTAACTTAATGTTTAAAATGCAAATCCAATTAGATTCACTTTATTTGGTAAACAAAGCAAGTCTCTCATATAATATCTCTACTAAAAGACAGAAAATATTACTGTACACACTGTATTGTACTTAAATCAGATGAACATTTTTATATTAGTCAATCATATTACTGTAATTAATTTTAAAAACTGAATAAATATAGATTTACACACATTTACTCAAGTAAATAAACAGATATAATAATGGGCTAAAAAACTGCGGAAATCTATGTAATAAATAGGTAAATTTATTACAGTTACTCATAAAATTCTTACCTTAAATATTATAAATATATTCAACAGTTCTGTAGAAATCAATACAGCGAAGCAGAGTATTTGTATTTTTTGTTATAAAAAATATTCTTGGAGAATAATCATATGTCGATCCATCAAAAAATGTACAAAAATAAAACAAAATTACATTATATTTGGAAAAATTATTAAATGGAAAATTTCTTTACGGTTTGAATATTTGATAAAGTATTTTTAAACAATTTTAAGCATTTTATGATTTAAACATTTGGTTTTATTTTGACTTTTAACATATTTAAACACTTTTAAATACTTCTTTTATTGATTTTAAGTATTTTTAAAACTACAATCGAATCAACAATGTAATGGTTTCTACAGATAGGTTTATGAGTTCTTATAGCTGGATTTATCGATTCATAACAGTCTATATAGATAGATTTTTAGTTGATAAAGATACATTTGTTATTTCATAAAGATAGATTTTTGATTTATATAGACAGATTCATTTGTTTATATAAATAGGCAAACTGAATTATATAGATAGATTTATTAGTTTATATCAGTCAATATAGATAGATTTATCAATTTATACGGATAGTTTTATTCGTTTTTTGTCGGTTTATGTAGAGAAATTTATCATGTTTCATAGAGCAAGATTTGTTAGATTTAACAAACATATTTATTGGGGTATTTTGTTTTTTACAGATAGATATACAATGATTATGAATAGGTTAAGGTTTTTATGAATATATCTATTGGTTTATATAGATTTATCGGTTCATATAGACACTGGTTTATATACTGGTTTATATACTGGTTTATATAGATAGACTTATCGACTTATATAGATAAATGTATTAGTTTATATAGATTAATTATTTTATACAGATAAACTTATCAGTTTATGTATTTATCGGTTTATATAGATTTATCGGTTTAAACATTCATTGGTTTATATATATGTATCGGTTTATATAGATAGATTTATCTGTTTATATATTCATCAGTTTATATAGATTTATCGATTTATATAGATAAATTTATTGGTTTATATAGATTTATCGGTTTAAAAATTTATTGGTTTATATAGATAGATTTATCGTTTTATTTTGATGTATCACTTTGTATAGATTTATCAGTTTATATATTTATTGGTTTACATAGATGTATTAGTTTATATAGATAGATAGATAGATTTATCCGTTTATTTTGATTTATCGGTTTATATAGTTAGATTTATCGGTTTATATATTTATTGGTTTATATAGATGTATCAATTTATATAGATAAATTTATCAGTTTATATCGGTTTATCGATTAAAATATTAATTAGGCTAATATAGATGCATCTGTTTATATAGATAGATATTATCTGTTTATTTATTTATGGTTTATATAGATATATCAATTTATATAGATGGAGTAATCAGTTCATATAGATTTATTGGTTTATGTATTTATTGGTTTATGTAGATGTATTGGTTTATATAGATTTATCAGTTTATATATTTATTGGTTTATATAGATGTAATGGTTTATATAGAGAGATTTATCAGTTATATAGATTTATCAGTTTATATATTTATGGTTTATATAGATATATCAATTTATATAGATGGAGTAATCGGTTCATATAGATTTATCGGTTTATATATTTATTCGTTTATATAGTTGTAATGTTTATATAGAGAGATTTATCGGTTTATATAGATTTATCGGTTTATTTATCGGTTTTAATTTATCGGTTTAAATATTCATTGGTTTTTATAGATGTATTGGTTTATATAGATACATTTATATGTTTATATATTTATCGGTTTTTATAGATTAATCAGTTTATATATTTATTGTTTTATATAGATGTAATGTTTATATAGAGAGATTTATCGGTTTATATAGATTTATAGGTTTATATATTTATTGGTTTATATAGATGTATTGGTTTATATAGAGAGATTTATCGGTTTATATAGATTTATCGGTTTATTTATCGGTTTTAATTTATCAGTTTAAATATTCATTGGTTTTTATAGATGTATTGGTTTATATAGATACATCTATCTGTTTATATATTTATCGGTTTTTATAGATTAATCAGTTTATATATTTATTGTTTTATATAGATTTATCAATTTATATAGATAATCGGTTGATATATATTTATCGGTTTATATATTTATTGGTTTATGTAGATGTATTGGTTTATATAGAGAGATGTATCGGTTTATATCGATTTATTGGTTTATATATTTATTGGTTTATATAGACGTATCAGTTTATATAGAGAGATTTATTGGTTTATATAGATTTATCGGTTGAACAATTTATCGGTTTAAATATTCATTGGTTTATAGAGATGTATCAGTTTATATAGATACATTTATCTGTTTATATATTTATTGGTGTATATAGATTTATCGGTTTATATATTTATTTTTTATATCGATGTATCAATTTTTATAGATAATCGGTTCATATAAATTTATCGGTTTATATATTTATTGGTTAACGTCGTTATATCAGTTTATATAGAGAGATTTATCGATTTATATAGATTTTTCCATTTATGCAGATACATTTTTTGGTTTATATAGATTTATCAGTTTATATAGATAGATGTATGGGTTTATATAGACAGATTTTCAAATGGACCTGTCAGGTATTTGACAGAATACTATGATCTCTTACCTGCAGCAGGTGCAGCAGTGGCAGCCTTCTGAACTCCATCAGCTAGAGGTAACTCATATTCACACACGTATGTCAAACTCTGGAAACAAGAAGAAAAGCTATGTGAGACTTGTCATAGCTGCTTGAACTGCTTTATGAAGCTTCAAAACCTTGAATCTTTTATTTTGAATTAGTAGTTCAGAGTGTGTATCGAACAAAAGACAATTCACATGATTTTAATAAACTCTGTAATGTAATAAAATTCTAATTAATCGTGCAGATTTATTCAGATCGCCACCCAGTGGTAAATCATTAAAGAGGTTTCAGACATTTGAGACATTTGTAAAATCAAAAGGAATAGTGTTATTTAATATTATCTTGTTGCATCTTGTTATTTTGCCTAATATTATCTTGTAGCAGAGCAAATTAATAAATTGCTTATTATGCAGACACTTTATATTTAATCATAGTTTATGATAAGCTAAATGCATTTGAGAGATTATAAATTCTATTTAACATTTGCAGTGTGTTTGATTAATCCAATTTTACTGCATATTTTGAGTTTTGTAGCATGTACATTGTTTTGACCTGCATGTGCTGTTTTGAACACCTTAAAAATATGAATCATTTTGCAAAAAAATTGGTCGAATCTATTTTCATGTCAACATTTATAGTTATAAATACAATAAAGACAAACACAAAAGTTTTTCATTTTCAATAGGTTGTCTACCTTGTTTTTTAACTGATTATTTAAGTTTTAGATTGTGTATTTAGTACATTAATTAACTTGACAACTAACCAACAAAATCTCTTTATTAATTCATCATTTCATAATTCATAAATGTCATAATTTCTTGTAATTACTATAGTAAGTACATTTAACCCACAGATTAAAATAAAGCATTAAAAATGTTTAATCAGGTTTTAATTTGAATTATAATAAATATGGTTGAAATGAAAAATAGAAAAAAAAAATAGATGAATTGCAATAAGCTATTGATGATGTGTCTTTACACATTTCATTTGAGCTTTTATTTAAGAGAAGCACATGTTTGTACATAGCAGGTCAACCTGGGGACACTACATGCACTTAATAATGCACTAATGTTTTGAAAGTGCACTTGAAAAGGCCTGCTATTATCAGCTGTGCATTTCTCTGTACCTCTGTCTTCGGTGGCTTTGAAGTTTTCACTGGATTGAAAAGAGCATCAGAGAAATCTAAAAAAAAAAAACATTAATTAGCATGCATATGAATTAATATTTAATGTTGCACTCAATAAAAGCATGTTAATGTACACAGTAAAAACAAATGCTAATGGGGTTTCCAAGTAAACACTGTTTTAGTTTTATGAAATGTAATGTTTAATTCTTTGAGTTACTTAATAGTGACAATTTGGAATTATTAATGAACTGTAGTGTAGATTTATGAGTAAAACGCACTGTTAGAATTTGTTTAGTATTTTTGAACAATTACATTTTTGTAGTAAAATAGCCTAAAATAGATTTATCAGTTTATATATATATATATATATATATATATATATATATATATATATATATATATATATATTTTTTTTTTTTTTTTATCGGTTTATATTGATTTAAAGGTTTATATACAGTGCATCCGTGCTACACTTTTTCCACATTTTTTATGGTACAGCCTTATTCCAAAAAGGATTAAATTAATTTATTTTCTCAACATTCTACACACAATCCCCCATAATGAGAATGTGAAAAAAAAAGTTTTTGAAATTGTTGTAGATTTATTAAAAATAAAAAGCTGACAGATTTATAGGTTTATATTGACAGATTTATCAGTTTATAGATTAGATAGATGTACCAATTTATATAAATAAATTTATCAGTTTTTATAGATAGATAAATCGGTTTATACAGACAAATTTATCAGTTTATATAGATTTATCGGTTAATATAGACAGATTTATCGGTTTAGACAGATTTATCGTTTTATAGAGACAGATTTATTGGTTTATATAGGTTAATATAGACAAATTTATCAGTTTATATAGATTTTTAGGTTTATATAGACACATTTATTGGTTTATAGATTTATAGGATTATATAGACAGATTTATTGGTTTATATATCTTTATAGGTTTACATAAACAGATTTATCGGTTTATATAGACAGATTTATTGGTTTATATAGGTCTATATAGACAAATTTATTGGTTTATATAGATTTCAGAGTTTATATAGACAAATTTATCGTTTTTGTAGATTTATAGGTTTATATAGACAGCTTTATCAGTTTATATAGCTTTATAGGTTTATATAGACAGATTTATCGGTTTATATAAACAGATTATTAGGTTTATAAAGACAGATTTATCGGTTTATATAGACAGATTTATCGGTAGAAAGATTTATCAGCTTATATAGACAAATTTATTGGTTTATATAGATTCATAGGTTTATATAGATTCATAGGTTTATATAGACAGATTTATCAGTTTATATAGATTTATAGGTTTATATAGACAGATTTATCTGTTTAAATAGATTTATCGGTTTAAATAGACACATTTATCAGTTTAGACAGATTTATCGGTTTATATATTAGATAGATGTATCAGTTTATATAAATAAATGTATCAGTTTATATAGATGGATTTATCAATTTATATAGACAGATTTATCAGTTTATATAGACAGATTTATCGGTTTAGACAGATTTATCGGTTTATATGGACATATATATATCGGTTTATAGATTAGATAGATGTATTGGTTTGTATAAACAATCTCAGTTTATATAGATAGATTAATTGGTTCATATAGATTTATTGATTTAAATAGATAGATTTATCGGTTTATATAGACAGATTTATCAGTTTATATAGATTGACCAGTTTATATAGACAGATTTATTGGTTTATACAAACAGATTTATCGATTTATAGGATAGATGGATTTATTGGTTTATACAGATATATTTATCGGTTTATATAGACAAATTTTTTAGTTTACATAGATAAATTTATCGGTTTATATACACAGACTTATTGGTTTATATAGACAAATTTATTGTTTTATATACACAGTTTAATTGGTTTATAGATTAAATAGATTTATTAGTTTATAAAGATTGATTTATTGGTTTATAAAGACAGATTTATCCTTTATATAGATTTATCGGTTTATATAGACAGATTTTTTGGTCTATATAGAAAGAATTATTAGTTTATATAAACAAATTTGCAGCATAGTTTAACAGTGTGTGTTTGTCTGTGATGTTTAGAGTGTTTGCAGTGAAATGTCGCACCAGCGAAGGCAGCGGGGACGTAGTCCTTCATCTCGATATGCACAAACAAAGACGGCAGCATTAGCGGCATGTTACTCTCACTGCGCAAACCAATGTGCTGGAAACCTGCAGATTGTGCAATCAGGGTAATTAGGCAAGTCATTGTATAACACTGGCTTGCTCTGTAGACAATCGAAAACAAATATTGCTTTAACTGTAATACAGCAGTTTTACAATAATTATAAGATCAAGACGATAATCTGATTAGGAGATTGTTTGATTCCCTTAATCTGGAAAGTGTCATAATCAAATCAAACACAAATTGAATTTTGAAGTATTGCTTTTTTCAGACTCATTTAAAGTCGACTCCCGTTAATAATAATAAATGCGCATCAGTGTTAAGTCTCACCGGTTTGAAGAGCATCCAGAGGGATGATGCGGTGACCAATGAACTTTCCTCCTTCTTCCTGGACCACCAGTCTGAGATAGGCCATCTCTGGCAGCAAGACCTGTTCACACACACAGGGATAGACAAAAACACACACACACACACACGCACAAGAATGCACACACAAAACCAAAAAATGGTTGTGACATGACAGATAAATAAGCATTTAAATCTGTGAACTTTGAATCATCTTGACCGTCACTGAATACGTTCACATCCATATTTCTCTGCCTGTCTGTCTCGCTGCTGTTTCTGACTGATAACAACCTCCTGGATGTACTTTATCAATTACTCATATCACAGTGAATGCACCGCTGACCTTCTCGAAGATGAACGGCTCCTCGTTCCAGTCCGGGTTGATGCCGTTAGCTGTGCTGCTCATCTTCGTGCGATATTTGCGTTTGGGGTCTTTGGGCAAACCGATGAGCTCCACTTCCACTCCGGTTTTCACAGCCTTATCTGACAGAAACTGACCTGAGTAAATCTGAACACCAAAATGCAGAAATAAGAACATTATAATTATAAAAATCATTTGTGGAAACCATCTAATAATTAATTATGTGCATCTAAAGGTATAATATACTGTTGCAACATATAACAAAAACCCGAATATAATAATAATAATAATAATATTAATTCTAAAAACAAGACTATTAGAGTGTTATACTATTACTAATAATAGCAATAAATCATTAAATATGAGGATGATGCATGAAGAATTAAATAATAAAAATTAATACTGAATAAAATACAAAATTTTTTAAATATTTTTTTAAATACATTTTTTGATACATTTCCAAGTGAATGAAATGCAATGTCATTTATAAAATGTGTCAGCCAAATGCATTCATGCAAAATAATTTCATCATCCTCATTTCACCAATGTCCACAGTGTGAGTGAGTGACCTTAATAGTGAGCGTGCTGGCGATGATGGTGTCAATCCTGTCACAGAACGGATCAAACTTTTTGTCACTGCGCCGCATAACGTCATGTTTGAGGAGGTAACCGGTTCTCCCATTGAACTCGAATAGAGCCATGTTCAGCTGCATGGGGAAATCTACAGCAAAAACACACCAGAGCATTCAAAACGAGACATAAAAGAGCTCACTTTCAATCCAGAAGTTCAGTTTTGATTGTTTTCACGCTGCTGTGCATATTTGAATCAAAAATTTATGAACATAAAAACAAAACAGAAAATTATATTTAAAAAAAAATCTCCCAAATAAAAATACAAGCACGCACACACGCACGCACGCACGCACGCACGCACGCACACACGCACGCACGCACACACACACATATATACATATATACATTTATACATATATATATATATATATATATATATATATATATATATATACAGTTGAAGTCAGATTTATTTGTCCTCCTGAATTATTCGCCCCCGTTTATTTTTTTTCCCCAATTTCTGTTTAACGGAGAGCATTTTAGCTTTTTTTCAGCACATTTCTTATCATAATATTTTTATTAACTTATCTCTAATAACTGATTAATTTTATCTTTGCCATGTTGACAGTAAATAATATTTGACTGGATAATTTTCAAGACACTTCTATACAGCTTAAAGTGACATTTAAAGGCTTCACTAGGTTAATTAGGTTAACTAGGCAGGTTAGGGTAATTAGGCAAGTTATTGTATAATGATGGTTTGTTCTGTAGACTATCGAAAAAAATTGCTTAAAGGGGCTAATAATATTGACCTTAAAATTGTTTTAAAACAATTAAAAACGGCTTTTGTTCTAGACAAAATAAAACAAATAAGGCTTTCTCCAGAAGAAAAAACATTATCAGACATACTGTGAAAATTTCCTTGCTCTGTTAAACATAATTTGGGAAATACTTGAAAAAGAAAAAAAAAGTAAAGGGAGGCTAATATTTATTTATTTATTTATTCATTCATTCATTCATTCATTCATTCATTCATTCATTCATTCATTCATTCATTCATTCATTCATCCATCCATCCATCCATCCATCCATCCATCCATCCATCCATCCATCCATTTATTTATTTATTTATTTATTTTTACTTTTTTTATTCCGATGAAATGTGAAGGTTTATTTTATTATTCATTTTATGTTGTCTTTAATGCATTTTTGACACTTGACATTTTTATGCTTTACTCAGTCATCAACTTTCTGATTCTACAAAGGACTTAAACACCTTCTACACCAGCGAGTGAAAAAAGGTAAAAATCACAAAAATCCAAGTTGACAAATGATGAAAGGAAAATTGTCATTATTATATAAATAATTGAATTAATTAATAACTAATTTATATGCTAATTATGATGAAATTATTTAAATCAATTTAATTTCACAATTATTGTTGTCTGATGAAGTTCAGATGATGTATATACGCAATTAAAATAATTTAAAAAAGTTACAATAAATAAATAAATGTGTGTGTGTGTGTCTGTGTGTGTGTGTATATATATGTATATATATATATATATATATATATATATATATATATATATACATAAAAAACACATTTATACAAATATATAAATATATATATAAATAAATTTTATTAATATTTAATGTATAATAATATATAACAACACATTCATAATTATAGTTGGATGATAAAGGTTAGATGACGTTAATACTCAATTCAAATTATTAGCAAAGCTTGCAAAAATATAACAAATAAATTACATTTTACAAATTACATAAATAAATAAATAAATAAATAAATAAATAAATAAATAAATAAATAAATAATGTATTGTTCTTCTTTTTGGTAGATAAATTTAATTTGATTTTTTTGTTATTATTCGCTTTTAGTGTTTTGCATTGTCTTTAATGCATTAATTACACATTTCTACAATTTAATCCGTCATTAGCATTTTATCAACTCGCAGATCCCGGTTAGGGAAATTCTATGCAAATGTAACAGTGTTCTTGGGCAGGCTTTAAAAAAAAAAAAACCTGCCCTGTTTGTTATTCTCACCCATAGTCTGGTAGTTGAGGGCCACAAACTGGCACCCAGCACTCCAGAAGGGCTGTGGACTGTAGTTTGAAGAGTCCACTCGGGTTCCTTTAGGGTAAATACGGCTCAGCTGCCTCTTATTATACCTAAAAGCATCAGTATAGGAAAACACTCACAGACACATGGGCAAAAACACTATAATAATCTTGTGGTAAAGGATACTCCACCCAGTCCACGGCATTCTTCGCGATCAGACTCTCTCCTTTCGTCTCCACAAAAGAAGAGATGACAAAACACCTGTTTTTCTCTGGTTTTAAACAGAAATGTTGTATTAATTATATCGACCCTTATAGAAAAACCATGTGGCTTCAAATGGGCAATCAGATGTTAAAATCACAACTGAAACTCACATTTGACATGCATGTGAAATACAATGAAAGCATATTTGAAACACATCAAATCTATGATTTTGGAACATTTTTAAATTAAATGTAATCATGTGACCACTTTTGTGACATTGTGATAAAGCCACACGTTTAATTTGGAACACATCTGAAATGTGTAATAGATTAAACATGCAATTATTTTTTTCCTCCATGTAAAAATGTTCCAAACTTACATTTTTAATTTGCAATGCATTCCGAACACACATCAAACACATTTGGAACACATTCGAAACACATAAAAAGTGATTTTAGAACATTTTGAAATTAAAACTGGTGATCACATGACCACTTTTTAAAAATGTGCCAAAATCCCGTTTCATTTGGAACACATCCAGAATGCATGTTAAACACACACGGAACACATTTGGAACACATTTGAAACATATTTAAAACTTATCCTTACATTTTTAATTTGCAATCCATTCCGTACACACATCAAACACATTTAGAACACATTTGAAACACTTAAAAAGTGATTTTGGAACATTTTGAAATTAAAACTGGTGATCACATGACCACTTTTTAAAAATGTTCCAAAATCACGTTTCTTTGGAACACATCAAGAATGCATGTTAAACACACACGGAACACATCTGGAACACATTTGAAACATATTTGAAACCTATAAAATGTGATTTGGGAACATTTTCAAGTGAACAAAATGTGATCCCTTGACCAGTTTTTTTACCCATGTGAAAATGTTCCAATGTGAAATGTTTCATTTGAAATGCATACAGCATGAAACACACATGGAACACATTTGGAACAAGTAGGAACATGCAACACATGGCCACGTTTACCTATGTGAAAATGTTCCAAAGTCAGATTTTATGGATTCCGGAACACAAAATGTGATCACATGACTACTTATTCTCCCATGTAAACTTTTCAAAAATCACATGTTCCATTTGGAATGCTTTTAGAATGCATGTGAAACACACACGGAACACATTTAAAGTGCATGGAATGTGTGATTTTTGGAACACTTTCAGGTGATCACATGACTTTTTCCCCCCGCATGAAAATCTTCCAATGTTTTAATGTGATTTTAACATGCGCAGCTGTAAGAGGATAAACAGTGTGCTGAACTCACTGGCTGCGTTCTCAAATGAGATGAATTTGTTGGGCTGAACGTAGTTGACGAGAGCAGACATCTCCTCATACGCTGTCACTTCCTGTCCAGCCGTTCCCTGACAGGAAATCAAACACAGATCAAACTCTGGTACATTTTGTCGATTAGGCAAAAAATAATAATTAAGAAATAGTTATTTATGAAAAGAAAGTTTTAAAATATGAATGTGTGAATATATCTATTTAGTAAGGATGCATTAAACTGATGTGTCACAAGGAAACTTTCAAACGTTTCTTTTTAAAACTCTCTGTACATTAAAATCTTTAAAATAAATGTATGTCACCACAAAAATGTGAAGTAGCACAACTGTTTTCAACATTAAAAACAACCATTAAAAATGTTCTTTTAAGCAAATCATCATATTAGAATGGTTTCTGAAGGATCACGTAACACTGAAGACTGCAGTATGATGCTAAAAATTCATCTTTTATTTAAAAAAAAACATTTTAACATATATTTACATATAAAAGACATTTTTAGTTGCACAATTATTTCACAATATAACTATTTTTACCATATTCCTCAATAAATGAATGCAGCCTTGGTGACCAGAAGCTATTGCTTTCAAAAAACATCACCAAAGCTATATCATTTAATCGGTTGTAGGTTTGATTTTTATTTGAAAATGTGTATTCCTTTCTATCAAAGAGGCAGTTAAAATATCCTAATCTGCCAGTATTACACTGCAAAAAAAAATAAAAAATCTTACTTGAAGTTATTGTATTGTTTCTAGTCCAAATATCTACAAATTCTTAAATCAAGAAGCATTTTCAAGTTAAAGATAGTCTTGTTTTAAGCAAGAATTAAGCAGGTTTTTCCCTGAAACAAGCACAATAATCTGCCAATAGGCTAAGCCAGTGGTTCTCAAACGTTTTTCATCAAGTTCCACCTCAGAAAAAGTTTTACATTTATATTTAGTCATTTAGCAGACACTTTTATCCAAAGCAACCTACAAATTATCCAAAGCAACCTACAAAGGAAGTGAAGTCTCCACTTCGCTTCCTAATCTGCAATTGCCTCTTTGAATATCACACTAACTGTACAAAAAAATAAATAAATAAATAAAAAAATACTAATACTACTAATACTTCCCTTCTTAGACTTTACAGACCTGAAACTTGCCTACAGCACTTATTCATTGTTGCTCTTAGTTGTGTAAATTGCTTCCTTGTCCTCATTTGTAAGTCGCTTTGGATAAAAGCGTCTGCTAAATGACTAAATGTAAATGTAAATGTAAATTGAGGACAAGGAAGCAATTTACACAACTATAAGAGCAACAATGAATAAGTGCTGTAGGCAAGTTTCAGGTCTGTAAAGTCTAAGAAGCAAAGCATTAGTAATGTAAGGTTTCTTTTTTTTTTCTTTTTGTAGGTAGTGGTATAACCAGAGAGGCAATTGCAGATTAGGAAGGAAAGTGGAGACTAAATATTTGAGTTTTTAGTTGTTTCTTGAAGACAGCGAGTGACTCTGCCGTTCTGATGCAGTTAGGGAGTTCATTCCACCAACTGGGCAGATTGAGTGCGAGAGTTCAGGAAAGTGATTTCTTCCCTCTTTGGGATGGAACCACGAGGCGACGTTCATTCACAGAACGCAAGTTTCTGGAGGGCACATACATCTGCAGAAGTGAGAGCAGATAAGGAGCAAAGCCAGAAGTCACTTTGTAAGCAAACATCAGAGCTTTGAATTTGATGCGAGCAGCAACTGGCAGCCAGTGCAAACGGATGAGCAGCAGAGTGACATGTGCTCTTTTAGGTTCATTAAAGACCACTCGTGCTGCTGCGTTCTGAAGCAGCTGAAGAGGTTTGATAGAGTTTGCTATCAATTTGTCTCTCGAAGTACTACCAAAATGAGCAGTATTGAAATACAGTAGCGTAGTAGGGCCAGTAAAGCAGCTACAACTCCGCATAGTTAAAAAAAACATGGCAGATTACCTCAGAATTAAAGGCTATATTATTTTGCTTACCCCATTAGCAGATTATTATTTTTACTTCTGCTTTTCTAGAAAATGCTTCTTGATTTAAGATTTTTTAGATAATAGGACTAAAAAAAAAGACCAAAAACTCTACATACACTGCAAAAAATGCTTTTCTTACTTAGATTTTTTGTCTTGTTTCTAGTCCAAATATCTAAAAGTTCCTAAATCAAGAAGAATTTTCTAAACAAGCAAAACATATTGCCTTGTTTTGAGAAATATTATGCCAATATTAAGTCAGTTTTTCCTTAAAACAAGCAAAATAATCTTACGTCAAAAGAAAAAACAAGATTAATTTGCTTACCCTATTGGCAGATTATTTTGCTTGTTTTTTGGAAAAACTGACTTAATATTGGTATATTATTTCTCAAAACAAGGCAATATGTTTTGCTTGTCTAAAAAATGCTTCTTGATATAAGACATTTTAGATATTTAGACTAGAAACAAGACAAAATATCTAAGCAAGAAAAGCATTTTTTGCAGTGTAAGAGAAGCATTTTTTGCCAATAAACAAAAATACTGTAGTTTCTGTTCACCTCATCAGAGTTCTTCATCTTCTCTTCATCCTGTTCATCATGATCGTCATGCTCTTCACGATCCTCTATCAGTTTGACAGAAAATAATGAATATGTTAAATTATTTCATCATTTATCCATTTTCCTTCAGCTTAGTACCTTATTTATCAGGGGTCACGACAGCGCAATGAACCATCAACTATTCTGGCAACTGTTATATACAGTGGATACCCTTCCAGCCACAACCCAGTACTGGGAAACACCCATACACACTCATTCACACACACACACACACACTCATACTCTATGGCCAATTTTCATTTATTAATTTTCCTTCAGTTTGGTGCCTTTATTAATAAGTGGTCACCACAGCGGAATGAACTGCCAACTATTCCAGCAATTGTTTTACGCAGCAAATGTCCTTCCAGCTGCAACCCAGTACTGTGAAACACCCATATACCCAAACCCACACCAACATGAGGACAAAATATGCAAACTCTACACAGAAATGCCAACCGACCCAGCGGGGGCTCGAACCAGTGACCTTTTTGTTATGTGGCCACAGTGCTAACCTCTAAGCTACCGTGCCGCCCTTATATTTTTTCTTCTAAAATCAATGTATTAAATCATCTCAACAAACACAGTGAACACTAAAAACTGGACTATCAAGTCATTCTTGAAATCATGAATAACTGTGAAACCATGCTGTCAGAACGTTCTGGCAATGTTATTTATTTATTTGTGTATTAATTAATTAATTAATTAAATTATTTATTTATTTATTTATGCATTTATTTATTAGTTTATTTATTTATGCATTTATTTATTTATTTATTTATTTATTTATTTATTTATTTATTTATTTATCTATCAATGAATCAAGAATTCAGTTTAGTCTCCAAATTCATTCATTCATTTATTATAGTATTCATTCATTCATTCGTTTATTTATTTATTTATTACAGTATTATTTAATAATTAATTAACTATTTAATTAATGTATTTATTTATTTTAGTATTTATTTTAAAATTAAAATGTTCTCTCCAGGGTATAAACAAACATACTTCTGTACATGATTACTGTGCACATGTGGTATAAGTTAATCTTGATATTTTTTTTTGTTTTGCTCGATTTCTTATTTATTTTTACTACAAAACCTTTGATAAATCATGATTGATTTGTGAAAATGAAAAATCTGTGCGTATGTAGTATTTTTTGGACTGTTCCAGTAAAATTATTATTTTTTAATAAATAACTAATTTTATTTTCTTACTATTTTCATCTGCTTTCAAATAACAATATTAATAACCTTACAAAAGCATATGGGAGATCCCCCTCCGTCCCGCTCTCGTCAAAACAGATTTGGACTCAAGTGAGACAGAACAAGGAACTGATAGTGTGTCTACAGGGCTCGAAATTGCGACCATTTTAGTCGCATATGCGCCCGAAATTTTATCTATGCGACCTCAAAATATATTTGGGAGCATTTGTGCGAGTGCATAAAATTGTGTGCGACCAGTTTTTACTGCAAAATGTTCACCACATGCGAGGATTCGGGAGACATTCATGTAGAATGCATCTCTGCACTTGAAACGGGAATAGCAGCGCTCAGGAATGGTTTAAAACAGTTGTCATGTCAACTTGCTGCAGTAAACAAAGCCAAGTCCGTAATGCTTGCCCCGCCTTCACGCTCTTCTTATTGGCCCACCACTGCTCTAGCACCGAACGTGAATGATTGGGTAAAATCAGCTGTCAATCACCCAGTCAGCGCCTTCTGGCTTCGTATGAGAGAGAGAGCTGCTACCGCGAAAAACTAAAACGCTGAAGATGAGAATGAAGATAACACTGACAGATTTAGTTTTAGAAACCACCTAAAGTGACAAATAATGACACATCTTACTAGTGATCATGTGCTGAATGTTACTCCACCATCTACACTTTTCCAAGAGTGGATAAAAGACTTCCATTGACTTCAAGTTCGCTATGAAAAGTCTGTGGGATGGAGTTTTCAGGTGACTGTTTGCCACATCTAGCACGAGAGCTTCTGTTTTATCCTTCATATAATCGCCAGATGCTGTCCGCCGTGCAAGTGGCAGCTATATGTCAAATTGAACACCACAAACACCATCGCAAACGGGCTTGCACTGAGTAAACTAACATCGCTACTCATGAAAAGACCGGTATTGCTATTAACATGACGTATGCATATAATAGGGTACAGTATGTGTCAAAAGCATCAGTGCAATATCAGACAGCACCCGTGAGAACAGCACAGTTATACCGTTAACAGATTCATTCATGTCCAGCAGTGTGTGCAGGGCCGGTGAGCGCTCCGTGTATGCTTTGGTCACTCAGTTATGTTATAAAAATGTATTTTCTTATAATAACGGGATTTCGTTGAGACATATTTTTCTCACGCATGCATATATATATATATATATATATATATATATATATATATATATATATATATATATATATATGTATATATATATATATATATATATATATATATATATTTTTTTTTTTTGCTTGTTAGTTTGATTACTGTTGATTTCAAATGCAATAAATCTGTTTGTATAAAACTTGTAGTAACGGTGCTCATAATTGGTGGGTGCGACTAAATTTTGGCTGATTCGCCTACATTTTTTAGGTTAGGAGCACTGGTGCTACAAAGCAAAAAGGTTAATTTCGAGCCCTGGTCAGTGTGGTGATTATCACTGTCCTGTCTTTAATAAACTGCAGACATGACCCACCAAAGACAATGGTAATGGGGGATTCTTTGTGGCGAGAGGCAAAGTCTGCTACATGTACGCATGTTTTGTGAATGAGAGCCAATGTTTGCACAGCTAAGATATCTAAAATAAAATGTAGAACATCTAGATTGGAGTACTCACCGCCAGTTGCTGCAGGTGGATCAGTGCCTTCTGGGTTGTTTGGAGTGGGTTGGGTTGCATCGGTGGATTGGGTAGCTTCAGATCCCTCCGCAGGATCACTGGTTTGCTCTTGAGCTGCTGGTTTCTTGCTGGGCTCTGCTTTACTGGGAGCTGCGCTGCTCTTCTTATTCTTGATCAGTATTTTCCCCATCAGCTCAGATGGACTCGGGATCGGCTGACCCGGTTTCAGCTGGAAACAAATAAGTGAACTCAAACTGAACCCAAATGATGTTGAACAGATTCAGGAATTTTTCACAGTATTTTACTTCTGGAGAAAGTCGTTTTTGTTTTATTTTGGCTAGAGTAAAAGCAGTTTTTAATTGTTTAAAGCCATTTAAGGTCAATATTATTAGCCCCCTTAAGCAATATTTGTTTTGGATTGTCTACAGACCAAACTATTCTGTTTTATAATGTGTTGAATTTAAATGGTCACGTATTGTGACAAAAATATATTTTGTTTGTTTGCTCGTTCATTCATTTATTTATTTATTTATTTCTTTATTAATTATACTATTAATTAATTAATTAATTAATTTATTTATTTATTTATTTATTTATTTATTTATTCATTCATTCATTCATTCATTCATTCATTCATTCATGTATTTATTTATTGGTGTATTTTATTTATTAGTTTATTTATTTATTTATGCATTTATTTATTAGTTTATTTATTTATTTGTGTATTTTATTTATTAGTTTATTTATTTATTTATGCATTTATTTATTTATTTATCTATCTATCAATGAATCAAGAATTCAGTTTAGTTTCCTAATTCATTCATTAATTTATTATAGTATTCATTCATTTATTCATTCGTTTATTTATTTATCTATTTATTTATTTATTACAGTATTATTTAATAATTAATTAACTATTTAATTCATGTATTTATTTTAGCATTTATGAATGTATTTATGTATTTATTTATTTAATCATGTATGTATTTATTTATTATATGATTAATTAATTAATTAATTAATTAATGTATTTATTCACTTATTTGCGTATTTTATTTATTTATTTATGTATTTAGTTATTAAGTATTAATTAATTAATTAATTATTTAAATCATGCATTTCTTCATTCATTTATTACAGCAATTATTAATAAACTAATTATTTAATTAATGTATTTATTTGTTAATTTTTTATTTATCAATTAAAAATTGAGTTTAGTCTTTTTAATTTATTTATTCATGTATTTATTTTTTTATTTATTAATTTATGTATTCTTTATAGTATTAAGTTATAAATTAATTAATTTAATCATGTCGCATGTACAGTTGAAGTCAGAATTATTAGCCCCTGTTTATTTTTTCCCCAATTTCTGTTTTACAGAGAGCAGATTTTTTCAACACATTTCTAATCATAATAGTTTTAATAACTCATCTCTAATAACTGATTTATTTTATCCATGATGACAGTCAATAATATTTGACTAGATATTCTTCAAGACACTTCTATACAGCTTAAAGTGACATTTAAAGGCTTAACTAGGTTTATTAGGGCAACTAGGCAGGTTAGGGTAATTAGGCAAGTTATTGTATAATGATGGTTTGATCTGTAGACAGTCTGAAAAAAATAGCCTTAATGGGTTAACAATTTTGACCTTAAAATGGTGTTTAAAAAATTAAAAACTGCTTTTTGTTCTAGCCGAAATAAAACAAATAAGACTTTCACCAGAAGAAATAATATTATCAGACATACTGTGAAAATTTCCTTGCTCTGTTAAACATCATTTGGGAAATATTTATAAAAGAAGAAAAAAATCAAAGGGGGCTAATAATTCTGACTTCAACTGTATGTACATCATAAATACTAACAAAATTGGCAAAAGCCTTTTAAAAATATTATATTGGTGGGGTATATGTCAGTTTTTGCATATAAATGAGCTAAATGACTGCACAATAAAAAGTTAAATAGTAATAAATCAGAACTCTCACAGGGTATTTGTCCAGCAGGTCGATAAGCAGAGCGTCTCCAAAGATGGTCCTGCAATAATTGGCCATCTTCTCCTGCTGTTTCACTCTGAAACACACAAAAAAACACTTCATATCCACCAGAAACACAAACACAAAGAAGAGAAGCCATTAATGTCTTACGAATCCACGTGGTTCTCGAAGGAAAGCACAACCGGATACTTGGAGGTTTTGAATGCGCTTTCAGCAATGGCTTCAATCACGTCCTGCAGGAGAAATACAATTACATTTCACTGCTTACAATTAGTTCATCTGTAAGGAAAATCTTAAATCACACTGAAAGTAGTATATGTCAATTCTTCAGCTGAAGACAAAATTCTCTTCTCTGAAAGTTGTATAATTTTTTTTTAATTCCCAAGCAATATTTTGCATTTGCCGGCCACTTTATTAGGTACACCTTACTAATACCAGATTGGACCCCTTTTTGCCTTGAGAACTGCCTTAATACTTCATGGCAGAGATTCAACAAGGTACTGGAAATATTCCTCAGAGATTTTGCTCCATATTGACATGATAGCTACACACAGTTGCTGCAGATTTGTCGGCTGCGCATATTTGTTTGTGTGTTTGTTTGTTTGTTTGTTTGCTTTACTTATAAACATTTAAAGATGTTGACCAAAGTGCTTTACAAAAAGACCAGCATACAAAATCTATACCTATATAAAATAAGCAAATATTTAAAAAATATTTATAAAAAAATACTTATAAAAATAAGCAAAATATTTAAAACAGATTCAAATTAATTAATTGCAATCAAAAGGCAAGAGACAGAAGGTGATTTTTTAGATGAGGCTTAAAAGCACCAAGTGAGGAACATGACCTGATATGTAGAGGCAGACCATTCCACAGTCGGGGGGCTGCAGCAGAAAAAGCCCTGTCACCTCTTGATTTCAACCGTGTTTTGGGGACAACTAGCTGAAACTTGTTTTCTGACCTGATTGACCTCAATGAAGTGTGCCGGTGAAGAAGCTCAGAGATGTAAATAGGTGCCAGACCATTCAAACTTTTAAAAACAAGTAGCAATAACTTATATTGAATCCTAAATTGGATTGGGAGCCAGTGAAGATAAAACTAGTGAGATAACAGAACATTTTTTTGTTCCAGTTAAAAGCCTGGCAGTTGCATTTTAAACCAGCTGCAGGCGTGCTATTGGTGCCTGTGAAACTCCTAAATACAAAGAGTTACAGTAGTCCAGTCTGGACATAATAAAAGCATTAATGATGGTTTCCAGCTCTTTAGAAGACAGAAAAGGCTTCAGTTTGGCACTGTTCCTTAACTGATAGAAACCACTTTTGACGACCGAGTTTATTTGCTTGTCGAACTTTAACTCAGTGTCAAAAGTAACTCCAAGATTTTTTGCGTGACTGTGGACCTTACGCTTGATTGAACCTAACTGATTAATTGTAGATTCACAGACACTCGGAGGGCCAAACACAAGTACTTCAGTTTTTGATTCATTCAAGTGTAAGAAAACATCCATGATGCCAATCTCCTGTTTCACCACATCCCAAAGGTGCTCTATTGGATTGAGATCTGCTGACTGTGCAGGCCATTTGAGTACAGTGAACTCATTGTCATGTTTAAGAAACCAGTCTGATATGATTGAGCTTTATGACATGGTGCGTTATCCTGCTGGAAGTAGCTATCAGAAGATGGAGACACTGTGCTCATAAAGGGATGGACATGGTCAGCAGCAATACTCAGGTAGGCTGTGGTGTTGATGCTCAATTGGTACTAATGAGCCCAAAGTGTGCCAAGAAAATCTCCCCCACACCATTACACCACCACCAGCAGCCTGAACCGCTGATATAGGGTAGGATGGATCCATGATTTCATGTTGGTGATGCCAAATTCTGAGCCGAGCATCTGAATGTATCAGCAGAAATGGAGACTCAGAGCAGCAACGTTTCTCCAATCTTCTATTGTCCAGTTTTGGTGAGTCTGTGTGAATTGTAGCCTCAGTTTCCTGTTCTTAGCTGACAGGAGCGGCACCCGGTGTGGTCTTCTGCTGCTGTAGCCCATCCGCCTCAAGGTTGGACGTGTTGTGTGTTCAGAGATGCTCTTCTGCAGATCTCGGTTGTAACGAGTGCTTATTTGAGTTACTGTTGCCTTTTTATCAGCTGGAACCAGTCTGGCCATTCTCCTCTGACCTCTGGCATCAACAAGGCATTTGCGCCCACAGAACTGCCGCTCACTGGATATTTCCCCTCTGATGGAGCATTCTCTGTAAACCCTAGAGATGGTTGTGCATGAAAATCCCAGTAGATCAGCGGTTTCTGAAATACTCAGACCAGCTCGTCTGGCAGCAACAACCATGTCACGTTCAAAGTCAC